>NW_028093845.1:12570087-12906274 GCF_014824575.4 Sturnira hondurensis | reverse complement strand
GAGGTTCCTAAGCCTCTCCTCATTTTTTTGAATTCTCATTTCTTCATTCCTTTCTGGTGGGATGTTTTGTTCTTCCTTCTGGTCCATTCCATTGATTTGAGTCCCAGTTTCCTTTCCATCACTATTGGTTTCCTGGACCTCTCCCTTCATTTCACTTAGTTTAGCAGTCATATGTTCCTCTAATTTGTGACTATGTTCCTCTAATTTGTGACTATAATCTACCAGTTCTGTGAGCATCCTGATAAATAGTGTCTTGAATTGTGCTTCTGAGAGGCTGGCAATTTCTCGGTCGCTTAGAGTTATTGGCTCTGGGACTTTGAGTTCTTCTTGCACCATCTTTTGGGCTGTTCGTGCCTGTTCCATAGCAGGATCAGAGCCCTAAAGTGTTCACTAGAACAGGGCAACTAAGTCGCTGGGTTGTGATGTTGTATGTGGGGGCGGGGTCAAAGAGGGACTGTGGCGTCCCCTCTGCCGGCTGCCCCGCGGCCCTCACTGGTGCCGCAGTTGCTGCCGTCACCGGGCCCACGCATTTTGTCCCACTGCATGCGAGTGTGCCACCGCCGTCAGCCCTCGCCTCCTGGGGCCTGCGTTGTCTGTCTCACTGTGCGCGAATTTGCGCCCGTGGTCAGTCTGCCCCGCACCCCAACTGGTTCCGGGGTGCCTGTGCGCCTGGGTTGGGGGCCATGTCCTGTCCAACCCTGCTCGCTGCTGGCTCCGCCCCTCTTACCGTCCCCATCGAACAGTTAGATGTAGTTGGACTTCCGTATAATTCAATCTTCTGTCCTTTGGTTGTGTCTTTGTTTCTCCAAACCTTTGTTGTATTCAAACTTGGTTGTGGGAGAAGGCACAGTGTTTCCACCTATGCCTCCATCTTGGTGGACGTCCCATAAGTTCTTCTCTCTTCTTTTCTTAATGAGCCTACTTAAAGGATTGTCTATTTTCTTTGTCTTTTCAAAAAACCAGCTCCTGGATTCATTGATCCTTCAATTGTGCTTTTAGTCTGTATGTTATTTAATTCTGTTTTGATCTTGGTTATTTCCTTCCTTCTACTTGCTCTGGGCTGTCTTTTTTGTTTTTCCTTGAGTTCTTGCAGGTGTAGGGTTAGGTCGTTTCTTTGAAATTTTTCTATTTTCTTTAGGTAAGCCTGTATTGCTATGAACTTCCCTCTCAGGACTGCCTTCACTATGTTCCATAAGTTTTGGGTTGTTTTGAGTTTAATCTTCATTTGTTTATAGAAACTTTTTTTATTTCTTCCCTAATTTCATTCTTGACCCATTTGTTGTTTCATAACATGCCAGTCAATCTCCATGATTTTGAGTGTTAGGGGTTTTTTCATTTGGGGTTGGTGTCTAGTTTCAGTCCCTTGTGGTCAGAGAAAATGCTTGGTATGATTTCAATTTTCTTGGATTTGTTGAGGCTCATTTTGTGCCCTATTATGTCATCTATCTTTGAAAATATTCTATGTGCATTTGAAAAGAATGTGTTTTTAGCTTCTTTCGGATGAAGGGCTCTATATATATCAATGCAGTTAGTTTCATCTATGGCATTGTTCAATTCCTCAATATCTTTGCTGATATTTTGTTTGGAAGATCTGTTTATTTTTGACAGTGGGGTATTAAAATCCCCTACCAAAATTGTGTTGCTGTCAATATCTTTCATGAGGTCCTCTAGGATTTTGTTTATATATTTCGGTGCTCCTATGGTGGGAGCATAACAATTTACAATATTAATGTGTTCTTGGTGGATTCTTCCCTTGAGTATTATGAAGTGACCTTCTGAGTCTCTTTTTATGATGCTTGTTTTGAATTCTATTTTCGCTGATATGAGTATTGCTACCTTGGCTTCTTTTTCTTGGCAAATATGTTTCCAGCCCTTCCCTTTTAGTCTGTATAGTTCCTTTGTCCTGTCCTGAGTATCTTGTAGGCAGCATATGTGTGGCTCATGCTTTCTTATCCATTCAGATATTCTATGTCTTTTGATTGGAGCATTTAATCCATTTATATTTAAGGTTATTATTGATAGGTACTTAATCATTGTAATTTTTGTACCTGTGTTCCTCTTTACCTTCCTTAAAGCAATCCTTTTAACAGTCTTGCAGAACTGGTTTGGTGGAGGTGTATTCTTTTACACTTCTTTTGTCTTGGAAGTTCTTTATTTGACCTTCTATCTTGATGGAGAGCGTTGCTGGGTAAAGTAGCCTTGGTTGCAGGCCTCTGGTTCTCATTACTTGGAATATTTCTTGCCATTCTCTTCTTGCTTGGAGTGTTTCCATTGAGAAGTCAGTAGCTAACCTTGTTGGGCTTCCCTTGTATGTTACTTCTTTTTTCTCTTTTGCTGCCTTTAAGATTCTCTCTTTATCTTGGAATTTTTCCATTTTAATGATGATATGTCTTGAAGTTGGCCTTTTTGGGTTCCTCTTGAATGGGATTCTCTGTTATTCCTGCATTTGTGTGACTTTTTCTCTCATCAAATTAGGGAAGTTTTCCATCATTACTTGTTCAAATAGGTTTTCTATCTCTTCTTCTTCTTCTTCTTCTTCTTCTTCTTCTTCTTCTTGTATCCCTATTATCCGGATATTATTATCTTTCATATTTTCTTGCATTTCTCTTAATCCCTCTTCATTCTTTCTGAGCATCTTTTCCTGTATTTGCTCTTTCTGGGAGTTTTTTTCTACTTTGTAGTCCAACTCAGTGATTCGACCTTTTGCTTCATCGATCCTGCTTTTGATTCCTTCTACTGTGTTCTTCAATTCAGAAATTGAATTGTCACTTCCTGATATTTTTTATTTATTTTTTTCATGTTGATATAGTTTGCAGTGAGTTCATTGTTCCTCCCCTGTAGTTTCTGGTAGCTCATTGTGAACTCTTTGAAATTCCTGATAACCGGTGCTTTGAATTCAATATCTGATAGGTGACTTGCCACCATTTCATCTAATGTTCTTTCTGAGGCTTTCTCTTTTCCTTTCATTTGTGGATTGTTTCTTTGTCGTCCCATTGTTTGTGCAACTGTTACTGATAGTGTCAGCTTCTTAAATTGATCTCTTCTGGTTCCCTGCATTTATGGCGTGAACTTGTGTGGAGGAATGCCTGTGAAATTCCATGGTGCAGTGTCCTTCGGTTATCTTGGTGTACTCTGCTTCCACCTAGTCCTTTTGTGTGTGTGTGTGTTCAGTTGTAGTGGGATGCAAAGTGTTTTATGACATTGGGAGAGTATTTTATGATATTATAGTCACAGCTGGTAGAGAAGAGGTAGAAGATCTTTAGGCTATATATAGTGTCAACAGTAATCTTAAATCCAACTTGCCACTTTTAAGAGAGGATGGACACAAGATAAGTCTCTCGTTGGAGATGCAAGGCTAGTGAGGTGGATCTAGAAAAGCAGTGAGATTGTGGTAGGACAGATCCTCAGGTAAGATGAAAGTAAAGGATAGTAAATAGGTACAGTATGTGAGCAAATATAGTTAATTACTCCAGTAAAGGGCTTCAGGAAACTGTAAAATGGACTGAGATCTGGGTGATGTGTTGTGTAGTATTTACAGTTGTATAGAACAGCTATTATTTTCAACAATATTAGAGCAACAATCATATGACATACCCCATGTGATCTGGATAACATGAATAGGGGGTATAGAACTTTGCGTAGTGTGGTAAATGAAAACAAGTGGTGTGAAGTGTAGAAAATTAGCAATACACTGTGGAGGAGAGAACAGTGGAAACCTGTAAATAATACACTATAACCTGCCAAGGCAAAGAAGCCTATACAGAAATAGGAGGAATAGAAACATACTATTAAAATTTACAAAAAGTGAGAATAATGAAAATAATACAATTTTGCAGCAACTTGTGGCTTCTCTGCGATAGCAAAATGAAATTTGTCTCTGTCTCTACTGTCGGGAAGCCTCTTGTTTGGGTCTAGCTCTGGTCTTTTTGCAGTTACAAGTTTTTTTGTCGCTTGTGGATAAAATTAAAGCAAAAGGCAGTAGAAGGAATTAAAAATCGATAAGTTTGGGAAAAAGGAAGATGGAATAATACAGAGAAGAAGAAAGGGAGATCAAAAGTATTGAAAGTTAAAACAATAATAAGATGAAAAAGATAATAGATTACTTTAAAAAATCTCTTGTTGGTTTCAAACTGGCCAAACTGTTTTTTCTGGCTGCAGCAGGCTGAGGGGCAATTGGCCCCGTCCTTCTGCAAGCCCTCTCTCAAGAGCCAAACGGCCGCCTCTCCCCAGTGCTCCAGGAAGGGCATCTTGGTTTTCCTCATAGCTTTCTTTTCCTGGGGTTATCACTGTGGGCTGAATTGCGCGGCGTGCATGTGTTCCCACATGCAGGCTGTCCAGGCTTCCCAGTTTCCATGGGCTCAGCTGCAGACCTGTTCCAGTTTTATGTGGGAACTCCAAATCATCGGCGCAACCCCGGGTTCGCTGCCAGGCTGGGTGGGGAGCAGACAGGGCGGCTGTAGTAGAAGAAACCTTCAGTTTACATTCCAAAAACTTTCGCCTTTAGAAAACCTACTTCTCAGAACAGCTTATTGCCCCAGCCAGACTGGTGACTATTGCAGTCAGAGCCCCACACTGTGCCTGTCAGTTCTCCTGGGCTGGCAACCACAGAGTCCGTGGTTGATCTCAGCCCCTTGTCCTCACAATACCCTCTCTGCGAACTCCAGCAAACAAGTCTCTCCAGGCACACAACCTTTCTTGGCTGGGGAGGGAGCTGATAACCCAGCTTTTTCCCAAGGACCCTTCGGTAGGTCCAGGGCTCCCAAAGAGTCAATGGTGGAAGCACCAGGAGTCGGTCCTGAGCGCTGGGTGCTGACCAAGGCACGCTGGGCGCCTGCCTAGGTGAGCCTGGTGCTATGTGCCAGGCACTGTGCTCCGGGCTGTGCACAGGCTGAAGCCCCGGCTGTTCCTGTCTTTGCACCCATCCCTGAGACTATACTGTTCCATGGCCGTCTCCCTACCACATGGATCTTCTATGACCAACACGATTTCTGGTCTCTTATTTTCATATATGCTGGGGAACTACTGGCTGTTTGCACTGTTCCTCCACAGGTCGGCCAGGATCTTCTACCATATGTACAAGGAAATGGAATCTGTTCCCTCCTACTCCATTGCGATCTTGGGGAATCTGTTATATGAAATGTTAAAGAGAGTTAGCTAAGATAAAGAAGGAGATCCAAACTATGAGCAGAAAAATGACAACAAACTCACTACTATCAACTGAAACTACACACACAAAAAAACCCCTAAAACTAAAACAAAGTGTCCTAAGCTCTTCTGCCTTTGCTTTTACCCTCTCATACCAGTCACACCTATATAAATCTTAGCTCATTGGATATTGATATTTCTGTGGTGGAGCTTTTTCTGTGATTAGGTCCATATATATATGTATGTATGTATGTATGTATATATATATATATATATATATATATATATATATATATGTAAATTTTATTTTCTTCCTATTTTCATCTTGTCTCTATTTCCTAATCTTATTATTTACCCTCCCTCTAACCTCACAAAATATATTTTTTCAGTTAGTTGTCTCATATTCATTTTTCCTTTCTTATAATAGTCTTAATTTCTTTCCACCTTTATTAATTTTGGCTAAGTTGCTTTTGATAGTGGGATTGTGGGTGAAGATTATTTTTTCAGGTGTGTGTCTATTTCCTAAGATGTTTGGTTTTTGTTTGGGCAGCACCTATAAAACAGTATACAAGACGTGGTAGGCAGGGTGACACTCAGTCAGTCAGCTAGAAGTCAGAACCCACCAAAAAACCATCCAAAAACAACCCAAACCCAATTATAACCAGAGAGCCCACATAAATTACATAAAGGGCAGAGCAAGAGCATGAAGGTCAGGTGATCAAGAAGACTGCAACATTGAGTTGCACAGGTCCCTACCATAGAAGATCATACCACAAAGGGAGTCAAGGAAGATCAATCTAATATGCAGAAACAAACAAGAAGAACCACCTAAAATGAGGAGACAAAGCAATAACCCCCAATTGAAAGGAAAGGAGGATTCCTCAGAAAGACTGTTAATCAAAAGGCAGGCAATGAAACAATCAGACATTGAGCTCAAAATAATGGTTATAAGGATGCTCAAAGACAGTGAGAACTTCAAAGAACTCCAGGGAAGCTTCAAGGAACTTACTGCGAATTATACCAGTAGGAGAAAGGACATATAAACTATCAAAAAAGGCCATGAGGAAATGAAAAGTACAATATCTGAAATGAAGAACATAGGGGAAGGAATTAAAAGCAGGTTAGATGAAGCAGAAGAATGAATCAGCAAGCTGGAAGACAAGGTAGAAAAAAACTTCCTAGGCAGAGCAGTGAAGTGAAAAAATACCCCAAAAGAATGAAGAGGGTTAAGGAAGCTGCAATACAACATGAAATGTAATAAAATCCATATAACAGGGAAACCAGAGGGAGAAGAAAAGGAGGAAGGGATAGAATACCCTTTTGAAAAAGTAATGACAGAAAACTTCCCTAACCTGGTGAGAGAAAAAGTCACACAAATCCAAAAAACATAGAGAATCTCAACCAAGATGAACCCAAAGAGGCCCACTCCAAGACACATTAAAATGGTGAATTTCAAAAACAAAGAGAGAATCTTAAAGGCAGCAAGTCAGAAACAGAAAGTAACATATGAGGGAGATCCAATTAGCCTAGAGGCTAATTTCTCAACAGAAATATTACAAGCCAAAAAGAAATGGCAATAAATGTTCCAAAAATGAAAAGGAAAGGCTTGCAACCAGAATACTCTACCCATCAAGAATCTCATTTAAAATGGAAGGCAAAATAAGGAGTTTTCCTGACAAAAGAATGCTAAAAGAATGCACCTCCACCAAACCAGCATTGCAAGATATACTAAAGGGACTGCTTTAAAAAGATGAACAAAATGGGCGAGAGAGAGGAACACAGGTACAAAGGGGGAAATGGCAATGAATAAGTACATATCAATAATAACCTTAAAGGTAAATGGATTAAATGTTCCAATCAAAAGACATGGGGTAGCTGAGTGGATAAGAAAACATGACCTACATAGATCCCTCCTAGAGGAGACCCACCTCAGAATAAATGACCTACACAGACTGAAAGTGAAGGGCTAGAAAAAAGTATTCCAAGCAAATGGGCAGGAAAAAAAGCTGGGGTAGCAATGCTTATATTAGGTAAAATAGATTTCAAAACAAAGGCCATAAAGGAGACAAAGAAGGTCATTTCATAATTCTAAAAGGAAAAATTTATTAGGAATTTATAAACATTATAAACACATATGCACCCAAAGTAGGATTACTGAAATATCTAAGGAAAATCTTGGAGGACATCAAGAAAGATTTAGACAGCAACATATCTATAGTAGGAGATTTTTGCACCCCATGGTCAACAACAATGGACAGATCTTTGGAACAAAGAATCAACAAGGTATTCTGGCACTGAATGACACTCTAGATCAAATAGGTTTAACTGGTATACACAAAAACTTTCATCCCCCAAAAGCAAAATACATATTCTTTTTAAAAGTACATAGAACATTTTCAAATATAAACCACATGATAGGACACAAAATATCCTCAACAAATTCAAGAAAACTGAAATCATATCAAGCATTTTCTCAGATCACAAGGCCTTGAAACTAGAAATCAACTTCAAGGAAAAAACTGGAAAACATTCAGCCCTGGCTAGTGTAGCTCAATGGATTGAGCGCGGGCCTGCGAACCAGAGTATTGCAGTTCGATTCCCAGTCAAGGCACATGCCTGGATTGTAGGCTGGGTCCCCAGTGGGAGACACATGAGAGGCAACCATACATTGGTATTTCTCTCCTTCTCTCCTTCCCTTCCCCTCTAAAGATAAATAAAAAAACCTGAAAAACATTCAAATACATGGAGACTGATTAACATGTTATTAAACAATGAATGAAGAAACTATAAGATCAAGGAAGGAATAAAAACGTTTCTGGAAAAAAACGTCAAAGCAGCATTAAATGACATAGATACTAAAAGAACAATTCAAAGGATCAATACATCCAGGAGCTGGTTCTTTGAAAAGATAAACAAAATTGACAAGCCTTTAGTGAGTCTCATCAAGAAAAAAGAAATGAACCAAATAAATAAAATTAGAAATGAAAGAGGAGAAATTAAAACTGATGTCACAGAAATGCAAAGCAATACAAGAAACTACTACAAACAAGTATATGCCAAAAAATTTGAAAATCTGGATGAAATGGACAAATTTATACCAACATGAAATCCTCCAAAACTGAGTCAAGAAGAAGCAGAAATCCTGAAGAGATTGATATCAGCGGTGATATTGAAGCAGTAATCAAAAAGCTCCTTGAACACAAAATCCCTGGGTCAGGTGAATTGACAGGAAAATTTCACAAAATATTTAAAGAAGAGCTAACCCTGATAATTCTCAAACTATTCCAAACAATCCAAGAAAAGGGAAAACTCCCAAAGTCTTGAAGAGGCCACTATTATCCTAATTTCAAAACCAAACAAAGGTACAACAAAGAAAGAAAATCGCATGCAAATATCGCTGATGAAAATAGATGCCTAATTCCTCATCAAAATATTGGCAAGTGAGGGAAGTGGAAGTGAGGGAGGGAGGTAGGTTTGGAGTGGGTGGGGAGAAAATACAACCAACTGTAATTTAACAACAATAAAATAATTTAAATAAAAAACACTCAGCAAAGTGGGAATAAAGGGATCATATTTCAACATAATAAAGGCTGTATATGAGACTTGTAAAGCCAACATCATATTTAATAGGCAAAAAATAAAAGCTTTTGCCTAAGATGAGAAAAAAGACAAGGATATCCCCTTTCATTGAACACAGTATTGGAAGTTCTAGCCATAGCGATCAGACAAGAAAAAGAAATGAAAGATATCCAAACTGGAAAGGAGGAAGTAAAGCTGTCACTGTTTTCAGATGACATGATTGTGTACATAGAAAACCTTATAAACTCCGCCAAAAATATACTCCACCTAATAAATGAATTTGACAAAATGGTGGGATACAAAGTCAACATTCAGAAATAGAAGGCCTTATTGCATAGCAACAATGAAATGTCAGAAACAGAAATTAGGGAGAAAATCTCATTTACTATGGCAAAAACAAAAATAAAATACTTGGGAATAAATTTAACCAAGGTTGTAAAATACCTATCTCAGAAAACTGTACAAAACTGAAGAAAGAAATTAAGGAAGACACAAATAAATGGAAGCATATACCTTGTTCATGGATTGGAAAAATTAACATCATTAAAATGTTCATACTACACAAAGCAATCTGGCGATACAACACAATCCTTATTAAAATGCCAATGACATATTTCACAGATATAGAATAAATATATCAAAATTTATATAAAACCATAAATGATCCTGAATAGCCTCAGCAATTTTGAGAAAGAACAAAGCAGGAGAGATCACACTTCCCGATATCAAAATATAATTCAAGGTCACCATAATCAAAACAGTCTGGTACTGGCATAAGAACAGACACGTAGACCAATGGAACAGAATAGAGAGCCCAGAAATAAACCCAATTCAGTAGAGTCAGTTAATATTTGACAAATGGGGCAGGAACATAAAATAGAGTAAAAATGGCCTCTTTAATAAATGGTGTTGGGAGATCTGGAAAAGTGCATGTCAAAATGAAACTCGACCATCAACTTACACCATACACAAAAGTAATCTCCAGATGGATAAAAGGCTTAAATATAAATTGTGATACCACAAAAGTCCTAGAGGAAAACAGGCAGGAAAATCTCATATATCCCACACAGCAATATTTTTACTGATACATCTCCTAGGGCAAGGGATATAAAGGAAAGAATAAACAAATAGGACTACATCAAATTAAAAAGCTCTTGCATGGCTACAGAAAACATCAACACAATAGAAACGAAACCATCCGTATGGGAAAACATACTTGACAGTGATACCTCTGACAAACGTTTGATCTCCAAAATATATAAATAACTCACATGACTCCACAGAGGAAGACAAATAATCCAATTACAAAATGGGCAAAGGACCTGAACAGACACTTCTCCAAGGAGGACATACAGAGAGCCCAAAGATATATGAGAAAATGCTTAACATTACTAGCCATTATAGATATGCAAATTAAAACCACAATGAGATACCACTTTGCACTGGTCAGAATGGCCACCACAAAGAAATCAGCAAGTGACAAGTGCTGACAAGGTTGTGGAGAAATAGGAATCCTAATGCACTGTTAGAAATGCAGACTGATGCAGTCACTGTGGAAAACAGTATGGACTTTCCTCAACAAACTAAAGATGGAACTGCCTTTCAATCCAGTGAACCCACTGCTGGAAGTACACCCTAAGAATCCTGAAACACTGATTCAAAAGAACTTATGCACCCCAATGTTTATAGCAGCACAATTCACAATAGCCAAGTGCTGGAAATAGCCTAAGTGCCCATTGGCAAATGAGTGGATCAAAAAACTGGTACATTTACTCAGTGATATACTATGCAGCAGACAGAAAGAAAGAACTCCTACCCTTCATGACAGCATGGATGGAACTGGAGAGCATTATGTTAAGTGAAATAAGGCAGGTGGTGAAAGACAAATACCATATGATCTCACCTATAAGAGGAATCTAATCAACAAAACAACCAAGCAAGCACAATAACCAGAGACATTAACATGAAGAACAAACTAACAGTAACCAGAGGGGAGATGGGAGGGGATAATTAGGGGGAAAGAGGGAAAGGATTTCAGGAACATGTATAAAGGACACATGGACAAAACCAAAGGGGGTAGGATCAGGGGTGGGAAGTTGGTATGGCTGGGGTTGGGGGGAGTGGGGGGGATGGAGAAAACTGTACTTTAATAACAGTAAGAAAAAGTTATAAAAATGTGTAGATTAAAAAACTGTGGTCCATGGAGAGCATTATGCTCAGTGAAATAAGCCAGGTGGTGAGGGACAAATACCATATGATCTCACCTTTAACTGGAACCTAATCAACAACAAAAAAGCACAAACAAAATATAACCAGAGTCATTGAAATTAAGAACAATGTAACAATAGTCAGAGAGGAGGGTGAGAGGACAGTGGGAAGAAGGATTTCCAGGAACTATTATAAAGGACACATAGACAAAACCCAGAGGGAGGGTGGAAGCAAGGGAGAGAGATGGGTTTGGCTGGGGTTGGGGGTAGTGGTGGGGAGAAATTGCAGAGAACTGTAATTGAACAACAATAAAGTAATTAAAATATACAAACTGTGGTTCTTTACACAATGGAATACTATGCAGCCAAAAGAAAGAATTAACTAACCAAAGCATCAATGGAACTGGAGAGCATTATGCTAAGTGAAGTAAGCTATGCAGCGAAGGACAAATACCATATTATCTCACCTATAAGTAGAATCTAATCAACAAAACAAACAAATGAGTAAAATAGAACCAGATACTTGGAAATAAAGAAAAAAGTGGCAGTGGCTAGATGGGAGAGGAAGGGGGGTTTTGCGGGGGGGGGAGAAGGGGCAAACAAAGGAACATGAATAGAGGACTCATGGGCATGGACAATGGGAGGTATTGACTTTGGGAGTGGGGGCATAGAAAAGAGCAATGGGGAAGAGCGTGAGACAACTGTAATTGAACAATAAAAAATAAGTAAAAATTTAAAAAAATACAGTGTATAAAGACTTTAGGCCCTGGCTGGTGTAGCTCAGTGGGTTGAGCGCGGGCCTGCCAACCAGAGTATCGCGGTTCGATTCCCAGTCAGGACACATGCCTGGGTTGCAGGCCAGTTCCCAGCAGGGGACACACAAGAGGCAACCATACATTGATATTTCTCTCCTTCTCACTTTCCTTTCCCCTCTAAAGTTAAATAAATAAAATCTTAAAAAAAAGACCTTACATACCAGGACCAAATGAGATTTATTCCAGATATACAATGCTGGTTCAGCAATCAAACATCAATGAATATAGATAGCCCTGGGTAGTGTGGCTCAGGGGATTGTGTGTGGGCCTGTGAACCAAAGGGTCGCTGGTTCGATCTCCAGTCAGGGTATATGCCTGGATTGTGAGCCAGGTTCCCAGTAGGGGGCATGCAAGAGGCAACCACAAATTGATGTTTCTTTCCCTCTCTTCCTCTCTCCTTTCCCCTCTCTCTAAAAATAAATTAAAAAGTCAATGAATATAATCCATCTCCATAGCAGGCTAAAAACAAGCACTCAGATCATCATATCAATGCAGAAAAGCATTTGACAAATCTAGCACTCACTTGTGAAAAAAACACTGACCAAACTAGAATTAGAGGGAAACTTTTCCAAATAGAAAAAGAACACTTATAAAATATCTACAGCTGCCATCATACTTGAGACTGGATTTAAGTGTGGGTGCTTTTCCCCAAGATCCAGGAACAAGGCAAAGATGTCTTCTCTCACTCCTCCTATTCAACTTTCTACTGGAAGTCTTAGGTAATTCAGTAAGACAATAATAAGAAATAAATATATTAGATTGGAAGGAAAAAGTTTTTGCATATGACATGATTATCTATGTATTAAATCTCAAAGAATCTACAAAAACTCTGGAAGAAAGTTATATACAGAAGACAATTGCTATCCCATATACCAACAATAAATAGCTCAAATTTGAAATTTAAATAAAAATATCCTTTACATTAAGTATACATATATAAGAAGTATGTAGGATCTGTATGTGGCAAACCACAAATCACTAATTAAAGAACTCAAAGAAGACCTAAAAAATGGACAGAAATAACATGTTCCTGTACTGACGGACAGAATACAGTTAAAATGTCAATTCTCTCCAAATGGGTCTGTATAATTTAAGCAGTCCCAGTGAAAATTCAATCAGGATTCTTTATACATATAGCCAAGATAGTTTTAAGGTTTTTTTAAGTATATATTATTGATTATGCTATTATAGTTGTCCTGTTTTTTTATCCCCTTTATTTCCCTCTACTCTGGACCCCTCCCCCCACCAGCATTCCTCAACCTTAGTTCATGTTCATGGGTCCTACATATACATTCTTTGGCTTCTCCATTTCCCACAGTATTCTTAACCTTCCCCTGTCTATTTTGTACCTAACATTTATGCTTCTTATTCCCTGTATCTTTTTCCCCATACTCCCTGCACTCTCTTCTTGCTGATAACCTTGCATGTGATCTCTATTTCTGTGAATCTGTTCCTATTCTAGTTGTTTGCTTAGTTTGCTTTAGTGTTTTTTCAGGTTTGGTTTTTGATAGTTGTGAGTTTGTTGCCATTTTACTGTTCATATTTTTATCCTTTTTTCTTTTTCTTAGATTAGTCCATTTAACATTTCATATAATGAGGGTTTGGTGATAATGAAGTCCTTTAACTTGACTCTATCTGGGAAAGGTAAAAGAGTTAGAATAACTATAACAATTTTATTAAAACACTCTCTAAAGCTACAGTGATCAAGAGAGACTGATACTGACCAGAAGGATAGACATATAGATCAATATGAAAAAATGGTTTATCTTGAAATAAACCCATATAAACATGGTCTGTTGACAAAGATGCAAAGACAATTCAGTAGAGAAAGGACAGTCTTCAACAAATGGTGCTGGACCAATTGCACATCCCTATGAGAAAAATGATCCTTGACCTGTATTTTACACTATATATCCCCCCATAAAAATCCTTAAAATGGATGAAAAACCTAAACTCTTGGAGGACAATATAAGAAAAACTATAGGAAAAACCTGTGACCTTAGGTTTTGCAAACACTTCTTATATATGACACTGAAAGTACAATCCATAAAAGAAAAAATTTAAAAAGTAGACACATTTCAAATTTAAAACATTTGAGGTGTGAAGGACTCTATAAAGTAGATGAAAAGACAAGCTACAGACTGAAAAATCTTAGAAAGTCACATCTGACAAAGGACATAAATCAAAACTTCATAAGAACATTAAAAACCCAAAATAAAAAAAAAACTGGAGGCAAAATATTTTAATAGACATGTTATCAAAGAGGATAATATGGATAGCAAATAAACACACAAAAAGACATAATTAATTATGTCCTTCAACATAATTAATCATTAAGGATATGCAAATTAAAACAACAATGAGGTGATGTGGACCTCGGCGTATGGTGTCCCTCAACTTGTGGATGAGACACAATAAATTCTCATGGATTACAGAGTCCTGTGAAGGAAAAGGGGTCGCATGGCTTTTCTCTTTAGAGGAGAAAAAGCCTTGGTCCTTACCTTGACAAGACTTTATTGCTTTTCTGGGCACATTACATGATGGTCCTCATTTACTATGCACAGTTTCGCTTTAGAGGGTTACCTTCTACAGAAAACAAAGAAGAGGCTGCTGCTAATCATATCACAGAAGAAGATTAGAATGCAAATGCAAAGGGAAAAGTGGTTGAATTGGTTATATTCATCCTTGGAAGGTTTAGCATATATTTTAGGAAGTTACTTTAAAGACATGCAGTTAATGTTACTGCCTCAATTCAGGGTGAGGGAGTTTTAGCAAAAGCAAGTCTCATAGCGGTGTAGGTACAATGCAGGCTTGATTCCCCACAGGACAACCTATCAGTGGGCGTGGGTCCTATCTGGACCCGCATCACGCAGAATGATCTCCTATAATGAGATATAATTACATTCATGTTAGAGTAGCTGAAACAAAAAATGTTGTTGATATCTAATGATGGCAGGGTTGCAAAGCAACTGAAACTCTCGTATGTTACTGGTGGGAAAATATGGAAAATAGTTTGGCACTTTTCATAAATTTCAACATATACTTTCCATGTGGCCCAGCAGTTCAACCCCTAGGCATTTACCCCAGAGAAATGAAACTTACATTCTCACAAAAACCTGTACATGAACATTTAGCAGCATTATTTGTAGTCACCCAAATTTAGAAACAACCCAAATATCCCACATTAAGTGAATAAATAAACATATTTCTGTGGTCTTTAATAATAAGAAACAAACCACCAATAGCTATAAAACATTATGCTTATTAATCTCAAATACATTATGATGATTAAAAGAAAACAATCACAAAATGTTACATGCTATATGATTCCATTCATGTAGTATTCTCTAAAAGTCAAAATTATAAGGACAGGGAACCCATCAGTGGTTGCCAAGGGTAATGGAAAGAAGTGTTTAATTGAAAAGAAGTAGCAGGCCCTTGCTGTTGTAGCTCAGTGAATTGAGCACGGGCCTGTGAAGCAAAGGGTTGCTAGTTCGATTCCCAGTCAGGACACATGCCTGGGTTGCAGGCCAGGTCCCCAGTGGGGGACACATGAGAGGCAACCACACAGTGATGTGTCTCTCCCACTCTTTCTCCTTTCCTTGCCCTCTCTCTAAAATTAAATAAATAAAATGTTTTTAAAAAAGAAAAGAAACTCAAATACGGAACAGGCTGACAGGGTCCAGAGGGGAGAGGGGAGAGAATCATAGGTGAAAAGGGGATGGACTCACATGAACAAGTATAAAGGACACATGGACAATAACTAAGGGTGGGGGCGGAAATGGGAGGGAGGCAGGGAGCATGGGGTGGGGGCCGGGCAGGGTTGGGAATATAAGACAGAAAGCTGTACTTGAACAAGAATTAAATAAAAAAATTATTTAAAAAAATAAAAAAATAAAATGCATGCACACATTAAGCTATAAAAAAAAAGAAAAGAAAAAAAAGTAGCAGGAAGAAATTTTGGGGAGTGTTGAAATTGTTCTATATCCCATTAGTGGTGGTTACGAAAATCTATGTATGTGTTAAAATTCCAATGTGAATTTTACTATGTGTAGCTTAAAATGATAATTCAAAATAATATACAAGTCTGAGCTACTTATATTTTAATAAAGTCAATAGAGATATTTTTAAAAGCAAAGCAAAGCAGGAAAAAGGTATCATGGGAGTATATATAACCATATAGTTGGTCCCAGTTGCCTGTTAAAGAGAGTCAGTTTCCTTTTTTTAAATATGTTTTCCTTATTTTTAAGTAATAAAGTTCTAACACTGCTATTACTGACCTAGATGTGTTCATAAAATGAAGGCTACAGGCTTGTTAAAATCATCTCAAACCTTAACTTTGTCTAAGTACCGTTTATTTAATTTTTAAGTAAATTGTTAGAAAAATATATTAAAAAGAAATACCGAAACATGCAATGCACATGAATTATTTTTCAATAAAACTAGAAGTTTGTAAAAAATGAAAATAAAATAAAAAATAAAAATTTAATCAACTTTCAGTGGGTTAAATCTATTGCATAGTTGATCTAATTAATTTTACAGAAATCCATTGTTAAGATGACCCTAAAACCCTTGAGTCAAAAAGTGGCAAACTTAGAGGCCACGTATAGACATGATCTAAGAATAAAGACAATTTGTTCTGTCAGATAGTCTTGATGTTTTCCATATTTGCAAGTGTAATGATGTTTTTGTTCCTGTAATCTTCACTTCAACTTTTGAAAGTAACCAAACATTATGATTTTTAAAAGAGTTTCCCAGCAACTATATAAATTCTTCCCAATCTAGAAGATGAGAATGTTTGCAATGAATCCAGTTTGAATAATGTGGGGGCCTTGTTTTGGCACTTAGCATAGATGGTTTTATCAATCACAGAAATGACACTTCTGACAGAAAGAAAATAAGATGTAAATTAGCTAGAGGAGAAAACAAAGCAATGACTATTTCATTTAGAATGAGAAAGGTTCAGAGAGGAAATTGTCATGCTGGAGTTATGATCCTATTGCAGTTTCATCACTTAATTTCCAAATGACTTGCAGTCTTCCTTCCCATTATAAAATCTGCATTATTTGACTTGTTAGAACTGGCCTAAAGGGGAGAGAATCATATGACAGATGCTGAAATGAAGCTACCCTTTAAGAACCTAGTACTTCTCCCTGAAAAAGCATTGTTCAATAAAAATATGTTAGCCACATATATAATTTTAAATTTTCTTGTAGTCACACTAAAATAGAAAAAAGAAATGGGTGAGAAGAATTTTAATAATATTTTCTAGTTAATTCAATATGCCCAAAATACTATCATTTCAACATGAAATCAATGTAAACATTATTAGTGAGATTTTATCTTTTTTCATACTGAATCTTCAAAGCCCAGTATATATTTTATACTTATGGTACATCTAAGTGAAGAGTAGCGGCATTTCAAGTATTAATAGCTACATATAGCTAATAGATACCATATTAAACAGTACAGCTCTAAGGAGTTTTTATATCCATAGAAAATGAGAGGAAGGATCATTTGCTTCATTTGTTTTTTGAAACTAAGAATAGATATTTAGAAGAGAAAAAACTTTGGAAGAAAATTTTCCAATGTGACTTCTCCAAAGAAGACAATAAAATATATTATTGGGTTTTAGTACAATTAATGTTATTATTGAGGCTTGTCAAGAGTCACAACACATAACAGGACATATATTCTGTTTGAGAATAAGCTAAAATCTCACTTGCACAACTTGACCTTTGTTTCTTTATCCCTTCTTCATTTTCTGTCTTCCTTCACCCATGACAGGTAGGGAGGTATAGTGGGAAGTGCATAGGCTATGAAAGAAAAGGATTAGGAATTGCCCCTTCTTGCTCAGTTCCTGCCTGATATCTCCTGCTCTCATTATCCCTTTGCCAGGCACTGAGAGTGTGCACTCATACAATCAGTCAATGGAAAAGAAGCAGGATACAAATAGGAGTCACAGCCTCCCCACAGGTGGAACTTAAAGTTAAAAGTATTTGATAGGCATTTCCCTGCCTCCCATATTGGAACAGTCCATGGCACTGTGTGCTTATACCTGAAATTGTCTTCTAAATACCCCAGAATAGCTCAGTGTCTAACTACTTCCATTGCTATAATTTATCTGCTAAGTAGCCTCTCTCTTAATGTTGATGATGCTTAAAACATGGCCAGACTTGCTCTGCCTGTCAGTTTTTCGTCTCTGCCAAGATGTTCTTGCTGGGCCTATTCTCTGCAGCTAGTTCAGTTTGCCATACTTTCATTTCTTCCTGTTGGAGGGCTCACCAATCAACCACCCAATTCCACACAGCCCACGAACAACATGAAAACTTGCTAGATATATTACTTCAAGCAAAGAAGATAGCCTCAATTTTCTCACTTGTATAGTAGGAGTAAATAATATTTATCTTACATGGTTATTATGAAAATCAGTGAGACATTGGTCAAGGAAATGCCTTGTAAACTATGAAGATCTAAGTAACTTAGTGATTAAGCTTGCTTAGTACTTACTATCTTTATGGCATTATATTCATAAGTAATAATATAACTACTACCAATATTGTAGACATAGCAGTTACATTCCTAAATTTTTATATAACACTCATTGAATGGAGTGTAGATATTATTTAACTAATTATTGTATAAGAAATTTTAAATAGTTCAACAGAGAGGCAGAAGGAAATGGGGAACGAGATTACTGAAGTCAAGAACACTACATATGATGTTCATTCTTGGGGATTTCTCATTTTGGAATGTCCCTTCCATAAACTTGATCAAGTTTATGTTATGTAGTTAATACTTCAGATGGCAAGTCTACTTGAAAATGTGAAAATTATATTTTTATTCTTAGGAAAACTTTGGAGCAACCTACGTTATAATCAACATCGCAAAAATTAGTTTCTTCTATTGTCTTCAAAAAAAGAAATTCTATCAGGCACAGATTATTTCAATAGACAGAAGATTTGTAAGTCACCACAGCAAATAAAAATTGTAAAAAGCCAGATTTAGAGTTTATATCATAACATCCTATCCCAGCCCAAACCCTACAAATCTAGACAGAGACCCACTTGTGTTTCTTTATTATAAGACTTAAGATTATTTTGACTCCCTTTTAGAAACAGTTTATCTAGACACCAGCAGAGAAGTTAAAACCAGCTTAACCCACAGAGATTCCTAAATGTATCATGTTTTACCAGAAAAAGGTGTAAGGACATCTACTGGTGTCTTGTATAATTTGTAAAAGACTGGGGCACAGAGCATACTTGGACTTTGAGGATGGTTCAACAGTTGAAAGGGATAAGCTATTCTTAAGGGCAAAGCCTGAAGTGAGAACTCTAGCTCAGCAGTGAAGACTACTGCACTAGTTAACAGCCAAATAATCTTACCATGGAAGTGCAGCAGACTCTAGCTCTATATAAACAGTGTCCCTTGCCAATAGGTCTACTTAAGTGTGTGACCAAGGTGAAACATATAGTCATGTCACACTAGTCAAATCCTGGCAGGAAAAACTTACTGCACATGGATCAAATGAAGAGATATTAATTAAGGTCTACTTACAAAAGTGTGAGAATTAGAGGAGCAAGCAAGAAACATTGATTCACCCAAAGACTAGCAAAGGCAGAAAACCATTACCATTCTTAGGCTTCTCATTCAAGAGAGTTGGAGTGTGGAATGATGGGCCTCTTGCTAAAAGTTATATGCCAGAAGAGATTCCACTGATGCCAGAGATTCTGATAGAATGCTAGAGCCTCCACAGGCTTAACCTGGAGCCAGAAAACATTTTGTATAAAGGGCCAGGTAGTAAGTATTTTGGGTTTCATGAGCAATACAGTTTGTGTTACAACTACTCAACTGCATTGTTGTACAATAAAAACAGCCACAAATAACATGTACATGAATTAGCATGGCTGAAGTTCAATAAAACTTTGTCTATGAAGATAGGCAGTGGGCTGAATTTAACCCATGGGCCAGAATATAACCCGAAGGGAGCCCAGGTGAAGCAGTCCACCAGAGTCAGCCTTTTGTAACACAGGAAAGGACAGATAAGGAAGGAAGGACTGGATCTGAGGCTGGGGGAAAGGCACAAACAAAGGATAACAAGTACACAATTATTTAAGTGGCCATTCCTTAGGATATGGCAAGAACTCGGCCTTCCTATGACACAAGGAGAGCAATGTCTACTGTCAAAAATAGAGAGGGTGGACCTAGGAGGATATGGGCAGGGGAAAAAAGCCTCAGTCAAGGAAGGTGGAGGCTGGGATAGCATCCAGACCTAGAATAGGAAAGCATCCTCGAAGTCAGGACTTAAGCCAAAAACGTAGGAATCCACCTAAGGCCTACATGAGGGAACTGACAAGGAACACTGAAGCTGTGTGAACCTGGTATAGCTTGGGGTTCCTGGCAAGCCAGTGTTTCTGAATTCCTAAAAGTTATTAATCTTTGAGATTCCACAGTGAGAAATCAGAATTTCCTGGTAGTCTCAAGAATTTTCAAAATCATAAGTTGATTTTTAAAATACTGCTACTATTCCTCATATTCTATATGCATTACTGTTGATATCTGAAAAAATTAATAAATAAGACATTATGTTCTGTAACATTTACAAAAGACTGTAGCCAATAGTAGATATTCGAATTGGGAAATGCCAGCAAACATTACTGGGTAATATTTAAATAATGTAATATTTGTATCACCTAACAAATTTTCATGATCACATGGTAAAATTATCAAGGTAAGAACTTACTTTCCTTTTAAAACTTGCTATTTCTTGGATCACACTCATAGACTTTGTTTAAAGTATACTATGTAAGCTGACAAATACTTATTTTATTTGCAAGCATGACTCACCACTGGGAGCAAAAAGGGCCACAAACATACACTTATTAGGTGACAGTAGCTATGAGCAATACTGATTAGCTCATAACCACTTTTCTACATGGTTCTTCCCTGAAACTGTTGACCTAAATCTCCCATTCAGCATCTCTTTTTTTAAAAATTATTTTTATGGTTGTTCAAGTACAGTTGTCTCCATTTTCCTCCCAACCACCCCCCTGACCCCAGATATCCCAACTTCCCACCTTTGATCCTTCCTACTTTTGGCTTTGTCCATGTGTCCTTTATACATGTTTCTGAAAACCCTTCCCCATTTTCCCCTGAATATCCCCTCCCACATTCCCTCTGGTCACTGTCACCTTGTTATTAATTTTAATGTTTCTGGTTATATTTTGCTTGCTTGTTTGTTTTGTTGATTAGGTTCCACTTATAGGTGAGATCATATGGTATTTGCTTTTCACCACCTGGCTTATTTCACTTAGCATAATGCTCTCCAGACCCATCTATGTGGTTGCAAAGAGTAGGCATGGCATTTCTTAATCTTGCCTTTCATTTGATGTTAGTGTATTCTTTAAAAACAGTAACATCTCTTGGTTGATTGTTTAATTCTTGCAGGGACATTATATTATAATACATAATCTTATTTTTCTTATTATTCAACTGATTCTTCTGCAGATTCACAATTTGGAAAATATTCTGTTCCAAATATTGGGAATATTCTGATTCTGTTATTTGTAGGATATATATATATATAGGGTTGATTGCAATTATACTTGTTTCCACCATGCCTGCCCTTGTGACAGGTCTGAATAGACTGCCTGGCTGGCAGGGGTTTAGGGTCTGGGTAAAAGTTTTAACATTCTTCTGTCCCTATTGGGCTAGAGCAACTGTATAAGAACCTGAATCTGAAATCTGGGACTCAAATCAACAATCTGGAAAAGAAGGAAGAGAAAACATCCAACCAGAACAGAATGAAGAAACAAGAACTCAAAAAAATGAGGAGAGGCTTAGGAACTTCTGGGACAACTTCAAATGCTCCAACATCCTAATCATTGGGGTTGTAGAAGGAGAAAAGAAAGAGAAAAAATTGAAAACTTATTTGAAAAAATAATGAAGAAAAACTTCCCCAATCTGGCAAAGGAAATAGACTTCTAGGAAGTCCAGGAAGCCCAGAGAGTTGGACCCAAGGAGGAACACACTAAGGCACATCATAATTAAGTTACCCAAGATTAAAGATAAGGAGAAAGTCTTAAAAGTGGCAAGAAGAAAGGAGAAAGTTACCTACAAGGAGTTCCCATAAGAATATCAGTTGATTTCTCAAAAGAAACCTTGCAGGCATGAAGGGGCTGGAAAGAAGTATTCAAAGTCATGAAAGGCAAGGACCTACATCCAAGATTACTCTATCCAGCAAAGCTGTCATTTAGAATGGAAGGGCAGTTAAAGTGCTTCCCAGATAAGGTCAAGTTAAAGGAGTTCATCACCAAGCCCTTATTATATGAAATGTTAAAGGGATTCACCTAGGAAAAAGAAGAAGATAAAAAGCTATAAATTGCAAAATAACAACTCACCGCTATCAACAACTGAACCTCCAAAACAAAATAAAAAACTAAGCAAACAACTAGAACAGAAAAAAGAATCTCATAAATGGAGATCACATGGAGGATTATCAGTGGGGAGGGGGCTGGGAAGAAGTGGGCGATGGTACATGGAATGAGAAGTATAAATGATAGGTAGAAAATAGACAGGGGGAGGTTAAGAATAGTGTAGGAAATGGAGAAGCAAGAGAACTTATATGTATGATGCATGGACATGAACTAAGCAGCGGGGGGATGCTGGTGGTTGGGGGGCTGTGAGGAGGAGGGGGATAAAGCAAAAAAAAGTAGGGACAAATGTAATAGCATAATCAAAAATATACTTTTAAAAAACAATGATTAATTTATGGTCATAGTAAGACAGCATCTATAATTCCTTGAATTTATGTCTTTAAAAAAGGAGCAGATTTTTCACCACCCATTGGTTATTCTTTTGCCACTGAGACCAACATTATGGAAAGGCTCTAACTTCTGAAATTCTTACAAGACTGTCAAATCTTGTAGCAATTGCTCCCAATGTAACTTTTTGCTAACACAAAGCAGCAAGCCAGAGTTAGGAAAGCTATAGGCCTTCCCTCCACAGAGCATACTGCATCTCTCACTATCAGAGACAACAGAACATACACAACAAAGACCTCTCAACTATTGTAAGCCAGGTGTCACGTCTTCAATGACCCACTCTGTTTCTATCAAGCTTCCTAATAATGTCTCCCTGCACTATTACCTAAGTTGTTCGGTTGTGATTCCTGAGCTCTCTCTTTTTTTAAAAAAATCAGAGTAATATAGAATCTTCATTCTCAAATGAAAAAGAATTAAGAAAAATACCATTGATTTTAGAGTTTGCCTTTGAATTAACTTTGGGAGTACTCATTTTTCTTGTCCTATAGATTTTTCACAATTGGGGCAATCAGTTGTACAGACTTTTTGATTTGGTCCATGAGGTGTTGAAAAGAGCCAAATCAAACATTTTTTCAATTTAGCATTTTTCATCCTTCTGAAATTGCTTTTCTGTGAGATTTCAGGAAGGGAAATACAGTGTTGTGTTACTTAAAATGAATTACCTGTACTCTTAACCACAGCCAGGATAATTACCACATCTTTCAACTCCTAACAACTAGCTTTCTAATTTCATGATTTTTTTTCTTATAAGCTTCAGGGACACTCTAACCGTAATATATAATTTGAATATAATATTCCTTTGAATCTTGTTTCCCAATAAACCTTATAAATTACCATTATTCCTCTTTAGACTGTTCACAAATATTTTCCTTGGAGCTTAAATTTCTTGTTTAGTCTTATTTTAAAGTTACATTTTGGGCAATGTTATTTACGTTGTTGTGGCAAAATGACATTTAAGAATGTGAGAGAGACTTGTGATCCCATAAAATAGTTGGGTTTATTTTTTCTCTTAGAAGCCCAAAATGAGTTTACAAATTGACAGCTCCCCACTTAGTTGTTTCAATGACTAATGGAATTCTAGTGTTTTGTATCATTTTGGCAATGAACCACACCCATTCAAAAATTGAAAATATTCAATATAGCAATTCAGAGAATTACTGCATCTATCTGCATATTATATTCCTTGTGTTTTGATTTGCTTCAAAATTTTTACTACATGTAAAGTCTCAGTGTTGTGTTTTATTTCTAGATGGTTCCTGGAAAAATCACCAGAAAGTCAGAATCAGCCTTATTTTCAAAACCTTGGCCAGTGACAATGTTGCTTTGGAAGAGTTTCTGCAGGATAAGTGTCAAACTTTCATAGGGCTTTCTCTCATCTCTGTCGGCACAGATCACTCCTATGCTCATCCGTTCATCTTCCATTAACAAGAATTTAGGAAGATCTTCCTAAACCATAGCAACCTAATCTGGAGACCCTTTAAGGCTGTAAGCAATGAAGTTGAGAGTGGCACCAAGGTGGTGTGCACTGAAATGATCTGAGTGGAACTCTCAGAGTGGGTGCTACTAGGACAACTGGCTGATGTTAGTCTCACTCTATAATAGCTGCTGCCAAAGATGTAGCCTCACTTCCAGGGAAAGTGAGAAAGGGGAGAATGGGGTAGACATGGAGCAAAGAGCAAGAACCATACCATGCAGAGACAAGATTAATATCTTACTGGTGGCTTGAGCTAGTAATAAACAGTAATACAATGCATGTACCTAGGGTCTTCAGACAAAATAGGTGGTACCTCAGTGGCTAATACCCTCAGACATGTCAGGTAACCTAGAGAAGGACCAGCATCAATTCTAACCCTCACAGGGTCTGTTTACAAGGATAGAAATTACAAATATAGGGAAGGTCTTTGTGGACATCTTGTTTTTACAGGACACATTTTTTGACACTCTGCCTATTGAGAGGTGGGATTTATATCATCTCTCCTTGAACCTAGGCAGGCTTGTGGCTAAGCTGTACCCAATAGAATACAGAAGAAATGTTATGTGACCCCCAAGGCTAGGGAAAATAAAGAAAGTCAGATTCTGTCTTGTTCACTATAACATTCCTGCTTAGAGTCCTGAGTCATCATGTAACAAGTCCAACTACCCTGAGGCAGTCATACTGTGAGGAAAGAAAACCTCCTGAGTAGACTATGTGTAGATGCTCCAGCTGATGGCCAGTAACCATCATCAACTGTCAGCCATGTTAGTGCACCATTTTCCAAGTCAAGATTTCAGATGACTACAGCCCCATATTTGACTGCAGCTGCATAAGAGCTCTCAAGTGAAAAATTCAACTTGAACCCTACATGAATTCTTGTCTCCATGCAGTATAGTTTAGCTAGTAACTAAGTATAAGTGGATAATACTTACAAAGGCATAGTAAGTCTTAAAAGCCTTACACAAATCTTTGTCTAATAATTAGACTGTAAATTGGATTAGGCCTAATTGTTTCTGCTCTGGAATCCTTTATGATTTTACCATTTCCCCCCTGCCTTCAATGCAATCTATTCAGCATTTCTCTATTGTATTTTAAGAACCTGAGCTCTTTGTTAGTAAAACAGACCCATTCCCCACAATGGCATGCCTTCTCTATTTTTCAGTGACCCTGAAAGATTGATGAAAACTCTCACAGTCAAAGGTGATAGAAACCTAACACAAACTAGTTTAAGAAAGAAAAGAGGAAAGGATATATTGGTCTAGTACCTGGCAAATCCAAGGATAGAGTTCATTTTAGCTAGTGCTGCATCCAAAAGTTGACAATATTTTCCCCTCTCTCTTTCTCTGTACACACACACACACACACACACATTCACTCTCTCTCTTTGTGCTTCTGTCTTTCTCTCTCCCTCCTTCCTTTTCTTCCTTTATCCTGCCTTTTCACTATAGTTTTTGCCTTACCAGAATTCACACTGATATTCTCATAGAATAGTATCGAAATATCCACCAGAAGATCTACCCTCAGATCCTGCCAGCTCAGCCATCAGGCCAGAAATAATAGTCTCCTCATATTTGTGAATGAAAAATCCCAGGAAAGACTCTCATTGCCCTGGCTGAGTCCCTGAGATGAAAGTAGAGTAATTACCATAGCCAAAGAGATGGGCTAGACTGTTTGCCGGGATTTTAGCACCTGCACACACCTGCAGCCAGGTTTGGCACCACTCAAGTCACATGGACTAGTTTCCTTTGGGTGCCATAAGAGTATATCTTTGGTTCAATCCATTTTATGATGAGAAGGAAGGCAGAGTGACGTGGTATTAGAATTGATCACATGTGAATGTGGTAGTGGGTGGTACAATTTATGCTACATAGGGAAGTTAAATAGGTAATATATTTCTTACAAGAACATTTTCTTTTTTGTTGTTGTTCAATTACAGTTGTCCCAGTTTTTCCCCTGTTGCTCTCTCCTGCCTTGCCCACCCCACTACTTCCACCCTCATTCCTCCCCCACCAACTGTTGCCCTTGTCCATGAGTCCCTTACAGATGTTCCTTGACTTGGCCCTTATAGGTTCTTTGGCTACTCCTTTTCCTATATAGTACTCTACACCCACATGGCTATTCTGTAACTACACATTTGCACTTCTTAATTCCCTCACCTCTTCACCCATTCTCCCACACCCTTCTCCCATATGGCAAACATCAAAATGCTCTCTGTATCCATGATTCTGTCTCTGTTCCTCTTGTTTGCTTAGTTTGTTTTTTTAGATTCAATTGTTGATATGTATTTATTGCCATTTCATTGTTCATAGTTTTTATCTTCTTCATAAGTAAGTTTCTTTTATAAGTAAGTTTCTTTTTCAAAATTGTTCAAGTACAGTTGTCTCCATTTTTCTGCCACCACTTTCCCCTGCCTCATCTACCCCCACCTCCCACCCTCAATCCTTCCCCGCTTTGGCTTTGTATATGGGTCCTTTACATATGTTCCTTGATGACCCTTCTTTAACATTTTATATAAAAATTGAAAAAAGAAAGTTTTCAGCCATTATTTATTGAAATATTTGTCTGTCAATATCTCTTTCTTCTCTTTTGGAAATTTGATAATATGAATGTTAGACCTTTTGATATTTGTCCTACAGGCCTCCCAGGCTCTGCCTTTTTAATCTTTATTTTTTGTATTGCATAGTTTCTACTGATGTATATTTAAGCTCACTGATTCTTTCCTCTGTCATCTCCATTCTTCTATCAAGCCCTTCCAATTTATTATTTGTTATTGTAGCTTTCAGTTTTAAGATTTTTATTTGGTTCATTTTTATATCTTCTTTTTTCTCAGATGAGAAGTTATATCTTTGTATTTCCTTTAAGATTTTTTATCTTTACATCTTACAGTGTGGTCATAGCAGCTGCTCTAAAATCTTGTCTGGTTATTGCAACATTTTTTAATCTCAAGGTTTGATTCTCCTGATTGACTTTTCCTTAACAATTCTTCAGATTTGTCTGATTCTTTGTATGTTGAGTAATTTTGGACATTTTGAATACAGTATCATGAGACTGATTCATATAAAAATTTTGTTTTAGCAAGCAGTCAACTCTATTGCAACAATATTGCAAGTCCTGAACCAGTTTCTGTGTGTTATGTTCCAATGTCAGTTTAGTTTTCAAAGCCATTATAATGGTCTGGTGTGCATCCTTTTGCACATCCTTAGTGCCTGTCTGGTACCTGGGCATTATCTACAGTGTAGTTGAGTTTAAAAGCCTTCTCTAGGTTTGTTACAGCTGGTTTCATACATGAGTAGTTTGGAACTGAGTTAGTACTTCATATAGAGATTTAAAAATCCCTTTTCTACTTCATCATCTCAGCAGTTCTCTGTGATTACCAGAGGCCCTTTTCCTATGGTTATGGATAGAAAGTTAGAGCTTTAATGTCCTTGCATTTTCATACATGTATTGCGACTGGGCCTACCTTGGGGCAAACAGTGAGAACAAAGCCTCTGAGGCTAACACTGTTGCCCACACTGCCACCACTTTTGCTCAATGTACTGCAAGGAGACTCAAAAAGGATTCTTCCACAGCATAGGTGCAGCCTCTGCCATACCTATGGGGGATGAGACTGCCTTTTCTTTGCTGGCACTCAAAATGGCTTGGGCACTTTTTCATCTTGCTGGGGGCAAGGAACTCCTGTTTTGCTGCCCATGCTGGAAAGCCATCAGAGTTTGTCTAACACTGACCCTCATTGCTACTTTTCTGGCTAGAGAAAGTGCCTGGATCTGACTTTATTTGTTCCTGTTAGCATTGTTGGTTTAGAGCTACTACAGAGATTAAGGAAGGATATAGATGGCAGGAAAAAACGCAGGCAGTTTATTTCTGGGTTGTCCTTTAAGTACTGAATTTTGTATAATTCACCTGGTCTTATTCTGTCATAATATGCTGATAGCTTTATGTATTTTATGCAGTGTTCTTAGTTATAGTCAGTGGAGAGATAAAATAGAGTGCATTTACTCCAGTTTTGCTAGACCCAAAGTCACCTGCTTTCCTTTTACAAGCGCATTGTGTTTGTGGTATGAAAGGAAAAATATGTGGTAGAGGGACAGTGGTTTTTAAAAATATAGATCTGTAGGCCCTATCTATAGGTAAAATAAAACAAAATATTCTGGGGGTGGAGGCTGAGAATCTATATTTATGAAATATCCTCAGATTTGGATGAAACATTCAAGTTATGGATTTACTGATTTTTCATCTGTTTTGCAGATGAGAAAACCTGAGGCTTAGATGGTACTCTGCAATACAGTGCATTCTTTGTTGCTTTTGATTTTTCACCCTATGTTCCATATGTTGTACTCATAGGGAATATTTTACTACTGTGGTAGGGTGCAAGCTCATCAGTGCAAACTTGAATGGTTAAAGCAAAAGGTAATGGAAGAGAAAAATTACTAAAAATAGCTACTTGTGACAGTTGGATCTGGTTTCTTATACACATTTTCCATTGGGAAGAGCTTTATAGCCAATAAGCAGAGAAAAACCAGTTTACAGAAATTCACAAAATTGAAAACTTGAGGGAAATTGCCCAACTTAGATAACTTTTGGCTAAGAAAAGCCAAATTGAAGGACCTGAGTCTTAGGGAATAAGCTAGAAGAAAAAAACTTAGGCTTGGACTAAAAATATAAGAAAAAGATGGGGAAGAAGGACTAATAAATTAAAACCTAAATGAGGTCTAAGGAGTGAGGCTATGATGAGTGGCTGACCTATCTATAAAATTACAAAATAACTAAAGCTGGACTTCCACCAAGATGGAGGCATAGGTGGAAACACTGTGCCTTCTCCCACAACCAAGTTTGAATACAACAAAGGTTTGGAGAAACAAAGACACAACCAAAGGACAGAAAGTTGAATTATACGGAAGTCCGACTACATCTAACCGTTCGACAGGGACGGTAAGAGGGGCGGAGCCAGCAGCGAGCAGGGTCGGACAGGACAGTTCCCCTGACCCAGGCGCACAGGCACCCCGGAACCAGTTGGGGTGCGGGGCAGACTGACGGCAGTCGCAAATTCGCGCACAGTGAGACAGACCACGCAGGCCCCAGGGGGCGAGGGCTAACGGCGGTGGCACACTCGCGTGCAGTGGGACGAAACCCGTGGGCCCGGTGACGGCAGCAACTGCGGCACCAGTGAGGGCCACGGTGGCATGCGGCAGGCAGCAGACAGGATGCCATAGTCCCTCTTTGACCCCGCCCCCACATAAGCGTCACAACCCAGCGACTTAGTTGCCCTGTTCTAGTGAACACTTTAGGACTCTGATCCTGCTACGGAACAGGCACGAACAGCCCAAAAGATGGTGCAAGAAGAACTCAAAGTCCCAGAGCCAATAACTCTAAGCGACCGAGAAATTGCCAGCCTCTCAGAAGCACAATTCAAGACACTATTTATCAGGATGCTCAGAGAACTGGTAGATTATAGTCACAAATTAGAGGAACATAGTCACAAATTAGAGGAACATATGAAGGCTAAACTAATTGAAATGAAGGGAGATGCACAGGAAACCAATAGTGATGGAAAGGAAACTGGGACTCAAATCAATGGAATGGACCAGAAGGAAGAACAAAACATCCCACCAGAAAGGAATGAAGAAATGAGAATTCAAAAAAATGAGGAGAGGCTTAGGAACCTCCAGGACATCTTTAAACGTTCCAACATCCGGATTATAGGGGTACCAGAAGGGGGAAAGAAACAGCCACGAGTGGAAAACTTATTTGAACAAATAATAAAGGAGAACTTCCCCAGTCTGGCAAAGGAAATAGACTTCCAGGAAATCCAGGAAGCTCAGAGAGTCCCAAAGAAGTTGGACCCAAGAAGGAACACACCAAGGCACATCATAATTACATTAGCCAAGACCAAAATGAAGGAGAGAATCCTAGAAGCAGCAAGGGATAAGGGGACAGTCACCTACAAAGGAGTACCCATCAGACTGTCAGCGGATTTCTCAAAAGAGACCTTACAGGCAAGAAGGGGCTGGAAAGAAGTATTCCAAGTCATGAAATCCAAAGACCTACAGCCAAGATTGCTTTATCCAGCAAAACTTTCATTTAGAATGGAAGGACAGATAAAGTGCTTCTCAGGTAAGGTCAAGTTCAAGGAGTTCATCATCACCAAGCCCTTATATGAAATGCTAAAGGGACTTAGATAAGAAAAAGAAGATGAAAAATATGACCAGTGAAAGGACAGCAAACACACAGTTATTAACAACCACACCTAAAACAAAAGCAAACCAAGAGGACAGCTAGATCAGGAGTGGAACCATAGAAATGAAGAACACATGGAGGGTTAGAAACAGGGGGGTGGGAGGGGGAGAAGGGGGGAGAAGTCACAGAAAATAGCATAGATGGTAGGTAGAAAATAGATAGGGGGGAGGGTGAGAATAGTGGGGGAAATATAGAATCCAAAGAACTTGAGACATGTGGTTATAAACTAAGGGGGGGAGAATGGTGGGGGAGGGAGGGTGCGGGTGGAGGGGAATGAAGGGGGGAATAGAACAACTGTAATGGTATAATCAATAAAATATATTTAAAAAAAGAAAAAAAATGACAAAATAAGGGAAGACCATTAATAAGTTGTGCTATCTCAATCTAATTTAATTAATGGGACTCTGTATGTGTTTGCTTCCTCATATATTTCACCTTGTACACCATGAATATCTGTACAGATTGTATACTACAAAACTCCACAAGACACACACACACACACACACACATACATATACATATATACATATGTGTGTGTGTGCGTACAAGATCAGGCACAAATAATGCCCCTTTTTATTATAAGCATGTAACTGTAACATAACAATGTCACACTCAAGCACACCATATGACATTTTAGGTGAAATGTTCAAATTAAAACTATAGATTATTACACCCATATTATTACCCTATTACACAACCAAGCAGGTGTTACTTGTGCTAGACCCTGTATATGGTTTGTCTGGAAAAAACACAGCCAGTATTAATATAATGAGAACAGTTTTTACTACATTGATGTAACCTGGCAGTCAAGGATAGTGGACTGGAATGCACATGCATGAACAGACAACTTCACTGTATTAGGAAGTAGGTGTGGTAGATGACATTTGGTGAGCATCTGTATTGTGTGGCTGTTACACTCAAAATGACTGAGTGAGTAGAGCAATGAGTCTGCATCAAATTTTGCATTAAGCTTCAACATTGCTCTGCAGAAACTATTCAGATAATTCAGAAGACTTTCGGGGAGGATTCAATGAGTGCAGTGCAAATAAAAAGTGTGGCACAAATGCTTTAAAAAATGATTGAGAACCTATTGAAAGTGATGCACGTTTTGGAAGGCCTGCAACAAACAGAACACGTGAGAACATTGAACATGTATGGGCTGCAACCAACAAAGATCTATGACTGACAGTATGCAAACTAGAAGTTGATCCGGAAATTCCAAAAAGTACTGTATCTGAGATTTTAATGCAGGATTTTGGCATGAAACATGTCATGGCAAAATTCATTCTGTGGCTTCTGCTACCAGAGCAGAAGGAATATTGTGCTACAGTTGCTAATGACTTAATTCAATCCACTACCAATGAACCAGATTTCCTCAAGAAGGTCATAACTTTGAAGGAGACTGAGGCATCATTGTCCTATATACATTGTTTCTTGTATCTTGTATCTTCTTCAATAAATGTTTCTATTTTTTCATATTAAATGGCTGGATACTATCTGGACATAATATCTATATTTCTCTACATAGCTATATATCTCTATATTTATATATAGATATATATCATTGTATATTCTGGAATTTTGTGAAACTCTATGTGATAGCCCTCCTTATACTCTTAAGATTTTAAATGGAGACAACTGTACTTGAACAAACAATAATAAAAAGTTAAAAAAATAAAGATCTATGAATAAATTTTTTTTCACTTAGCAGGAAAGTGTTACCTCTTCTAGATGACTATGTGCTATGCCTGAAAGTCAGTAGAGGAGGGCTGTTATTGGAAAGTAAGGTGAAAATCTATTTTAAAATGTATAGGAATCTAGAAATGGTGATAAACTCATAACCTGGATTCATTAATTCTCTACTACCACAACCAACTTCTCCTCTTCAGCATCTCCATCACTTCAGAGAAGAGACTCCCAAGAGAAACGTTTGGCCACAGGTCAAGACACAGAAAACTTACACTGTTTATGTAACTCCTGGTGAGCCAAATTGAGTGACATGAGAGAGCTTTTTTTTAAGCCTAAATCCCCCAAACTATTCTTTCTTACCCTTCTGTGCTAGCACCCAAATATTTCAAACCTTATTGTATTATTTGCTCATTCTTGTGAGGAGCAAACTTTAAGCAAAAAAGATGGGAGATTTATAGGAAACTGGCATGCTGTTAAAATCTTATATTTTGTTGAGCATTCTAACATCTATATTCATCAGGGATATTAGCGTATAAATTTTCTTTCTTTTCAGCGTCTTTATCTGGTTTTGGAATGAGGATAATACTGGCCTAATGAAATGAGCTTGGGAATCTTTTTTCCTCTTAAATATTCTGGAATAGTTTAAGAAGGAGAAGTGTTAGTTCTTCTTTGAATATTTGGTAAAATTCACCTGTGAAGCCATCCAGTCTGTGGCTTTTGTTTGTTGGAAGTTTTTTTTATATATATAACTGGTTGTAATTTATCTATTCAGATTCTGTGATTCTTCCTGATTCAGTTTTTGGAAGATTTTACATTTCTAGGAATTTATCCATTTTGTCCAAAATGAGATATCTTACATACCTGTAGGAATGGCTATCATCAATAAATCAATAAACAAGTGTTAGTGAGGATGTAGGGAAAAGGGAACCCTTGTGGACTCTTGGGGGGAATGCACATTGGTACAGCCACTGTGGAAAACAGTATAAAGTTACCTGATTTCACTTCTTGGGATTTATCTGAAGAAAACCCAAAACATTAATTTGAAACATGTATGTACACATATGTTCATTGCAGCGTTATTTACAATCCCCAAGATTTGGAAGCAGCCCAAGGGTCCCTCAGTAGATATGTGGATAAAAAAGCTGTGGTACATTTATACAGTGGAATACTACTTGACCATAAAAAATCAGGAAATCTTACCTTTTGCAATAGCATGGATAGAACTGGAGAATATTATGCTAAATGAAATAAGCCAGTCAGAGAAAGACAAATACCATATCATTTCACTCACATGTGGAATCTAATGAACAAACTGAACTAACAAGCAAAATAGTGATAGACTCATAGATAGAGAGCAGCAGGCTGAAAGCTGTCAGGGGGTGGGGCTGTGGGGTAGAGGGATTGAGCAACAAATTTAAAAAAGAGAATCTCATGGACACAGCCAACAGTGTTGTGATTTTTGGGAGCAGCATGGGTAAAGGGAGGGAGAGGAGGGCATGGGAGATAAAAGGTGATGGATGGAGATTTGACTTGGGGTGGCAAACACACAATGCAGCGTACAGATGACATTTTGTAGAATTGTGCACCTGAAAATTGTAGAATTTTGTTAACCCATGTTACCTCAATAAATTCAATAAAAAGGGGGAAGTATCTCACTGAAAATAATTCAAATTCAATAACTATTTGCAAAAGAAATTTTATAAGGCTTGTTTTTCAGAATATAATTCTCTATAAGTGTTAGGGTCACCCCGGGATTTTACCAAAAAATGCATATTCTTAACAGGTAATACCTTTATATGACATGCCACTACCGAGTATTACAAAGGACTGTCTTTGTCCTGGTAAATAATTCAAAACCGTGTTTTGACTTTGTCAAAAGAACATTTGCAAGTGCAACTTGGGGGAACAAAAAGAGTTTTTTATATATTGTAAAATAGTTTGTTACTTGCCCTTTGACCTAAGAATTCCACTCCTAGGTTATTTACCCTATGGAAATAAAAGTGCAAGTTTAAGCACAAAAGAATTTATAACAATGTTGATAGAAACTCAATTTTTTAATGTTTTATTGTATAGTACAGTTGTCCAAATTTTTTCACCTTTGCCCACCTCTGCCCAGCCCATCCCCTGCTTCCATAGTCAATCCCCACACAGTTGCCCAAGTCCATGGATCCTTCATACAGGTTTTTGACTAATCCCTTCACCTTATTTCAAACAGTGTCCTCCTCCCTTCTCTCCTCTTACAGCTGTCAGTCTATTCCATGTTTCCATGTCTCTAGTTTTGTTTTGCTCATTAGATTAATCTTACACGTAAGATCATATGGTATTTGTCTTTCACCAACTGGCTTATTTCATTTACCATAATGCTCTCCAGCTCCATCCATGCTGTCACAAAGGGCAGGAATTCCCTTTTCTGCTACAAAATACTCCATTGTGTGAATGTAGAACATTTTTTAAATCTACTGATGGGCACTTAGGTTGTTTCTGAATCTTGGCTATTGTAAATAGCGCTGCTATGAGCACAGGGTGCATACATTGTTTTGGATTAGTGTTTCAGGATCCTTACTGTATATTCCCTGTAGTTGCATTGATGGGTAAAGAGGTAGTTCCGTTTTTAATTTTTAGAGGAAATTCCATACTGTTTTCCACAGTGGCTGCACCACTTTGTATTCCCACCAAGAATGGACTAGGGTTCCCTTTTCTCCACATCCTCACCAGCACTTGTTGTTTGTTGATTTATTAATAATAGCCATTTTGGCAGGAGTAAGGTGATATCTCTTTGTGGTTTTAACTTGCATCTCTCTGTTGGCTAGAGATATTGAGCATTTTTTTCACACACCTATGGGCCATCTGTATGTCCTACTTGGAGAAGTGTTTCTTCAGGTCCTTTGTCCATTTTTTAAGCAGATTATTTTATTTGTCTACCTGGTGTTGAGTCATATGAGTTCTTTATATATTTTAGAGATTAAACCTTTGTTTGATGTATCATTGGCATATATGTTCTCTGTATAGTTGGTTTCCTTTCCACATTGAAGAAGGTTTATTTAGTGGTGCAGAAGCTTTTTAATTTGATGGAGTTCTATTTGTTAATTTTTCCTTTATTTCTCTTGCCCTGAGAGATATATTGGCAAAAATATTGCTACAGGATATATCTAAAATTTTACTGCTTATGTTTTCCTCCAGGCATGTTTATAACACCCCTAAAAGCTACACAACTCAAATTTGCAACTTTATCAGAGTAGATAGATAAAATGGGACATTCATATAGTGCAATACTAGTAAGCAAAAAAAAAAAAGGATTGAATTACTGATATATGTATCATTATGGATGAATTGCAAAAATGTGCTGAGTGAAGGATCCCGGATACAAAAAAGTAATGAGTATATATTAAATAATTCTACATATGAAATTCTACAATAGGCAAAACTAATTTTTGGTGAAAAAGGCACAACAGTGGCTGATTTGGGGTTAGGGGTATAAACTGACTGGGAATGGACACAAGAGAACTCTCTGAATTGATGAAAATGTTCTATATATGGATAGAGAACATGGGTTATACAGGTATACATATTTGTCCAAATTACACAATTAAGATTTTTGCTTTCTAATCTATATAAATTTTACCTAAATAAAGAACTGTACACAAATAACAATTGAGTGGGGAATAGAGAGGAATATTAGATGAAACAAGAATGGCAGAATGTTGTAGTTATTAAAGCTGGATGGTGGTTGCATGAGATTTATTACAGTAGTGTGGACAGTGTTTATTGAAAATTTTCCATAATAAAAACTTTAAAAACTAGCGTGGAAGTCTTGTAGTCTGATTATATTTTTGTCTACATATGTTTTTTGTTGGCCTGCTTAAAATATTGTTTCAATATGAGTTCAAAAGATTATTATTAATCCTGAAATTGCAAGTTAATTGGTGCTTTTAAATTTATAAACTCTATCAATGCTACACTGATATACCACCCTTCAGTTTTATTAGATGACTATAACATTGATTTTTAAGAAGCAAATATATGAATGTTTAAAAGAGTTTGAGGACATTGTTAAATGTAGGGAGGGGCAAGTCTTGCTCTTAATAATAGCCAGACTCTTATTCTATGCTTTGCAACTAGTTATGACTATTATTGTGATCACTCAGAGATAGCTAGATAATTATGGTCATCAGTTTGTAACACGACGCAACATTTTCAGGTTTACCATGTCTTCCCATTGTAGATGATCCAATACTTGTTGACTGAATAGCCACTAGACAAGAAGAACACTTAGACACTGTGGCTACTATAGGCTTCCATATAGACAGTAAATTGATTTCCTATTTACATTTTTAAAGTATATTATCAATTATACTGTATAGCCTACATCTCCACTCTCATCTATGCTCCTGGGCTGTGGTACTTCAACAGCCATTTGTTGAACAAAATGTATGTGCAAACATTTATGTACAAATATATGAGTATGTGCAAATTTATGAGTTGTGTAAATTATTTAACTACCTCTTACTCAGTTTCCTCATATGTAAAGTGAAAATAAAATAGGACTTACTTCATAGGTATCCTCTAAGGATTAAATGAATCAGTATATATAAATCACTTAGAACAGTGCTTGAGACATATTACTATGAAAGTGATGATGACGATAATGACGATTGATGATTTACCATAATAATACTGATTTGTACTGTTTATCTCAGCTAAGAGTTCTTACCAAGTGAGGTTCCATGTTCCCTTCAAGAATCCAGGCGAATTGAAATAAAAATGGCGGCGGAGTAGGACGGAGCAACTCCAGTTCTCATACACGTGGGAGAAAATCCTGGCAGATTTACAGAAGAACAGCGCAATCAATTCCCCAACCAACAATTCCCCAGCATTTATGAAAATAAGAGACCAGAGATAGTGACGAACCACACAGCTAGAGGTCGTTGGGGTCTCAGGGACGTGAGTAAGGACGGAGGCGGCCAGGCCGGCGGCAGCCATTAGCCGGCACGTAAAGACCTTGGAGCGGCGGCTGCTGCAGCCGTTGGAGCCCAGAGGCTTCCTTCCCTCTGTGCCCAGCGACAGGGGCGTCTGAAACGGAGAACTCATCGGGAGCCCGGGAACCCTGAGTAAAGTCAAGGGCAGTGCCTGCAGTGGTGGAGGCGGCGGAAGGACAGCCATTGGCCGGCGCATAAAGACCTTGGAGCCTTGGCTGCCTTAGCAGTTGGGGCCCAGAGGTTTCCGCCTGCGCCCAGTGACAGGGGGGTCTGACACACAGGACTCATCAGGACCCGGGCACCTGTGAGTAAAAGACAAAAGCGGCAGCGGCAGAGCCAGCAGCCCTCGGGAGCCAGGCACCCCAGAGTAAAGTCAAAAGCTGCAGCGGCGGGACCAGCAGCCACTGGCCGGCGCGTAAAGACCTCGGAGCTGCTGCTGCCACAGCTTCCAGGGCCCAGAGGCTTCTGTCTATGGCCGGCGTCCGGGCATCTGCCACAGAGGACTCAGCGGGAGCCCAGCAACTGTGAGTAAAGACAAAAGCGGCAGTGGCAGGACCAGCTGCCCTCGGCCAGCCCAAACCGCCGCTGACGCTGTGTTAGGGGTGTAGAGGCTTCTGTCTGTGGCCAGTGCCACCGAGGACTCACAGGGAGCCCAGCACCCAGTGGAGCATTAGGCGGCTGCGGGGTCCTTGGAAGAGCTGGCTCCCTCCCTCACCATCTAGGCGGGGCTGGGTGGCAGAGACCTGTCTGCCTAGGTGTGCAGGGAGGGTGGCAAGGACACGGGGCCATGTTTATTTGCGATATCTGTGGTTGCCAGCCCACCAGCCTGCCAGCCCAGGAAATGTGAGAGGAGCATTGTCCTAACGAGTCAGGTTGGGGATTGGGCTGGGCTGAGAGGCACGCTTTCTGGAGAAGTTTTTACTGGAAAGTGGACTGAGGTGTTCTCCTGTGAAGGCAGCTTGACTTGCTTCTCACCCAGCCACAGGACTGGGAAGGACCAGTACCAGATACGGGGGACCAAGGCAGCCTGTCAGGTGGGTGGGCGCCCGCACCCCAGTCTCGTAGCCTGGCTGGTGGGTGGATGTGCATCTGGGCCTACAACCCAGCCCACAGAGGGGTCCCGCCAAAACCAGAAAAAACAGATTGGACAGTTTGAAACCAACAAGGAAGGAGGTTTTTTTTTAAACTTTTATTTTTAAACTTGTTTCAGTAATCGTATATATTTTTTAATTTTATTGTTGCTGTGTCTTTCAGAACTCTGTTCCTCTCCTTTCTTTTTTCCTGTTTTAGTCCTTCTCCATTTCACCCCAAACTTATTGCTTTTTCCTCACTTCTCTTGCCCCTTTTGTGTGTGTTTGTTTGTTTGTTTGTTGCTTTCTATACGACTGTATATACTTCACAACACATCTCTCGGGTCTTAGCCCACTTTACAGGTTCCTGAATTCTATTACTGTAGTGATTAACTCTACTTGCTCACACGCTACGTCTATTTACTATTCTTTACTCTCACCTTACCTCAAAATCTGACCACCCGCAACCTCACTGCTTTCTAGATACAACTCACAAGCCTTCCCTCCCCAACAAGAGGCTTATCTTTGGTCTATCCTTTCCTAGAGGTGGCAAATTGGGTTGAAGATTACAGTTAACACTGTATAGAGCCTAAAGATCTTCTATCTCTTCTCTACCAGCTGTGAGTGTAAATATCATAAAGTACTCTCTCACTGTCATAAACCATTTTGCCTCCCCCCTCCAGCTGATCACACACACACAAAGAAAGGACAAGGTGGAAGCAGAGAACATCAAGATACCTGCAGGACACTGCACCACTGAATTTCACAGGAATTCTACCACAGAAGTTCACACTATAAACCTAGGGAGTCAGAACAGATCAATTTAAGAAGCTGAGGCTAACAAGAAGAGTCTCATAAGCAATGGGAAGACAAAGAAACAATGCCCAAATGAAAGAAAAGGTGGAAGTCTCAGGAATAATGTCAGATGAAAGAGAGGCAAGTCAGCTGTCAGATATTGAATTCAAAGCACTAGTTATTAGGAAATTCAAAGAGCTCACAATGAGCTACCAGAAACTAGAGGGGAGGTACAATGAGCTCTCCGCAAACTATATCAACATGAAAAAAGGAAATAGAAACTATCAGCAAAGGACAAGAGGAAATGAAGAACACAATTTCGGAACTGAAGAACACAGTAGAAGGAATGAAAAGCAGGATCGATGAGGCAGAAGATCGGATCAGTGAGTTGGAGGACAGAGTAGAAAGAATCTCCCAGAAAGAGCAAGAAAGGGAAAAGAGGCTCAAAAAGAATGAAGATGGACTAAGAGAAATGCAAGATAATATGAAACGTAATAATATCTGAATAATAGGAATACCAAAAGGAGAAGAAGAAGAACAATGGATAGAAAACCTATTTGAAACAGTAATGACGGAAAATTTACCTAATTTGATGAGAGAAAAAGTTACACAAATCCAGGAATCACAGAGAGTCCCATTCAAGAGGAACCCAAAGAGGCCCACTTCAAGACACATCATCATTAAAATGGCAAAATTCCAAGACAAAGATAGAATCCTAAAGGCAGCAAGCGAGAAAAAGGAAGTAACATACAAGGGAGCCCCAGTAAGGTTAGCTACTGACTTTTCAATGGAAACACTCCAAGCAAGAAGAGAATGGCAAGAAATACTTCAAGTAATGAGAACCAGAGGCCTACAATCAAGGCTACTTTACCCAGGAAGGCTCTCAATCAAGACAGAAGGCCAAATAAAGAGCTTCCAAGCCAAAAGAAGTCTGAAAGAGTATGCCTCCCACCAAACCAGCTCTACAAGAAATACTAAAAGGGCTGCTTTAAGGAAAGGAAAGAAAAGAGAGAGACAGAGAGGAACACAGGTACAAAAATGGCAATGAATAAGTACCTATCAAAAATAACCTTAAATGTAAATGGATTAAATGCTCCAATCAAAAGACATAGAAGAGCTGAATGGATAAGAAAGCATGACCCACACGTATGCTGCCTACAGGAGACCCACCTCAGGACAAAAGACCATCACAGACTAAAAGTGAAAGGCTGGAAACAAATTTTCCAAGCAAATGGTCAAGAAAAAAAAGCCGGGGTAGCAATTCTAATATCAGACAAAATAGACTTCAAAAAAAGTGCCATAAAGAGAGACCCAGAAGGTCACTTCATAATACTCAGGGGAAGAATCCACCAAGAAGACATGAACATTATAAATATATATGCACCCAACATAGGAGCACCCAATATATAAGAAAAATCCTAGAAGACTTCAAGAAAGATATTGACAGCAACACAATTGTAGTAGGGGATTTTAACACCCCACTGTCAAAAATGGACAGGTCTTCCAAACAAAATATCAACAAAGATATAGCTGCACTAAACAATACCTTAGAAGAAATGGACTTGACTGATATATAGAGAGCACTTCATCCCAGAGAAGCTAAATACACATTCTTTTCAAATGGGCATGGAACATTTTCAAAGATAGACCACATGATAGGACACAAAACGAGCCTCAACAAATTCAAGAAAATTGAAATCATACCAAGTATTTTCTCTGACCACAAGGGACTGAAATTAGAAACCAACCTCACAGGAAAAAACCCAAAACACCCAAAATCATGGAGACTGAATGGTATGCTATTAAACAATGAATGGGTCAAGATTGAAATTAGGGAAGAAATCAAAAAGTTTCTGGAAACAAAAAAAAAAATGAACTCACAACAACCCAAAACTTATGGGACATGGCCAAGGCAGTCCTGAGAGGGAAGTTCATAGAAGTACAGGCTTACCTAAAGAAGACAGAAACATTTCAAACAAACAACCTAACCCGACGCCTGCAAGAACTCGAAGAACAACACAAAGACAGCCCAGAGCAAGTAGAAGGAAGGAAATAAACAAGATCAGAGCAGAATTAAATGACATAGAGACTAAAAGCACAATTCTAAGAATCAATGAATCCAAGAGTTGGTTTTTTGAAAAGATAAACAAAATAGACAAGCCTTTAAATAGGCCCATTAAGAAAAGAAGAGACAGGACACAAATAAAGACCACCAGAAATGATAAGGAGAGATTACAACTGATACCACAGAAATAGAAGGGATTGTAAGGAATACTATGAAGAACTGTATGCCAAGAAATTTGAAAACCTAGGTGAAATGGACAAATTTCTAGGATAATATAATCTTTCAAAACTCAATGAAGAAAAAGCAGAAAGCCTGAACAGACCAATAACAGCAGATGAAATTGAAGCAGGAATCAAAAAACTCCCATCACACAAAAGCCCCGTACCAGATGGTTTCACAGGAGAACTCTACAAAGCTTTTAAGGAAGAGCTAACCCCTATTCTTCACAGACAATTCCAAAAAATCCAAAATGATGGGAAATTCCCAAACTCTTTTTATGAAGTGAGCATCATACTAATTCCAAAACCAGATAGAGACACAACAAAGAAAGAAAACTTTAGGCCAATATCGCTGATGAACATAGATGCTAAAATTCTGAACAAAATATTTCCAAATCGCATCCAACAATACATCAAAAAGATCATACACCACGACCAAGTGGGATTCATCCCAGGGGTGCAAGAATGGTTCAATACCCACAAATCAGTAAATGTAATACACCACATAAACAAAAGCAAAGACAAAACCCACATGGTCATATCAATAGATGCAGAAAAAGCTTTTGATAAGATAGAACACCCATTTATGATAAAGGTTCTCAGCAAAGTGGGAATAGAGGGAGCATTCCTCAATATAATAAAGGCCATATATGAAAGACCTACAGCCAACATCATACTCAATGGGCAAAAACTAAAAGCTTTTCCACTAAGATCAGGAACAAGACTAGGTTGTCCACTTTCACCACTTCTATTTAATATAGTATTGGAAGTTCTAGCCACAGCGATCAGACAAGAAAAGGAAATAAAATGCATCCAAATCGTAAAGGAGGAAACAAAACTGTCATTGTTTGAAGATGACATGATAGTGTACTTGGAAAATCCTATAGACTCTACCAAAAAACTGCTCGAACTAATAAATGAATTTCGCACTACAGCAGGATACAAAGTCAATATCTAGAAATCAAAGGCATTTTTGTATACTAACAATGAATCAGCAGAAGCAGAAATCAAGAAAAAAATCCCATTTGATATAGCAAAAACAAAAATAAAACATATGGGAATACTTCTAACCAAGGAGGTAAAACACCTGTATGCAGATAACTACACAACCATGAGAAAGAAATCAAGGAAGACACAAACCTGTGGAAACATATACCGCGTTCATGGATTGGAAGAATTAACATCATGAAAATGTCCATACTGCCCAAAGCAATTTACAGATTGAATGCAATACCTATTAAAGTACCAATGGCATGTTTCACAGACATGGAACAAACACTTTCAAAATTTATATGGAACCATAAAAGACCCCGAATAGCAGCTGCAATGTTAAGAAAGAAGAACAAAGTAGGAGGGATCACAATACCTGATATCAAACTGTATTCCAAGGCCACTGTAATCAAAACAGCCTGGTACTGGCATAAAAACAGGCACATAGACCAATGGAACAGAACGGAGAACCCAGGAATAAACCCAACTCTCTACAGTTAATTAATATTCGACAAAGGGGGCAGTAACATAAAATGGGGTAAAGATAGCCTCTTCAACAAATGGCGTTGGGAGAACTGGACAGCTACATGTAAAAAAATGAAACTTGAGCACCAACTTACATCATACACCAAAATTAATTCAAGGTGGATAAAAGACTTAAATATAAGCCACGACACCATTAATGTCCTAGAGGAGAACATTGGCAGGAAAATATCAGATATTTCACGCAGGAACATTTTTACTGGTATGTCCCCTAAAGCAAGGAATATAAAGGAAAGAATAAACAAATGGGATCTCATCAAAATAAAAAGCTTCTGCGCGGCTAAAGAAAACAGCATTAAAATAAAAAGACAACCAACTGTATGGGAAAACATATTTGCCAATGATACCTCAGACAAAGGTTTAATCTCCAAAATATACAAAGAATTCACACAACTCCACTCTAAGAAGAGAACTAACCCAATTAAAAAATGGGGAAAGGACTTGAACAGACACTTCTCCTAGGAGGACATACAGAGGATCCAGAGACACATGAAGAGATGCTCAATATCGCTAGCTATCAGAGAGATGCAAATTAAAACTACAATGAGATACCACTTTACACCCGTGAGAATGGCTATCATAAAGAAAGCAATAAACAACAAATGTTGGAGAGGGTGTGGGGAAAAGGGGACTCTGGTCCACTGTTGGTGGGATTGCAGACTGGTACAACTATTATGGAAAACAGTATGGAATTTTCTCAGAAAACTAAAATTGGACTTGCCTTTTGACCCAGCAATTCCACTGCTAGGATTATATCCTAAAAACCCTAAAACACCAATCCCAAAGAACCTACGCACCCCAGTGTTCCTAGCAGCACAATTTACAATAGCCAAGAGTTGGAAGCAACCTAGGTGCCCGTCAGGAAATGAATGGATCAAAAAACTATGGTACATATACACAATGGAATTCTATGCTGCAGAAAGAAAGAAGGAGCTCCTACCCTTTGCAACATCTCGGATGGAACTGGAAAGCATTATGCTGAGTGAAATAAGCCAGGTGCTGAAGGACAAATACCATATGATCTCACCTTTAAGAGGAAGCTAAACAACAAAACAAAGAAGCAAGCAAAATATAACCAGAGACACTGAAATACAGAACAGGCTGACAGTGACAAGAGGGGACAGTGGAGGGAATTTTAGGGGAAATAAGGGAGGGATTTAGAGGAACGTATATAAAGGATACATGGACAACAACTGAGAAGGGTGGAAATGGGAGGGAGGGGGAAAATGGGGGGTGGTATGGGCTGGGTGTAATAGACAGAAAACTATACTTGAAAAATAATTAAATAAAAATATTGGAAAAAAAATAAATAAAAATTAAGATAATAAAAAAATTAAAAAAGAATCCAGGCAACCTGGAATCCTCTGGTTGCACAGAGCTAGCTTTAGCAATTTTTTTGTATGAAGTCACCACCATCTGCTCCTGCATTTTTATTCCCTTTTAGTCTTTGATGATCCCACTTTTCTGACATCCGCCCCTAGAAAGTGGCTTTTTTGGAGACTGCCAATATCTTTGTAGGGAAACCTGGAAAAAAAGTGAAAATTTCTGATAGAAGAGATTTTGAGGAACCTGGATGACTACTCCATTTACTCATGGGTCACTTACACCACATGAAGAATAGCAAAACTCACACATTAATTTTGCAAAACACAACTGCTAAGAGTCTTAGCTGGAGAGGGACTTACTCTTATGTCAAGAAGGCCCTGTAGATAATAAAAATATGTGATTCTCTTACAACTATCAATCATGATCTTGGAGAAAGAGAGACTCAATTAGTATGAGGCTTCTTGTAGAACAAAGGGGCTTATTTACATTGTTCAAATTTAGGGATAAGATTAAGGTTAAGTAACTTCATGATCATCTGCATTGTGGGTCTCAGACTAAGGATTTCTGTGGGCCCTCTAGATGTCAGAATAGCTTGGCTCATAATAGCGGCCCCAGCCTCTGGTTGCTTGTGACAAAATTTGTCTGTAGTGACCACTTTCATAATTGCAAGTTTGTCCATTTCCATAGCAACCACAGTAAATCCAACCTGAACCATAATACCACAGCAGCTAAACCCAATAAGCCTTATTATCCCATATGAACTGTGGATGGAGATATCCACATACATAGAACAGGGCTTCCCAGATCCTGATAATTGTGGGTTCCAAGAATTTCTTCTCCTGTAGTATGGGCATTCTCTTGTTTGTGAATGATAAGCCAAGCTTTTCAGAATCATCTCCCCTTTAAGCCAGTTGCTTTATGAATTATAATATAATTTACATTTCAGTTTATCTTTAAACATTAGTCAGGATAGCAGCTTCTCTGCTCATGGTCTGTCTCCCTTTATTCCTCTCTATCCAATCTATGGTAATATTCAAGATGGGTTAAATTATTTTTACAGGACAGTCAGGTTAAAAACCAGTGAAAGTGAATACAATAATAGAGAACCTAGATGGTCTTAAGCAGAAACATTTGATAAATTCTATAAAGTTATTATGCACAAATTGCTAATATGCAATGTTAGGAAGAATGGGCATTTGTGGGTTTCTTGCTATGTTATTATTAACATTATTTTCTTGTAAATGTAGAAACCTGATGGGCTACTCAATAATTTCTGAGTCCTTTTGAAAAGAACTTATTCTTGATATTATCAGTAAGTGTATCTAGATCTTACAAAAGCTTTCTGTTATGCACACATTACTCCTCACCCTATTTTTCATAAGTTCAGTTTTCTGTATTGTGTTCTCATTCAACACTTATAGAATGAACATGCCTCAGCTGATAGCAGAGTAAAGAATATTTAGAGAGGCTCAAAGAACTGCAAAGCACGAGGATACCAAGAACCTTCTTTCCATTTTCCCACCAAATGTTAGCATGTTGTTTAGCCAGATAACCAGGGGTTAGTTTTACAGAAAGCTCTGGATTTGTCACCCCTTACTTTGCAGATGATTTGCGCTTACAAATATACGACAAAGATGCCTGTTGTGCCATACCCTGGAAGGCAATGAGTGATTAAGAAGTGCATCTAAATCTTAAAAGGACAATAAAGATTAACAAGATATTAGTGCCAAGACTAGTAGAAAAAGTCAACTCCTTTCCTATTCATTACTTACTAAAGCAGAGATGTGTTTCGAGGGAACTTACCTTGCAACTAGAATAAATTTGCCCCTAATACTCTTTCAACACCTGTTAACTTCCATGGGCTTCACTGGTTTTGTTAATAGTTGTAACTCACTTCATGTACTCTACAAATATGGTGTAAATACGACATACCTTTTATATATTTCTATTTAACTGCTCCTGACCATATTCCTTGGAAGGCCAGCTTATCTTTCTCACTCTTAGGACTCTCTCTTTTTCTTCATTTCTCCCTTGCCACCCCCACCTGGGGATACAAGGGTTCACACAGGGCAAATGGGAGTCAGCCTGGCTTTCATACCCAAGTGAGGATAGAGCTGAACCTGATCACTCTACTACCACTTATGTTTCTGGAAGCAATAACATGTTTTGAACACTCATCCTGCATAGCCCATGGAAGATGTTTATTTACTAATGCAATGAGAACTTGATGACTAAATTCTAGAAATGGATGCTATGGGCCATTTTGGGGAGATCATGTCATTACCAAAATGTGGAGCCAATTATGGGTACCCTGTGATGGTTGTTCACACTTCACACACATTCAAAATTTTGCTTTCCAAGGTATAAGACTCTAACTGGCCCCAAGATGGTCAGGACTGGCTTAGTCATCTACCACCTAATGAGGCCTACACTATGATTCTAATTTGTTTCTTTGGGAATACATAGCCTGGAAGTTGGGTACCTTTTACTATTAAACTTTTTTTATCCTCATTTGAGGATATGTTTGTTGATTTTAGAGAAGGTAGGAAGAGGGAGGGAGAGAGAGAGAAGAGAAACATCAATGTGAGAAAGAAACATCTATTGGTTGCCTCCTATACACTCCCCAACTAGGGGATTGAACACTCAACCTAGGTGTGTGCCCTGACTGGGGATGGCACCTGCAGCATTTTGGTGTATGGGATGACACTCGAACCAATGGAGCAACCCAAGAGTTTACTATTAAACTTTTAAAACATAGTATATATGATAATACCCATTTTATATGGGCTCTGAGCTTTTGGACACTTCCTAAGGGAAGGGCACCACCTTTGGGGATACCAAAGTGAATTTTTACTTTTCTCTTGTTAAATAAAAAAACTTAAAATCTTCATTGCATTGTGTAATTGAATATAGGTAGGTTAAAAGGTTCTTGTAATCTAATATGGTGATCTAAGTAGTGCATATAATATTGTATTTGTCAGCAAATGCATTGAGGTCCAAATAATTGACTTATATGAATACATAGAAACATAATGCATTAGTTTCCTGTGGATGGTGTAACAAATTCCAAAAAAATAAAACAACAGAAATATGTTCATTCACATTTCTGGAGGCCAGGTGTCTAAGGTCAATTTTACTGGTCTAAAAAAATCAAGGTGCTGGCAGGCCCAGGCTGTTTCTGGAAGCTCTACAGATAAATTCATTCTTTTCCTCTTTTAGCTTCTGATGGCTAGCAACCTTCCTTGGCTTGCGACCTCATCATTCCACTGTATGCCTTTGTGATAACATTGTCTTCTCTTTTTCAATGTGTGTCAAATTTCCCTCTGACTTTTTAATAAGATACTTGAGGATAAGCTGAACTAACAAGCCAAATAGAGACAGATTCATAGATAAAAAGCAGGCTGACAGCTATAGGGGGCAGAGGGCTGGGCAGTAAAATGGAGAGACTGGAAAAAAAGAGACAGAAAAAGAACTCATGAACAACAGTGTGGTGATTGCCAGAGGAGGAGGGGTAAGTGAAGGTGGAGGAGGGTATAGAGGAGATAAATGGTGATGGATGGAGACTTGACTTGAGGTGGAGAACGCACAATACAGTATACAGATGATGGGCTATAGAGTTGTGTGCCTGAAACTTGTATAATTTTGTTAACCAGTATCACCTCATTAAATTCAATAAAAAGCAAAAATAAAAGTATACTTGAGAGTAATCTGGAATAATCTCCCCAACTCAAGATCTATAAATTATATATGCAAAGTATTAGCCATATAAGGTAATAATCACAGGTTTTGGGGATCTGTGTTTTGTAAATCACATAGCTAATTTAAATTTAAAATTGATTAGTAGGAAATTTTAGAAGGTGACAGTATGGATGGACCTGGGCAATATTGTGTTAAGTGAAATAAGCCAGTCAGAGAAAGACAAGTACTATATAATTTCATTCATATGTGGAATCTAATAGACTAGCAAACAAAATATAAATAGACTTATTGATACAGAGAATAGACTGACAGCTGTCAGAGGGGAACAGGGTTGAGTGTTGGGTGAAAGGTAAAAGGATTAAGCAAATTAAAAAAAAACTCATAGACACAGACAACAGTATGGTAATTACTCAAGGGAAAGTGGGTGAGGGAAATGGAAGAGGGTAAAGGGAGGATGAATGGTGATGGAAGGAGACTTGACTTGGGGTGGTGAACACACAACAGTGCACACATAATGAATTATAGAGCTTTATCCCTGAAACATATCATTTTGTTAACCAATTACCCCCCAATAAATTAAATTAAAATTAAATTAAAATAAAACCTTTGGTGAATCCCCATTGTCTACAGAATAAAATCCAAGCTTCTTAGCAAGGCAAAAAAAAAAAAAAAAAAGAAACCACACAACAAACACAAAACTATGTAATACATACATACCACTTGCCTTTTCCTTATTCATAGAAGGTTATGATACTAAGAATTATTTACCATGTAAATAGCAACTGAATGGACAATGTAAGTGAAGAATGAAGTATAATTATTGAATAAAATAACGTTAGTAACTCCACATTATACTTCTGAAACAGATAAGCTTGGTCAGTTATAGCCATTTGTAAACATTGAAAAGAATTGCATGAGCATCTTGGTACCTCTAGGAATAATTTGGCTATTAAAAAAAGGCAGTGAAACAATAAGTCAATAGAAAAACTTACAAAATGTTCAGAAAAAGAAATATTGTTATATACTAGTTAACTATTTTCTCTCTAGTTTAAATTTAAGTACTATAGAAATATGTTACATAAGCACATTTAGCATCCTTGGTTTATAAAAATGTCTGCTGTCAGTTTGATGCAAACTACATTGAGGGAAATAAGCAATAATATCCAGAATTAATGTTCTAAATTGCAATTGCTGGAAGCAAGAAAGGACAGTGAAAAAATTCAAATAGAAATAGCACTTGAAAATAAATCCTTGAGTGACTTCCAGCCTGTCTGATATCTATTTCCCAAAGCACAAAACATTTTTCTCTCATCTGAAATATATGGTTTTGTCTTGCTGGAGCTTTAACACATGTACATTTGTTTATTCTCTGAAGGTGATTCTTCATCATAAGGTATTGGAAACAGATTCTCGAGGGAAAATATCTGCTCAGCTATAATGCTAGCATCTGCCAAGTTAGGTATGCTAAGAAAAAAGTACTTTATCTTAGTGCTTCAGGGACCTCAAATCCACAAACTAACATACTATGAAAGACAGACAAGCTGTATATTTTTTTTCATTGCTCCTGCATGTAGTTGGGCTCTGGCCATGCCATGCACAAAACACATAGTGAGGTAGCTCTGGTTCTGGGGTCAGTTCTGGAAAGAGAGGCCATTTAGTCCACTTAGGAAAAGGGTCTCAGACCAAATATGACACTGGCTCTGCTTTAACATTTCCTTAGTGTTTTCCTTGTTGCTTGGGTGGGCTTGAGATTTCTAGATCTGAAGTCTTGAGTCTGGCATAACATGAGAGAAGTATGGTATAATGGATAGGAGCATGAACACTAGAGCTAGAATGCTATGGTTCAGGTGCTTGGCTCTGCCATTCTTAGTTGGGAAACATGAGTTAGTATTGGGAAAGTTGCTTAACTTCTCTGAGCCTTTATATCATCATCTATAAAATAGAGATACTTATTTCAGAATTGGATACAAATGTACAAGAGGTATAAAGGCACTATGTTCCATCTGCAAGTATTTGTTCTTAGAACTATTTAGAATGAATAGCAAAATAATTCATACTGACCTATTTAAATCTAGGTAATAATTAACCCTTTGATAAAAGTCCCCTTGGGGGACATCTCTGAGTCTCCAAATCATTGAAATCTATATATATGCCTACCTTACCTCAATTCCCTTTACTCCAACAGAATTCTATGGACCTTTCTTACCTTTAGTCTGTACTCCCTGCCATTGAAATGGGAGCAACTTGAGTACTTCCTGAAATTTGCAGAGGATTTATAAGACCTGAGTTGAAGTAACTTCAGTTCCCACTCCATTTCCACTCCACAAATGTTTTCTCAGTGTTTTTGGAAGGCAAAGCATTTTGGTATTGAGTAGGACCTTGGGGTTGGTAAAAACAGGTTTTTGGTTTGTTTGTTTTTAATCTGTTCTGTTTTGTTTCTCTTCATCAGCCCTTATCTGATTAATCATACATTTAACTTGTTTTTTCAAGTGTTTTTGGAAGGCAAGACATTTTGGTACTGAGTAAGATTTTGGTGCTGATAAAAGCAAGTTTATTTTGTTCTAAAATCTGTTTTGTTTCTCTTGACCAACGCTTATCTGATTCTGCATTTAACTCTGTGCTAACAGCTTCTTTGGCTTCTTCTCCATTTTTCCTATATCCACTGTAATACAGATCAATAATACTGTCATTACTGGAGGCCACAGTGAGGTGGCAACTTAGAAACTTAAATAGTTGAAATGAGATTCCTGTTTGGGAGTTAAACTTTTAAAGTCATATGCATTAGATCAGAGGGGAGAATTAATTGCTTAAAGAGGCAGCATGACTCTTAGACTAGCAAGGCTGGACAGCAACTATATCTGCACTGTTAACATTTCTGAACAAAACAGCCTTTCTCGATATGGTAGAAAGGGATCCTTCTAAACACTGTACAGTAGAGAGGGAATCTGGGTCAAGTAGACTGTCCATGGCAAGATTCTCTTTGTTCTGGGTGAGGAGGCTCAGGCTGCTTTAGCTGTGGAATATTCCTCAGGATCACCTAAATTCTCTTTCTCTCAGTCCACAGCCATAAAGACCTCTGTATCCCTTGCAGAGAGGGAATGTGCTGATCTACTACTGTGAGTTTCTTATTTTCTTGACATTTGTATTTGTCACGGCACATGGATGAGCCAGCATTTTGTGGGTTCTACCATTTGGCCCTATGAGTTTGATGAATATGAGGATCCATCTCAGCATGTGGGCCAATGCCAACATCCAGACAAATCATATTCCTGGGCTTGCCACTTGAGGCCTTGGCCTTGTTTGGTGACAGTTATACAGTGCTTGCTAACTTTGACAAAAAAAAGGGAGCAAGATGGGGGCAAGGTAGGTGGAAGTAGAGCTCAGTTCTCCCTGGGCCCAGCTGGAACACCTAGTCAATCTTCTGAGGAACAGAATGAACAGCCAATGAAGAATCCCAGCTTATATGAAGTTTGGAGGCCAAAACGTATAGAGGACATCGAAAAACCAATGGTGAAGAAATTGAGCTGAGACGGTAAGGTCCCTGGGATTTACGCAGGGCCGTAGGCCACTATGGCCCCCAGCCTTGTGCCTGCCACTGAATACAGGGAGGAGAGTTAGATCACCAACTCCCTCCCCTACCAGAGCAGGGAGGGCAGCCTGGCACCAGGAGGGACCTGGATGCTGAAAGTCTCTGGATGGAACAGAGATGACGTGAGAGACACACAGAGGTGGCGTACATTTGCTGGGACTGTGGACGCTGGTTAGGTCATTACCAGATAAATTGGGGTGCTGGGCGACCCCTAAAGAAGGGAGAAGAGTTGGGTCCTGTCAGACCCAGATACTTTCCAGACAGGTTAGAAGTTGGACTGTGTGAAAAGCTGTGCACTTGTTAAGAATGATGGGTAGCTGCTTTGTAAGGAACTCTGGCTCTCCCTGAGGGTGATTTGAGCTTTGCATCAGGCTTGACTTCTGCTGCACACACAGACAGAGTGGCTGATTTGAACCTGGCCACTCACGGAGGGCCTAGGCTATAGGCTGGGCAACTGTGACTATTGTGGCCCAGACCTAGTCCCCATTCTCACAAAACCATAGGAAGGGAGAAAAGCAAAGCCCAGCCCCCCTCTTCCTGTAGTATCCAGGAAGACCAGCAGAACTTGCCCAACGTGTTTAAAGTCAGCAGAAAGCTTATTCACTTATCTATTTATTTTCTTTCTTGTGTGTCTCTCTTTGTTTTTTTTTTCCCCAAGTGAGACAAAATGACATGGAGTCATAAAAGGTCTAGAGGCAGATCCAAAGGGGGAGCACAAGGCTAACCCCCAAAATTGAGAAACTGAGACAAATGTCAATTTGCTATCCCATAGAACTAGCATTTTATTATTTATGTGTATTATTATTATTATTTCATTATTTTTACTACTTTCATTTTATTAGTATTTTTAATTTCTCTTCCTTATGTTTAGTTTTCTTCATTTTATTTCTCTATTTAATTGCATTATTTGCCTGGTTATCCTTATTCTCTTTTTATTGTATTATATTTTATTTTTTAATAAACTACTTTATTGTTGTTCGATTACAGTTGTCTGCATATTCTCCCCACCACTGCCCCCACCTGAGCAAAACCCACCTCCTTCCCTTTCTTCCACCCTCCTCCTTGGTTTTATCCATGTGTCCTTTATACTAGTTCCTGAAAACCCTTCTCCCCACTGTCCCCTTCCCCCTCCTCTCTGGCTATTATTAGATTGTTCTTAATTTAAATGACTCTGGTTATATTTTGTTTGCTTTTTTGTTTTGTTGATTATATTGCACTTTAAGGTGAGATCATATGGTATTTTTCCCTTACCTCCTGGTTTATTTCACTTAGCATAATGCTCTCCAGCTCCATCCATGCTGTCACAAAGGGTATAAGCTCCTTCTTTCTCTCTGCTGTGTAGAATTCCATTGTGTAAATGTACTATAGTTTTTTGATCAACTCATTTGCTGATGGGCGCTTAGGTTGCTTCCAGTGCTTGGCTTTTGTAAATCGTGCTGCTATGAACATTGGGATGCATGGGTTCTTTTGGATTGGTGTTTCAGGGCTCTTAGGGTATAATCCCAGCAGTGGAATGTCTAGGTCAAAAGGCAGCTCTACTTTTAGTTTTCTGAGGAAATTCCATACTATTTTCCACAGTGGCTGAACCAGTCTGAACCAATGGTGCACTAGGGTTTTTTTTTTCTACACATCTTCTCCAATAGTTGTTGATTTGTTTATGATGGATGGCCATTTTGACCAGTGTGAGGTGGTATCTCCTAGGGGTTTTAATTTGCATCTGTCTGATGGCTAGTGATGCGGAGCATCTTTTCACATGTCCTCCTTGGAGAAGTGTCTATTCAAGTCTCTCTTTTTTTAAAATTTTTATTTTTATTTAATTCTTGTTCAAGTACAGTTTTCTGTCTTATATTCCCAGCCCTGCCCCACCCCCCAGTGCTCCCCACCTCCCTCCCATTTCTGCCCCCTACCTTAGTTATTGTCCATGTGTCCTTCATACATGTTCATGTGAGTCCATCCCTTTTTCCCCTATGATTCTCTCCCCTCTGGACCCTGTCAGCCTGTTCTGTATTTGAGTGTCATTGGTCATATTTTGATTGCTTGTTTGTTTTGTTGTTTAGATTCTTGTTAAAGGTGAGATCATATGGTATTTGTGTTTCACCGCCTTGTCTTTTGCCTGTTTTTAAATTTTTTTTTGTCTTCCTCTATTGGAGTCATGTGAGTTCTTTAAATATTTTGGAGCTCAAACCATTGTCTGAGATATCATTGGCAAATATGTTTTCCCATACAGTTGATTCTCTTTTCATTTTAATGCTGTTTTCTATAGCCATGCAGAACCTTTTTATTTTGATGAGATCCCATTTGTTTATTCTTTCCTTTATGTCCCTTGCTTTAGGGGAAATATCAGTGAAGATGTTGCTGCATGTAATATCTGAGATTTTCCTGCTGATGATTACCTCTAGGACTTTTATGGTATCATGACTTATATTTAAGTCTTTTTCCATGTTGAATTAATTTTTTGTATAGTGTAAGTTGGTGATCAAGTTTCATTGTTTCACATGTAGCTGTCCAAATCTCCCAACACCATTTGTTGAAGAAGCTATTTTTACTCCATTTTATGCTTCTGCCCCCTTTGTCAAATATTAATTGACCTTAGAGAACTGGGTTTATGTCAGGGCTATCTGTTTGGTTCCATCGGCACATGTGCCTGTTTTTATTCCAGTACCAGGCTGTTTGGATTATAATGACCTGGTAATACAGCTTGATATCAAGTGTTGTGATCCCTCCTGCTTTGTTCTTCTTTCTCAAAATTGCCACAGCTATTTGGTGTCATTTATGGTTCCATAAAGATTTCTGAAATGTTTGTTCTATATCTGTGAAATATGTCATTGGTATGTTAATAGCGATTGCATTAAATCTAGAAATCGCTTTGGATAGTATGGCCATTTTGATGAAGTTAATTCTTCCAATCCATGAACATGGTACATGCTTCCATTTGTTTGCGTCTTCCTTAATTTCTTTTTTCAGTGTTATATAGTTTTTTGAGTACAGGTCTTTTACCTTCTTGGTTAGGTTTACTCCTAGGTACTTTATTTTTCTTGTTGCTATATCAAATGGGATCTTTTTCCTGATTTCTATTTCTGATATATTATTATTTGTGTACAAAATGCCTTTAATTTCTGAGTATTAACTTTGTATCCAGCAGTTGTTTTGCCAAATTCATTTATTAGGTCAAGGAGTTTTTTGGTGGAATCTATAGGATTTTCTATGTACACTATCATGTCATCTGTAAACAATGACAGTTTTATTCCGTCCTTTCCAATTTGGATGTCTTTTACTTTTTTTCTTGTCTGATTGCTGTGGCCAGGACTTCTGATACTATGTTGAATAGAAGTGGTGAAAGCTGGCATCCTTGTCTTGTTCCTGATCTTCAGTGGAAAACTCTATGTGTTTGTCCATTGAATATGAGTGTTGGCTGTAGGTCTCTTATGTATTGCCTTTATTACATTGAGGAATGCTCCCTGTATTCCCACTTTGCTGAGTGTTTTAATCATAAATGGGTGTTGTGCCTTATCAAATGCATTTACTGCATCTATTGATATGATCAAGTGATTTTTGTCTTTGCTTTAGTTTATGTGGTATATTATTGATTAGTTTATTGATTTGTGAATATTGTACCATCCTTGAATCTCTGGGAGGAATCCCACTTGATCATGATGTATGATCTTTTGAACACATTGCTTCATGGGGTTTGCCAATATATTGTTGAGGATTTTAGCATTTATGTTCACCAGCAATATTGGCCTGAATTCTCTTTTTTGTTATGTCTCTATCTGTTTTGGGATTAGGATGATGCTGGATTTATCAAAAGAATTTGGGTGTGTTCCATCTTCTTGAAATTTTTGGAATAATCTATGGAGGATGGGGATTAGGTATCCCTTAAATGCTTTGTAAAACTCTCCTGTGAAACCATCTGGTCCAGGGCTTTTGTGTGTTGGAAACGGTTTGATTACTGTTTCAAATTCATCAGCTATATTGGCCTGTTCAGGATTTCTGCTTATTCTTAATTCAGTTTTGTGAGATTATATTTTTCTAGAAATTTTTCCATTTCCCTTAGGTCTTCAATTTTTTTGGCATATAGTTCTTCATAGTAATTTCTTACAATCCTTCGTATTTCTATGGTGTCAGTTGTAATCTCCACTCTTTCATTTCTGATTGTGTTTATTTGGGTCCTCTCTTTTTTTTCTTGATGAGCCTGCTTAAAGACTTGTCAATTTTTTAAATTTATTTAATTATTTTTTAAGTACAGTATTTTGTCTATTAATCCCATCTCATCCCACCCCCCCTATGCTCCCCCCTCCCTCCCATTTCCACCCTTCTCAGTTGTTGTCCATGTATCCTTTATATACGTTCCTCTAAATGCCTCCCCTCTTTCCCCTGAAATTCCCTCCCCTCTCCCCTCTGGTCACTGTCCCCCTATTCTCTATTTCAGTGTCTTTGGTTATATTTTTCTTGCTTGTTTGTTTGATTGTTTAGCTTCCTGATAAAGGTGAGATCATATGGTATTTGTCCTTCAACACCTGGCTTTTTTCACTCAGCATAATGCTTTCCAGTTCCATCCATGATGTTGCAAAAGGTAGGAGCTCCTTCTTTCTTTCTGCAGCATAGGATTCCATTGTGTAAACGTACCATAGCTTCTTGATCCAGTCATTTACTGATAGGCATCTAGGTTGCTTCCAACTCTTGGATATCGTAAATTGTGCTGCTATGAACATTGGGGTGCATAGGTTCTTTGGGATTGGTGTTTTAGGGTTCTTAGGATACAATCCTACTAGTGGAATCGCTGGGTCAAAGGGCAGGTCCAATTTTAGTTTTCTGAGAAAATTACATACTATTTTCCATAATGGTTGTACCAGTCTGCAATCCCACCAACAGTGAACCAGAGTCCCCTTTTCCCCACACTCTCTCCAACACTTGTTGTTTGTTGCTTTGTTTATGATAGCCATTGTCACCGGTGTAAAGTGGTATCTCATTGTGGTTTTAATTTGCATCTCTCTGATAGCAAGCGATATTGAGCATCTTTTCATGTGTCTCTGGATCTTCTGTATGTCCTCGTCGGAGAAGTGTCTGTTCAAGTCCTTTCCCCATTTTTTAATTGGGTTCATTGTCTTCTTAGAGTGAAGTCCTGTGAGTTCTTTGTATATTTTTGGAGATTAAACCTTTGTCTAAGGTATCATTGGCAAATATGTTTTCCCATACAGTTGGCTGTCTTTTTATTTTAATGCTGTTTTCTTTAGCCATGAAGAAGGTTTTTATTTTGATGAGATCCCATTTGTTTATTCTTTCCTTTATATTCCTTGCTTTAGGGGACATATCAGTAAAAATGTTCCTGCGTGAAATATCTGAGATTTTCCTGCCAATGTTCTCCTCCAGGAATTTAATGGTTTCATGGCTTATATTTAAGTCTTTCATTCACCTTGAGTTTATTTTGGTGTTTGGAGTAAGTTGGGGCTCTAGTTTCATTTTTTTACATGTAGCTGTTCAGTTCTCCCAACACCATTTGTTGAAGAGGCTAACTTTACCCCATTTTATGTTACTGCCCACTTTGTCAAATATTAATTGAATATAGAGAGTTGGGTTTATTTCTGGGTTCTCTGTTCTGTTCCATTGGTCTATGTGCCTGATTTTAGCCAGTACTAGGCTGTTTTGATTACAGTGGCCTTGTAATACAGTTTGATATCAGTTATTGTGATCCCTCTTACTTTGTTCTTCTTTCTCAATATTACAGCTACTATTCGGGGTCATTTATGGTTTCATATAAATTTTTGAAGTGTTTGTTCTATGTCTGTGAAATATGCCATTGCACTGAATCTGTAAATTGCTTTGGGTAGTATGGACATTTTGATGATGTTAATTCTTCCAATTCATGAACACAGGATATGTTTCCATTTGTGTGTGTCTACCTTGATTTCTTTCTTCAGTGTTGTGTAGTTTTCTGCATACAGGTCTTTTACCTCCTTGGTTAGATTTATTCCCAGATATTTTATTTTTCTTTTTGCTATATCGAATGGGATTTTTTTTTCTTGATTTCTGCTTCTGCTGATTCATTGTTAGTATACAAAATGCCTGTCATTTCTGGATATTGACTAAGTAACCCGCTGTTTTGCCAAATTCACTTATTAGTTCGAGCAGTTTTTTGGTAGAGTCTATAGGATTTTCCAGGTACACTATCATGTCATCTGCAAACAATGACAGTTTTGTTTCCTGCTTTCTGATTTGAATGCCTTTTATTTCCTTTTCTTGCCTGATCACTGAGGCTAAAACTTCCAATACTATATTAAATAGAAATGGTGAAAGTGGACAACCTAGTCTTGTTCCTGATCTTAGTGGAAAAGCTTTTAGTTTTTGCCCATTGAGTATGATGTTGGCTGTAGGTCTTTCATATATGGCCTTTATTATATTGAGCAATGCTCCCTCTATTCCCACTTTGCTGAGAACCTTTATCATAAACGGGTGTTTTACCTGATCAAAAGCTTTTTCCGCGTCTATTGATATGATCATGTGTTTTTTGTCCTTGCTTTTGTTTATGTGGTGTATTAGATTTACTGATTTGCAGATATTTAACCATCCTTGCACCCCTGGGATGAATCCCACTTGGTCGTGGTGTATGATCTTTTTGATGTATTGTTGGATGCGATTTGCCAATATTTTGTTGAGGATTTTAGTGTCTGTGTTCATCGGCCATATTGGCCTAAAATTTTCTTTCTCTGTTGTGTCTCTATCTGGTTTTGGGATTAGGATGATGGTGGCTTAATAAAAAGAGTTTGGGAATTTCCCATCATTTTGGATTTTTTGGAATAGTCTGTGAAGAATAGGGGTTAGCTCTTCCTTAAAAGCTTTGTAGAATTCTCCTGTGAAACCATCTGGTCCGGGGCTTTCATGTGATGGGAGTTTTTTGATCACTGCTTGAATTTCATCTGCTGTTATTGGTCTGTTCAGGCTTCTACTTCTTCTTCATGGGGTTTTGGAAGATTATATTGTTCTAGAAATTTGTCCATTTCACCTAGGTTTTCACATGTCTTGGCATACATCTCTGCATAGTAATTTCTTACAATCCCTTCTATTTCTGTGGTATCAGTTGTAATCTCTCTTGTTTCATTTCTGATTGTGTTTATTTGGTTCCTCTCTCTTCCTTTCTTCATGAGCCTACTTAAAGATTTGTCTGTTTTGTTTATCTTTTAAAAAAAGAGCTCCTTGATTCATTGATCCTTAGAATTGTGCTTTTAGTCTCTGTATCATTTAATTCTGCTCTGATCTTGGTTATATTCATCCTTCTACTTGCTCTGGGGTGTCTTTATTTTTGCCCCTTTAGTTTTTGTAGGTGTAGGGTTATGTTGTTTATATGAAATATTTCTACCTTTTTTAAGTAGGTCTCTATTGCTATGAAATTCCTTCCGTAATTTCATTCCTGACCCATTCATTGCTTAATATCATGCTATTCAGTTTCCATGAGTTTGCATGTTTGGGGTATTTTTCCTTAAGATTGTTTTGTAGCTTCAGTGCCTTGTGATCAGAGAAAATGCTTGATATGATTTCAACTTTGTTGAAATTGTTGAGTCTTGTTTTGTGCCCTATCATGTGGTCGATCTTCTATGTGCATTGGAAAAATGTGTATTTTGCTCCTTTGGTATGAGAGGCTCTACGTATATCAGTTAAATCCATTTCATCTAGGGCATTGTCCAATGCTGCAATATCTTTGTTGATATTGTTTGGAAGATCTTTATAGTTTTGACAGTGGGCTGTTAAAATCTCCTAATGTAGTTGTCTTCCTGACAATGTCTTTTTTGAAGTCCTCTAAGATTTTCTTTATGTATTTGGGTGCTCCTATGTTGGGTGCATATATATTTACAATGTTCATGTCTTCTTGATGGATTCTTCCCCTCAGTTTTATGAAGTGGCCTCCTTGGTCTCTTTTTATGGCTCTTTTTTGAAGTCTCTTTTGTGTGATATGAGTATTGATACCCTGGCTTCTTTTTTTCTTTCCACTTGCTTGGAATATTATTTTCCAAAATTTCACTTTCAGTCTGTGTAGGTCTTTTTTTTCTGAGGTGGGTCTCTTGTAGGCAGCATATGTGTGGGTCATATCTTCTTGACCATTACAGTATTCTGTGTCTTTTGATTGGGGCATTTAATGTATTTACATTTAAAGCTATTATTGATAAGTACTTATTAATTGCCATGTTTTTGTACCTGTGTTCCTCTCTCTTCCACCCTTTTTCTTCCTGTTCTTAAAGCAAATCCTTTAGCACCACTTGCAGAGCTGGTTTGGAGGAGTTATATTCTATGAGGCTTTTTTTTTTCTGATAAATTCCTTATTTGGCCTTCCATCTTAATGGAGAGCCTTGGTGGATAAAGTAGTCTTGGTTGTAGTCCTCTGGTTCACGTTACTTGGGATAGTTCTTGCCATTCCCTTCTGGCTGGGAGCATTTCCCTTGAGAAGTCAGCTATTAGTTTTATTGGGGTTCCCTTGTATGTTATTTTATGTTTTTCCCTTTCCATCTTTAAGATTTTCTCTTTATCTTGAAATATTTCCATTTTAATTATGATGTATCTTGGAGTGAGCTTCCTTGGGTTCCTCTTGATTGGAATTCTGTTTCCTGGATTTGTGTGACTTTTTTTCTCATCAAATTAGGGAAGTTGTCCATCATGACTTTTTAAAACAGGTTTTATATTCCTTGCTCTTCTTATTCTGCTTCTGGTGCCCAAATTATATTGATATTATTATTTTTTATATTGTCCTTCATTTACCTTAACCCCTTTTCATTCTTTCTGAGACTCTTTTCCTTTTCTTGCTCATTCTGTTTTTTTCTACTTTGTCCTCCAGCTCCCTGATTCAATCCTTTGCTTCATCAAGCCTGCTTTTGATTCCTTCTTCTCTGTTTTTCAATTCAGAAATTGTACTCTTCATTTACTCTTGGCTCTTGTTGATAGTTTCTATTTCCCTTTTCATGTTGATATAGCTTGCAGTGAGTTCATTGTAATTTCCCTTGTTTTTTTTTGTAATTCTCTGTGAGCTCATTGATCTTCCTTATAACCATTTCTTTGGACTCAATATCTGATAGTTGACTTGCCTCTATTTCATTTAGCATTCTTTCTGAGACTTCCTCCTTTCCTTTCATTTGGGGATTGCTTGTTTGTCTTCCCATTGTTTTTTGAGACTCTTCTTGTTAGCCTCTGCTTCTTAAATTGATGTGTTCTGACTCCCTGGGTTTCTGGTGTGAACTCCTATGGTATAAGACCTGTGAGATTCAGTCTTTCAATCTCCTTGATCTCCTGAGCTTGCTGGTCTTGAGCTGTCATTTATGTTGGCTCTCTATATTCCTTTGGATTTTGATTGTTGTTGGGTCTTTTTTTGGTGGGTCCTTCCCTCCAGCTGGTTCCACCACACCTTATATTCTGTTGTGCAGGTTGTGTTGATGCTGGTTCTTCCATATGTATAAGGTTTTGAGGGTTCTCTCTTGCTCTGGTTCAATTGTTTGTTCTGAGTATTTTCCACTATTTAGTTGTATTTTCAGATAGGTCCAGGTTTGAGTTAGTATGGCTTCCACTCCCTCCTTCACTTTATTCTGTTTTTATCTCTTGGTGGTTCCTTTATTGGTGGGTTTCCTCTTCAAGCAGGTATTCTGGGGTTCACAGCTTTTGTCTACTGTTTTTTTGTGATCAGTTGGAGGAGGAAGGCAAAATGGTTTAAGAGAGCAGGAGTGTATTCTATGATATTTAAAGTACCAATCTGTAGAGAAGAGATAGGTGATCCTTAGCATATGTATAGTGTTAACTCCGATACTTCATCCAACTGGCCGCTTTTTGGAAAGGGTGAAAAGATCAGAGAGACTATTGTTAGGGGCAAGGAAGGATCGTGAGTTGGAACTAGAAAGCTGTGAGATTGTGGGAGGTCAGATTATGAGGTAAAGTGAGAGTAGAGGATAGAAAATAAGTGTAGCGTGTGAGAGAATAGAGTTAACCACAACAGCAATACAGTTCAGGAAACCATGAAGTGGGCTGAGATCTGGGAGGGGTGTTGTGTAGTATTTACAATAGTATGGAATGGCTATAATTTACATAATATTATAGCAACAATCATATGACAGAATCTATGTCATCTGGATAATAAAAATAGTGGGTATAGGACTTTGAGTACTGTGCTAATAGAACACAAGTGAAGTGAAACACAGTAAATTAAAAATACAATATGAAAGAGAGTACAGGGGAAACCACCCATACAATGCAATTTAACTAGCCAAACACAGAAGATTAAACAGAAAGAAGAGAAATAAAACAATACTAATAAAATGACATGTAAGAGTAATGAAATAATAATAGAAATATACACTGGTTTGCAAGTTCTCTGTAGCAGCAGAGTGAAATTTGTCTCACTGTATCAGTTGTTGGGATGACCCCTCTTTGGGTTGAACTATGGTCTTTTCACAATTCCAGGTTTTATGTTCTCACTTGTGGGAATTTAAAAAAAGCCCGTCCTGCAGGTTTGGTGCACACTCTCCCTGGAAGAGTGCAGGACAACATGAAATGTAATAATATCCATATAATTGGGATACCAGAAGGAGAAGAAGAGCAAGGAATAGAAAAGCTTTTTGAAAAAGTAATGATGGAAACCTTCTCTAATTTGATGAGAGAAAAAGTCACACAAATGGAGTGAACACAGACTCCCAATCAAGAGGAGACCAAAGAGGCCAACTTCAAGAAACAATATAATTAAAATGGCAAAATTCCAAGACAAAGAATCTTAAAGTCAGCAAGAGAGAAAAAGGACGTAACATACAAGGGAGGCCCGATAAGGTTGGCAGCTGACTTCTCAGTGGAAAAGCTCTGAGCCAGAAGAGAATGGCAAGGAATATACCAAGTAATGAAAAATGAAAGCTGCAACCAAGGCCACTCTATTCCGGAAGGCTCTCAATTAAAATTGAAGGTCAATTGAGAAATTTCTGAGACAAAAGAAGCCTCAAAGAATACATTTCCTCCAAACCAGCTCTGTAAGAGATGATAAAGGGTCTTCTTTAAGCAAAGGAAAAAAAGAGAGGGAGGGAGGGAGGGAAAGGGAGAGGGAGAGAGAGAGAGAGAGGAACAGAGGCACAAAAATTGCAATGAATAAGTACCTATTAATAATAACCTTAAATATGCTCTGGCTGGTGTAGCTCAGTGGACTGAGTGCAGGCTGCAAATAAAAGGGTCACCAGGTTTAATTCCCAGACAGGGCATATCCCTGAGTTGTAGGCCAGGTCCCCGGTGGGTCCACATAAGTGGCAAGCACACGCTGATGTTTCTCTCCATTTCTATCTCCTTCCATTTCTCTCTCTCTAAAAATAAGTGGGTAAAACCTTAAAAAATAATACCTTAAATATAAATGGATTAAATGCTTCAATTAAAAGACATAGAATAGCTGAATGAATAGGAAATCACGACTGACACATATGATGCCTACAAGAGACCCACTTCAGAGCAAAAGACCTACACAGACTAAAAGTGAAGGGCTGGAAACAAATACTCCAAGCAAATGGCCAGCAAAAAGGAAAAAAAAAAAGCTAAGGTAGCAATACTCATATCACACAAAATGGACATCAGAAAAAAGGGGGGCCATAAAAAGAGACCCATGGAGTCACTTCATAATACTCAAGGGGGGAATCCATCAAGAGGACATAAACATGTAAATATATATCCACCCAACATAGGAGGACCCAAATACATAAAGAAAATCTTAGGGGACTTCAAGAAAGATATGGACAGCAACACAATTATAGTAGGAAATTTTAACTCCCATTGTCCAAAATGGACAGTCTTCCAAACAAAATATCAACAAAGATATTGTGGCATTAAACAATGTCTAAGACAAAATGGGCTTAACTTATATATAGAGAGCCCTCCATTCCAAAGAAGCAAAATACAAATTTTTTTTTCAAATGCACATGGAACCTTTTCAAAGATGGACCACATGATAGAGCACAAAATAAGCCTCAACAAATTCAAGTAAACTGAAATCATATCAAGCATTTTCTCGGACCACAAGGGACTGAAACTAGAAACCAACCTCAAGTAAAAAACTCAAAAACACTCAATCTCATGGAAATTGAATACCACGTTATTAAACAATGAATGGGTCAAGAATGAGATCAAGGAAGAAATAAAAAAGTTTCTGGAAACAAACAAAAATGAACTCACAACAACCCAAAACTTATATGACAGAGTGAAGGCAGTCCTGAAAGGGAAGTTCAAAGCAATACAGTCATACCTAAAAGAGAGAAACACTTCAAATAACAACATAACCTTACATGTACAATAACTTGAGGAACGGAAACAAAGATGGTCCAGAGAAAGTAGAAGAAAGAAAATAACCAAGATCAGAGCAGAATTTAAAAACACAAAGACTAAAAGCACAGTTCTACGAACCAATAAATTCAGGATCTGGTTCTTTGAAAAGATCGACAAAATTGACAAGCCTTTAAGCAGACTCATCAAGGAAAAAGAGAGAAGACCCAAATAAACCCAATCAGATATGAAAGTGGAGAGGTTACAACTGATACCACAGAAATATAAACAATTTTAAGAAATTACTGTGAAGTACTATATGCCAAGAAATTTGAAAACCTAGGTGAAATAGACAAATTTCAACAAAATATAAGCTCCCAAAACTGAATGAAGAAGAAGCAGATATCCTGAACAGACAAATGACAGCTGATGAAATTGAAGTAGTAATAACAATCTACCAACACACAAACCTTGGAGTGGATGGTTTCACAGGAGAATTCTACAAAGCTTCTAAGGAAGAGCTAACCCCTATCCTTCACAGACTATTCCAGAAAATCAAGAAGATGGAAGACTATCAATCTTTGTTTGTGAAGCCAGCATCATCCTAATCCCCCAAACAGGTAAAGACATAACAGCAACAAAAAAATTCAGACCAATATTGGTCATGAACATGGAAGCTAGAACCCTTAACAAAATATTGGCAAGCCACATGCAGCAATACATTAATAAGATCATATACCATGACCAAGTGAGATTCATTCCAGGGATCCAAGGACAGTACAATATTCATAAATCAATAAACACAATACATCACATAAACAAAAGCAAAGACCAAAATCACATGATCATATCAATAGTTGCAGTAAATGAATTTGATAAGGGACAACACTCATTTATGATGAAAACACTCAGGAAGGTGGGAATAGAGGGAGCATCCCTCAATGTAAAAAAAGGCCATATATGAGAGACCTAGAGCCAACATCATACTCAATGGGAGAAAAGTAAAACTTTCCCACTAACATCAGAAACAGGACAATGTTGCCCACTTTTACCACTTCTATTCAACATAGTATTGGAAGTCATAGCCACAGCAATCAGACAAGAAAAAGAAATAAAAGGCATCCATATTGGAAAAGAGGAAACAAAACTGTCATTATTTGTAGATGACATGATAGTGTACACTGAAAATCCTATAGACTTCACAAAAAAACTGCCTGACCTAATAAATTAATTTGGCAAAACAGCGGGATACAAAGTCAATATTCAGAAATGAAAGGCAATTTTGTATACCAACAATGAAATATCAGAAATAGAAATCAGGAAGAATCCCATTTGATATAGCAATAAGAAATATAAAATACTTAGGAACAAACCTAACCAAGGTGGTAAAAGACCTGTACTCAGGAAACTATATGACACTGAAGAAAAAAATTAAGGAACACACAAACAAATAGAAGCCTATACTGTGTTCATGGAGTGGAACAATTAACAAACTCAAAATGTCCCTACTAGGAGTTGGAGGAAGATGACGGCAGAGTAGGACAAAGGATTTCACTTCCCCCTACACACCAGAGAAAAACCAGGCTGATCTGTGGAGGAACGTAGCAGATAGCCAACAGGGACCCAGCATATAGGAAAGCAGGACTCCAGAAATGGGAGCGGACTCTGAATGACCAGAGGATGAGGAGAGGAGACAATTGCAGGTTGACAAGGTCTGAGGGAACAGCGAAGAGGCTGCAGGCCCTCCACCAGGCCACACCAGGGCCGAGGCTGTCCTCCTTGGTCTCAGGGAGCTGAGGGCTGGAAGCAAGGTCTTTGGGAGAGAGCCAGTCATCAGCTACCTCCCTAACTGGCTGGGCGCAGACTAAAAAATGACAGGAGAGATCAGTTTGCTTGGAGTGTCAGCGAGTGGAGTAGGTATTAGGAAGCACACTAGAGAGCTCTGATCACCCGTGGAATCAGTCGGTGGTCACCACGGGAGAATTGAGAGTCGCCTGTGCATTCTACCATAGCATTGGTAGTTCTCGCTCAAGCTTTCAAGACCACGGAAGCCTGGCCAGGAGCGTGTGCCCACACCCTAGGCCAGGACTGTAAATCCTGGGGAAAATCTGCTCTCAGTGGGGCACTGGGGAGAAGCGCCAGTCTGGACAATGCGAGGGCACCGGTGAGACTGACTGAATTCACCAAGAAGGGAGGAAGGCCACACTAATTGCTTCTCAGACTGCTGCAGCTAGTGTAATCAGAAGAAAAGGTTTGACCAGCTGGAAACCAACATGAGGTTGTATTTTTTTAAAATAATCTTCTATTTCTTTAACTTTATTATTGCTTTATCTTTCAATATTTCTACTCTCTCTCTTCTTTCTTGTTTTATTCCTTCTTCCATTCTTTCCAAGCCTACCGCTTTTTCCTCCCACCTGCTGCCTTTTTTTCCTATTTTTGCCCCCCTTCTCCACAAGAGAGACAAAAGACTTGGAACTGCAAAAAGACAAGAGTTAGACTCAAAGATGGGGCATCCCAACAGTAGAGACAGAGAGAGAAAATTCACTTTGCTATAATAGAAAAACAACAAGTTACTGCATATAGGTATTTTTTCATTATTTTATCATTATTTTTCCATCTTTTATTTTAACAGTATCACTTTATTCCTCCTCTTTCTGCATAGTCTTCTTTACATTGGCTGGATATGTTGTATCACTTGACAAGTTTCCTCTGTCCCCGCAATCATAGTATATTGCTAATTTACCGTCCTTTACTTCCCCTTGCCCAGTAAGCACACTATTGAAGGTCCAATACTTCTCAATCTTGGTGTATCATACATTCTGTCTTATGATTGTTGCTCTAATATTATTGCAAATAATAGTTGTTACTTACTATTGTACATACTACACAACACCCGCCCCAGATCATAGCCCACTTCATTGTTTCCTGAACTGTAATACGATAGTGGTTGACTATTCTCTCTCACACTACACCTATTTACCATCCTTTATCCTCACGTTACCTCAGAATCTGACCTCCCTCAACCTCAATCCTTTTTAGATCCAAATCACAAACCTTTCCTCCTCAACAAGAGCCTTATCTTCCTTCCATCCCTTCTAAAAAGTGGCTAGTTGTGTTGAAAATTATGGTTATCCCTTTACATAGTCAGGGGATCACCTATCTCTTCTCCACCGGCTGCTACTGTAAATATCACAGAATACTCTCCTGCTGTCATAAACCAGTTTGTTTACCCCTCCAACTGATCACAAAAAAGAGTAGGTGGAAACGGTGAACACCAGGATACCCAATGGAAGAGGAAACCCAACAGCAAAGAATCCACCAACAGATAACAACAGAGGAAGGTGAAGCACGGAATAGAAACCACACAAAACTCAACCTAAGACTTATCTGGAAATAAAACTAAACAGCAGAGAAACTACCCAAAGCAAACAACTGAAGAAGAGCAAAAGAGAATCCTCAAAACCCCGTGTATGCAGAAGAACTTCCTTCAACGCAACCCACCATCACCAGCACAGCAAATTAAAACAGGTAGTGAACAGAGGGTCCATCAGTTCAGCTGGTGGTAAGGACCCACAAAAAACCCTAGAAACAACCAAAACCCAAAGACAAACTCAGAGCTAATGTAAGGGACAGCCCAAGACCAGTGAGCTGGGAAGATCAAGGAGACTACACCACTGAATGTCACAGGTATTATACCACAGAAGTTCACACCATAAACCCAGGAAGCCACAACGAATCAATTTAAGAAGCTGAAGCTAACAAGAAGAGTCTCACAAACAATGAGAAGACAAAGAACCCCCCCTCCCAATGAAAGGAAAGGAGGAAACGTCAGAAAGAATGCTAGATGAAATAGAGGCAAGTGAGCTATCAGATATTGAATTCAAAGCACTGGTTATCAGGGAGTTCAAAGAGCTCACAATGGGCTACCAGAAACTGCAGGGAAGCTACAATGAACTCACAGCAAACTATATCAACATAAAAAAGAAAATAGAAACTATCAGCAAGGGCCAAGAGGAAATGAAGAATACAATTTCAGAGCTGAAGAACACAGTGGAAGGAATCAAAAGCAGGATCAATGAGGCAGAAGATGGGATCAGCAAGTTGGAGGACAAAGTAGAAAAAAACTCACAGAAAGAGCAAGGAAAGGAAAACAGACTCAGAATGAATGAAGAGGGACTAAGAGAAATGCAAGACAATATGAAACATAATAATATCCAAATAATAGGGATACCAGAAAGAGAAGAAGAAGAGCAAGGGATAGAAAATCTATTTGAAAGAGTAATGATGGAAAATTTCCCTAATTTGATGAGAGAAAAAGTCACACAAATCAAGGAATCACAAAGAGTCCCAACCAAGAGGAACCCAAAGAGGCCCACTTCAAGACATATCATCATTAAAATGGCCAAACTCCAAGACAAAGAGAGAATCTTAAAGGCAATAAGGGAGAAAAAGGAAATAACATACAAGGGAGTTCCAATAAGGTTAGTTGATGACTTCTCAATAAAAATGCTCCAAGAAGAAGAGAATGGCAAGAAATATTCCAAGTAATGAGAACCAGAGGTCTGCAACCAAGGTTACTTTATGCAGCAAGGCTCTCCATCGAGATAAAAGGACAAATAAAGAGCTTCCAAGACAAAAGAAGTCTAAAAAATATGCCTCCACCAATCCAGCTGTACAAGAAATACTAAAAGTTCTGCTTTAAGGAAAGGAAGGGAAAGAGAGAGATAATGAGAAGCCCAGGTATAAAAATTACAATGATTAAGTACCTATCAGTAATAACCTTACACATAAATGGGTTAAATGCTCCAATCAAAAGACATAGAATAACTGAGTGAATAAGAAAGCATGACCCACAGATATGCTGCCTACAAGATACCCACCTCAGGACAAAAGACCTACACAGACTAAAAATGAGAGGCTGGAAACAATTTTTCCAAACAAACGCCCTGAAAAAAAAAAGCCAGGGTAGCAATACTCATACCAGATAAACTAGTCTTCAATAGAAAGGGCCATAAAAAGAAACCCAGAAGGTCATTTCATAATACTCAAGGGAAGAATCCACCACGAAGACATAAACATTGTAAATATATATGCACCCAACATAGGAGCACCCAAATATATAAAGAAATTCTTAGAAGACTTCAAGAAAGTTGTTGACAGCAACACAATTATAGTTGGGGATTTTAACAAACTACTGTCAAAAATGAACAGATCTTCCAAACAAAATATCAACAAAGATATGGTGGAATTGAACAACATCCAAGATATGGTAGAATTGAACAACAAAATATCAACAAAGATATGGTGGAATTGAACAACATCTCTCTCTCTCTCTCTCTCTCTCTCTCTATACATATATATATATATATATATATATATATATATATATATATATATATGTGTGTGTGTGTGTTTGTGTGTGTGTGTGTTAAATCTATTTCATTTATGGCCTTGTTCAATGCCACAATATCTTTGTTGATATTTTGCTTGGAAAATTTGTCCATTTTTGACAGTGGGGTGTTAAAATCCCCTACCATAATTGTGTTGCTGTCAATATCTCTCTTGAAGTCCTCTAAGATTTTCTGTATATATGTGGGTGCCCCTATGTTGGGTGCATATATATTTATAATACAATGTTTATGTCTTCTTCGTGGATTCTTCCTTTGAGTAGTATAAAGTGACCTTCTGGTTCTCTCTTTATGGCCCTTTTTTTGAAGACTATTTTGTCTGATATGAGTATTGCTACCCCAGTTTTTTTTTTCTGTCTGATTGCTTGAAAAATTTGTTTCCAGCCCTTCACTTTTAGTCTGTGTAGGTCTGTTGTCCTGAGGTGGGTCTCTTGTAGGCAGCATATGTGTCTATNAGAGAGAGAGAGAGAGAGAGAGAGAGAGAGAGAGAGAGAAAGCCCTTCATCCCAAAGGAGCAAAATACACATTCTTTTCAAATGCACATGGAACATTTTCAAAGATAGACCACGTGATAGGTCACAAAAGAAGCCTCAACATATTTAAGAAAATTTAAATTATCTCAAGCTTTTTCTCTGATCACAAGAGACTGAAACTGGAAACCAACCCCAAGAGAGAAGACCCAAAAGATTCAAAATCATGGAGATTGCATAGCATCTATTAAACAACAGATGGGTCAAAAATGAAATTAGGGAAGAAATCAAAAAGTTTCTACAAACAAATGAAAATGAACTCAGGACAACCCCAAAGTTATGGGTCACAGAGAAGTCAGTCCTGAGAAGGAAGTTCATAGCAATACAGGCCTACCTAAAGAAGATAGAATCATTTCAAACAAACAAACTAACACTACGCCTACAAGAACTTGAGGAACAAGAACAAAGACAGCCCAAAGTATGTAGAAGGAAGGAAATAGCCACAATCAGAGCAGAATTAAATGACATAGAGACTAAAAGTACAGTTCAATTAAAAAAAATCAATGAATACAGGAGCTGGTTTTTTTTTTTGAAGAGTTAAACAAAATAGACAAGTCTTTTAGCAGGCTCATCAAGAAGAAAAAGAGAGGACCTAAATAAACACAATCAGAAATGAAAGAGGGGAGATTACAACTGACCCCACAGAAATACAAGGCATTGTAAGAAATTGCAATGAAGAAGTGTATGCCAAGAAATTTGAAAACTTAGGTGAAATGGAAAAATTACTAGAAAAATATAATCTTCCAAAACTCAATGAAGAAGAAGCAGAAAGGCTGAATAGACCAGTAACAGCAAATGAAATTGAAGCAGTAATAAAAATCTCCTGAAGCACAAAAGCCCTGGACCAGATGGTTTCACAGGAGAATTCTACAATTCTTTAAGGAAGAGCTAACTCCTATTCTTCACAGGCTATTCCAAAAAATTCAAAATGATGGAAGGCTCCCAAACTCTTTTTATGAAGCCAGCATCATCCTAATTCCAAAACCAGATAAAGATACATCAAAGAAAGAAAACTTCAGGCCAATATCGCCGATGAACATAGCCACTAAAATCCTTAAGAAAATATTGGAAAACTATATCCAACAATACATTACAAAAATCATACACCATGACCAAGTGGGATTCATCCCAGAGGATGGTTCAATATTCACAAATCCGTAAATGTAATACATCGTATAAACAAAAGCAAATCAAAAAACCCATGATCATATCAATAGATGTGGAAAAAAACTTTTGATAAGGTACAACACCCATTTATGATAAAAACACTCAGCAAAGTGGGAATAGAGGGAGCATTCCTCAATATAATAAAGGCCATAAATGAGAGACCTACAGCCAACATCATACTCAATGGGCAAAAACTAAAATCTTTCCCACTAAGATGAGGAACAAGACGAGTTCGTCCACTTTCACTATTTCTGTTCAATATAGTATTGGAAGTTTTAGCCACAGTGGTCAGACAAGAAAAGGAAATAAAAGGCATCCAAACAAAACTGTCATTGTTTGCAGATGACATGATAATGTACATGGAAAATCCTATAGACTCTACCCCCAAACTGCTTGACCTAATAAATGAATTTGGCAAAACAGCAAGATACAAAGTTCATATCCAGAAATCAAAGGCATTTTTGTATACCAACAATGAAACAGCAGAAGCAGAAATCAAGGAAAAATTCCATTTGATATAGCAAAAACAAAAATAAAATATTTGGGAATAACCCTAACCAAGGAGATAAAAGACCTGTATGCAGAAAACTACACAACACTGAAGAAAGAAATCAAGGAAGACACAAACAAATGGAAACATATACTGTGTTCATGGATTGGAAGAATTAACATCATCCAAATGTCCATACTACCCAAGGCAATTTACAGATTCAATGCAATACCTAGTAAAGTAGCAGTGATATATTTCACCGATATAGAACAAACTTCTCAAAAATCTTTGTGGAACCATAATGACCCCAAATAGCTGCAGTAATTTTGAGAAAGAAGAACAAAGCAGGAGGGATCACAATATTAAACTGTATTAGAAGGCCACTGTAATCAAAACAGCCTTTTACTGGTGTAAGAACAGATGCATGGACCAATGAAACAGAATAGAGAACACAGAAATATACCCAAGTCCCTATGTTCAATTAATATTTGACAAATGAGGCAGCAGCATAAAATGGAATAAAGATAATGTCTTCAACAAATGGTGTTGGGAGACCTGGACCACTACATGCAAAAAAGTTGAAACCTTATCACCAACTTACACCATACATAAAAAATAAATTCAAGGTTAATAAAAGACTTAAATATAAGCCATGACAGCATAAAGGTACTTGGGGAGAATATAGGCATGAAAATCTCCAATATTCCACATGGCAATATTTTCACTGATATGTCCCCTAAAGCAAGGGATATAAAGGAAAGAACAAACAAATGGGATCTCATCAAAATAAAAAGCTTCTTTACAGCTAAAGAAAACAGCATTAAAATGAAAAGAGAACCAACAGTATGGGAAAACATATTTGCCAATGATACATCAGTCAAGGGTTTGATCTCCAAAATATATAAAGAACTCACATGAATCCAGTCTAGTAAGAAAAAAAAAACCCATTTTAAAAGTGGACCCAGTACCTGAACAGACATTTCTCCAAGGAGGACATACAGAGGGCTCAGAGATATATGAAAAGATGCTCAACATCGCTATCCATCAGAGAAATGCAAATTGAAACCCCAGTGAGATACCACTTCACATTGGTGGGAATGGCCATCATAAACAACCATCATAAAGTAACAAACAACACGTGTTGTAGAAGTTGTGGAGAAAAGGGAACCCTATTGAACTGTTGGTGGGAATGAAGACTGGTGCAGCCAATGGGGAAAACATAATGGAATTTCCTCAGAAAAGTAAAAATGGAACTGTCTTTTCACCCGGCAATTCCACTGCTAGGATTATATCCTAAGAACCCTAAAACACCAGTCCATAAGAACCTATGTACTCCAATGTTCATAGCAGCATAATTCACAATAGCCAAGTACTGGAAGCAACCAAAGTGCCCGTCAGTAAATGAATGGATCAAAAAACCATGGTACCATACATTTACACAATGGAATAGTACGCAGAAGAAAGAAAGGAGTTCCTACCCTTTGTCACAGCATGGATGGAACAGGAGAGCATTATGCTAAGTGAAATAAGCCAGGTAGTGACAAATACCATATGATGTGACCTTTAACTGAAAGCTAATCAACAGAACAAATGAGGAAACAAAATATAATCAGAGAAATTGTAATTAAAAAAATACATACAGTAAGTAGAGGGGAGAAGGGAGGAGATAATGGGTGGAAGAGGGTGAAGGGTTTACAGGGACAACTATAAAGGACACATAGGAAAAAAACAAGGGTGGGTGGAATTGGGGGAGGGAGGTGGGAGTGGGTGGGGTTGGGGGAGAGGAGGGGGGAAGGCAGAAAACTGTACTTTTACATCAACAAAATTTAAAAGTATTTAAAAAAATTCTTTGAGAAAAAAGTAACCTCTTGCCTGGATTGTGACGTCATTTTCCTAAGTTTCCATTGTCCTTTTCCTTGTTTCTTTATCTCCTAGTTCATCCCATACCTAACTGCAAATTCTTCTCCAATATTTGTATTTTATCATGTTACCTACCTAAGAAACTACAGTGGCTACCTAGTGTTTTCCAAAAGAATTTGAGGAGGTATGTAAAATGTCTCCACCAAAGAATATTTTATCCCATCCAGACTGCCAAAGTACCAGTAATGTTACCATCAGACCTTCATTCCTTTTAGTTCAAGGCCCAGAATTTTTGGAACATTCGTTTTTATTATCTCCCAATCTCCACTGTTTTACTTTTATTGTTGCTCAAGTAGAGTTGTTTCCATTTTCTCCTCACCACTCCCCATTGCCCCACCCATCTCTGCCTCCTACCCTCAAACCTACCCTCTTTGGCTTAATCTTTATGCTTACTTAGTTTTAAAAACCCCTGGATAATTTAGAGGCAAAGGAACAACTCTTAAGGGGCAGGTGGAGAGATTGCAAGACATTGTAAGTCACACCTCACCTTTCAGAGTCTAGATATTATTGCTTTTCTGGCATTGATGTATATAAGCTTATTATTTTAGATGGAGACAAAAAAGTTTTAGTCATCCTTAAGTGTCTAGCTGGAGAGTGATTGGCAGTGATTAAACTGAAGAGGTTACATTTCATCCTTCAAATGTGTGATTAAAGGCATTCTTCTGCATAACTTTTCACCTGTGAAGTACTCCACAGCTATTAAAACATTTTTTATTAAGTGGAAATCCCAAATTTCTTGAATAATAGATATTATTTTTAATATTTTATTTCTCTTGATTTCAACAAACATGTTAAAAACAATTGCAATTTTCATTTGATTCTTGTCATAGAATCACAGCAGGGCTTTATAATCTATTTAATATTACATGTGAACTTAACACAACATAAAGCAATTATGAAGGTCTTAGATACAGTGTGAACATGGTTTTTAAAATGAGTTTTTTGAAAGAAGATAGAAATTCTTGTCTTTAGTAAACAAATGTGAAGAGTGAGATAGTGTCACAAAGAGAGGGAAAAGAGGCAAAGATAAAGACTCATGAAGATGAGTCTTAGGTATCTAGTATATTGCTTGTCAATGGAAACTCACTTGAGATTTATTGCATGAATAAATGAATGAAACCAAAGTATGTGCATTATATTCACAAATGATGGAGTTCCACCTTGTAAATGTACAAATGGGCACATCCTGTCTTATAGGAATACTCCCCTCACAGTTTTTCCACTTACAAACAAGTGTGCTGGGATGAAAAGTTTGTAAAAGGGCAAATTGCAGAATTTTCTGAATGGCTGGCTGCCAAGGCTGGGACAGAGTCTGGGATGATCCGTCATTGGGTTCCTGCTTGTGGCCCCCTCTATTAACATGTTCCCCTCTATTCCACCCTTTACTCCACAACCTACTTCCCTTAATTTTCCAATTTTCTCAGCTTACTCATCTATATTGCCTCCCAGAATGTTACTCAACTAAGGACCTTTCCCTATTGCCCTATGAAGGGACCTTTCTGAAAACTTTGCAGGACAAGTGAGGAACAGAAGCTATAATCATGAAACAAACCTCTATAATCTGGAAAAAATAAATCCAGTGCCTGGCAAAAACTGACAGATCCCTGCTCATTAACAGCGGTGGCAGTGCTATGGATTTGCTTGCTAGTTGTTTCACTTGCTGATGGAATTGTTTTAATTTTTCAGGCTATGGCCAACCTAAAGAAACTTACACTAATGTGCAAGGCACAGGACCCAACGAATGTTTCCCCCAGTGTGTGTGGCTTGACAGTACTCCTGACTTGATGCAATCATAAGTGTGAAACTCTGGGGGTTTCAATTAAATTATTTTGATGCACAGCTTAGTTTTTTCATTCCAAACCCTATCTTCTATTGAAAGAATTTTAGGGTATTGCTTTATACAGTGAAATGAATAAAACATTTGTCTTTCCTGTCAAGTGAAAACATTTGATTGATACTGTTTTCTAGACCACTGTTCAAAATATTTACTTTAATTTAGTTAATATCCATAAGAGTTTATTGTATTTCAAATTTTAATTTTTTATCAGTCTATGTTGCATATAGATAAATTATTAATAATCTATACCCTGTTCTCAAGGCTGAAGTCAGGGCTAATAAATGGCAAGTTGCCATTTTTATTTTAGGTAAACATGTTTTTCTTAACAATCAGGTCTTCTTTTTTAGGGTTTTCAAAATTCCTTTATCTTCATTGTCCAAGGTTAAATTAGTTACTCCTTCTTTCATACACTGTTTTTGTGAAATTAAAAAAGAGATTATAATGATTCAATAATATGCAAAATAACAATTTTCAAGATACTATATTTCAACATTTCCATTATTTATTTTCACTTATTATACCCGCCTTTTAGCTCCCATAGACTCTTCCTTTTCTTTCATTTAAAATAGCAGACCAAAAATTTCCAAGTGGTGAAAATAGTATATATTTTCTCATAGTAATTTTCACTGAATGCCAACCCTGTCCTCATATTTTTAAAAAAAGTGTTTGCTTGTTTGATGTTTGTATTAAATGGTTACATGAATCCTCTCCAAATATTGCTAAGAAGTTTTGAGTCTACTGACTTTATTGCTCTTTTTATCTCTTCTCAAAACACTTAGGAGATGGACTGAAGGCCAAGCAAACAATTGATAAACAAATGGTGATGAGCTCTACAAGATTTTTAAAAATAAAACCTGTCTAACATAGATATGCCCTGGTGCAGCCAAAGTGCCTTACTTTCAAAACTTTCTGGAAATAACAGTCTAATCTTTGTAGAAAATATTATATTTGACATTTAAATATAAATACTGCCCACATTGATGACTTTTTTCTTAAAGATATAAAAAATCATGACAAGTTTTAAGTTTGTTGCAAACTTTAGTAGAAAATTTTGCTAAAGTAAAACCAGCAAAAAATGACTATTTCTTTCATTTCATAAACAGCAAGTTCCCTTTAAATCCTTATTACTTGTTTCTTAACAAAACATTTTTGGATCCATTCATTCAATCAAGAACTCATTATTGGAAGGTTCATAGATCTTCAGAAGGAAGTACACAATCCTTGCTTTAATTTATTCTCAAAGACACTATTCACTAGAAAAATATGAGCAAATTTTATATTAGTATAACTAGATAGTATAGTAACTTTAATTTTTAATAAAAATTTAGAGAAAAGTGCCCTGGCTGGTTTAGCTCAGTGGACCAAATAACCATGGTTTGATTTCCAGTCAGGGCACATGCCTAGGTTGCAGGCCAGTTCCCAGCAGGGGACCCATGAGAAGCAACCGTACATTGATATGTCTCACTCCCTCTCACCTTCCCTTCCCCTCTAAAAATAAGTAAATAAAATCTTGAAGAAAAAGATGTTTAATTTTAAAAAATTTAGAGAAAAGTGTGATAATGTTTCAATAACCCATTCTTATCATCTGTGTTCACAGTGAACTGAATGCTTATCCCTCTTATTACATATCAGAAAACAAAGTATTTTTTATTAAAAGGAGACCATTTGCTAACATGTGGATTTGTATGAGATTTTAAACATTGTTGAAAGTGCAAAGTGTGGGGATGAATATCATATAAGAAAGAAATTAAACTGAGGTATTTTGTATTGAAGTACAAAATATAGGCATTAAGTAACTGATTAAGCCTAGGATGAAACCTAAATTAAGATTCCATTATTATGTCAGTCTTTGAGGGAGGAAAAAAAATCCCATCACATAAATTTTATCATAAATGCTAGTGCAAATAAGTTTTCAGTTGAGGTCATGAACTAAATTTAAAATAGCACAAAGTATTTTATTATAATTTTTAGATGTTTTATTACTTTATGTGGCAATTTGTCCAGACATCACACAAATAAAAAGGAAAGCATCAGTGTTTCTTTGCTGCAGAAGCAACCCTTTCCTGTTATTTTAAAAAATTTTCTAGATTAATATATTAGTATGCTTCTTCCTATAACTTTGCAATGATTTTTAATGGTTTTGGATGGCTTCTTGTGCATTTGTGATGCAATTTCATGTGTAAGGATATAACACTTCTTCCCAATTAACTTTTAAAATGATGAGGACTTATAGTTAATAGTAACATAATAATTCATAGACCACCCTGCAATGCATCATATGATATTATTACACAGATCTGTCTAATCTAGTTGTGCATTCTCAGAAAGATCTTGATAGCTGTTTGCATTTTCTAAGTAGTCACTGCACTGCTGGTGTGTGTGTGAGGGTCCATGTCAGGGAGACATGGCAGAATGGTAAGAGAAAGATGATTCAGAAGCTTTGTGGTTTCAGCCAAGTGGATTTTCAGGCCTTTACTGTAGGTTTTAGGGTATGAAGTCTCATCTAACCATCTAGTCTAGCAGTGGAGATATCAGGAATATTTACTATTGTTCCCCTGGATCAACTCAGCAGAAACTAAGTGCTAATCATGTCTCTCCCCTAGTCAAACTCTAAAGTCAGGGCTCCTGGGCTACATTTTCTATTCACCAACACAAGGGGCATCAGGGACAGATCTCTCATGGCCATGCATTCTTGCACACAGTAGTTTGCTTTAAAAGATTTTGTAAAAAAATTTAAAAAGAAATTCAAAGCTTCTTGCACAAAAGGAGACTGAACTACCTTTCTGTGTGAGATGTATGCCTCAGGGAACCAAACTGACAGGTCAAGATTTTCTATAGGACTGTGTTGTTGTTGAAGCCATGTGTGAGGAATGCTTCTTGTCATCACTCAACACAAAATAGGGTGCTTTGTATTAAGCAAGAACTCAAGAGCATGTAAGCTGGGACTCACTGTCACCCAGGTCTGAATGGGATGTTTACAGGGACTCTGCCACTGTTTGTCACTCCTTAGGGTGTTTGGAAAGAAGAAAACCACATCCAGAGACCCAAGATGGTGGAGGAGTAAGTGAAAGCTACACTAACTTCCTCCCAGGACCAAACTGGAATTTCAACTAAATTATAGAAAAACCATCCTGAATAACCAACTGAACACTAGCTAGAGAGAAGCCTTATAACCATGGACAGCATGAAGAAACCACTTCACCACAACAAGACTGAAATGGAGTGCAGAAGAGGTGTGAAAAGGCTGTGTGTGCTCCCATGAGTAGTAGCTGGAGTTCTGGAGGGATATTTCAGTGCCCAGGGGGTCCCGCTGAGAAGTATGGGGTCTAAACCCCAAGATGGGTTCCTCAGCACACAGTACTAGAACTGGGAAAAGAACCCAGAAAACAGCCAGCTGTGAAAAGCAGTGAAGTTTTTGTATGCCAGGAAGAGAAGGCTAGAGACACAGAGAGCCTCTTAAAGGGCCAAGGCATAAAATTCTGTTTGCATCCACTTACCCTGGATTCCAGTAGTGGGAGGGCAGAGTGGAGTAGAGATGCTTGAGCACAGTCTGGGCTTGGTGGCTCTGGGGAGAGAACTGAAGGAACAGTTTCCAGGATTCCTGTGCTGAGTCATCCCCTATACTGCAGGAGCCATCTTGCTCAGGTAGAGCACTCCCTTCTAAGTGGCATCAGCCTCAGGGGAAGCAATAGCCCTGCCAACAGGAATTACTCCTTCCCACCCCGTGGCCCTTAAGCCCTGCGGTTGAGGAGTGCAGCTGGAGTACTTTCACCCTTTAACTCTACAGAAAGCCTGCAGGCAGAGGCACATTTCTGGGAGCTCTGAGGCTTCAACTAACTTGCTCCCAGGACTGGTGCAGATAAAAGCCACCTTTGTGCACAGCCTGGCTCTTTCTGCACACACATAGGCCAAACAGAGGGAGCCACACACTGTGGATTAATGATAGCTTGCTATCAAACAGGTTGCCCAAGGCCAGTCACAGGCAGGATTTGACTTAGGCATGCACTGGAGTCTTGCAAATCTACATAATACATAGAAACAAATGCAAAGAAGGAGCCAAAATGGGAAGACAAATAATCAGACCCCAAATGAAAGAACAAGAGCATTTTCTAGAAGAAGAACTAGATGAAATGGAGGCAAGCAATTTATCAGATAGAGAGTTTAGAGTAATGATTATAAAGATACTCAACAGCATTAAAAAGATGTAGAAACCATAAAAAACAGTCTGAAATAAAGAATGCAATATCTGAAATAAATAATACACTGGAAGGAATATACAGTAGGTTGGATGAAGCAGAAGATGGAATCAGTGATTTGGAAGACAAGGTAGGAAAAACACCCAGGCAGAGCAGAAAGAAAGAAAGATCAAGGAAGGGAAGGAGAGGAAGGAAGGAAGGAAGGAAGGAAGGAAGGAAGGAAGGAAGGAAGGAAAAAGGGAAGGAAGGAGGGAAGGAAGAAGAAAGAAAAAGGAAGACAGAAAGAATTTAAAAAATGAGGAGGAACTGACAGGAACATCCAACCAAGATGGAGGCATGGGTACATGTGCTTTCCTTCCCTGCACAACCAAAAGAAGAATGGCAACAAATTTAAAAACAAATAACAAGCAGAACTGCCAGCATATCAAACTGTATGGAAAGTCTAACAACCAAAGAGTTAAAGAAGAAACATTCATTCAGACTGGTAGGAGGGGTGGAGATGGGCAGATAGGGTGGAGAGAGTACTTGTGGCAAGGTGTTGGACCAGGCAGGCAAGGTGGTGGCTGGTGGCTGCCATTCTTGTGCAGATAAGCGAGGACAAACAACTGGGGAGTGACACAGACTGTGCAACTCAGGGTTCCAATGTGGGAAACTGAAGCCTAAAAACCTTTGGCTGTAAAAACGCGGGTTGTGATGGTAGGAGAAACTCCCAGCCTCAAAAATTGGCTCCTAGAGTGTAAAGAAACCCACCCACCCAGGAATCAGAAGGGCCCAGTTTGCTTCTGGGTAGCAGGGGAATTGACTGAAAGCAGGGAGAGAGCTGAGCAAGCAACATTGTTCCTTCTCTGATGTCTCCCCCACATACAGTGACACATCACAACAAAGTGGGTTCCCTGCCCTGAGGAATACCTAAGGCTGTGCCCCTTACAACACAGTAGGTGTGCTGAGACAAAGAAATATGGCCCAAATGAAAGAACAGATAAAAGCTCCCAAAAGAACTAAGTGAGAAGGAGATAGACAAGCTACCAGATGAAGACTTCAAAACACTGGTAATCAGGATGCTCACAGAGATGACTGAGTATGGCCACAAAAAAAGGAAGAAGTGGAGACTATGCAAAATAAAATAAAGGAAAACACACAGGGAACTAACAGTAAAGGGAAGAAAACTGGAACCCAAATCAATGATTTGCAACAGAAGGAAGAAATAAACACAAAATTTGAACAGAATGAAGAAACAAGGACTCAAAAAATGAGAAGGGGCTTAGGAACCTCTGGGACAACTTTAAGCATTCCAACATCTGAATCATGGGGGTGCCAGAAAAAGAAGAGAAAGAACAAGAAATTGAAAACTTATTTGAAAAAATAAGGAAGGAAAACTTCCCCAAACTGGTGAATGAAACAGACTTCCAGGAAGCCCAGGAAGCTCAGAGAGTCCCAAAGAAATTGGACCCAAGGAGGAACACACCAAGTCACATCATAATTAAATCACCCAAGATTACACTGGATGGTATGGGTTAGTGGATTGAGTGCCAGCCCATGAGTCAAAGGGTCACCAGTTTGATTCTCATTCTAGGGCGTATCCCTGGGTTTCAGGCCAGGTCCCCAGCTGAGGCATGTGAGAGGCAACCAGACATTGATGTTTCTTTCCCTCTCTCCCTACTTTCCCCTCTCTAAAAATGAATAAATAAAATATTTTAAAAGTTCACAAAAGATTAAAGACAAGGGGAGAATCTTAAAAGACAAGAGGAAGGAGAGAGTTACCTACAAAGGAGTTCCCATAAGGCTACTAGCTGATTTCTCAAAATAAACCTTACAGGCAAGCAGGGGCTGGAAAGAAGTCTTCAAAATAATAAAAGGCAAGGACCTACATTGAAGATGACTCTATCCAGCAAAGCTATCATTTAGAATGGAACGGCAGAGAAAGTGCTTCCCAGATACGTTCAAGTTAAGGTAATTCATCATCACCAAGCACTTATTATATGAAAGGTTAAAGGGACTTTTCTAGGAAAAAGATGTTCGAAAACTATGAGCAGTAAAATGACAAAAAACTCTTCACTATTAACAACTGAACCTAAAAAACAAAAAAGTAAGAAAACAACTAGAACAGGAACAAAATCACAGAAATGGAGATCACATGGAAGGTTATCAGTAGGGAGTGGGAGGGGAAAATTGGGGACAAGATACAGGGAATAAGAAGCATAATTGGTAGGTACAAAGTAGACAGGGGGTGGGTAAGAATAGTATAGGAAATAGAGAAACCAAAGAACTTGTAAGTACAACCCATGCACATGAACTAAGGGGTGAGGATGCTGCAGGGAGGGATGGTGCAGAACGGAGGAGGACAAAAGGGAAAAAACCTGGGACTACTGTAACAGCATAATCAAAAAATACCTAAAAACTGAAAAAATATAAGAAAATGTTGAGAGCCTAGGAAACATATTGGACAATATGAAGGGTAACATCTATATCATGGGAATACCAGAAGGATAAAAGAGAGAGCAAGGTATTGAGAATGTATTTGAAGAAATAATGATCAAAAACTTCCCTAATCTGGTGAAAGAGAAAGGCACACAAGTCCAGGAAGGTCAGAGAGTCCCAACAGGGTAGACACAGGGAGGCCTATACCAAGATACATCATAAGTAAAATGTCAAGGCTTTAAGACAAGGAGAGAATCCTAACAGCCACAAGTGAACACCAAGTAGTTACATACAAGGGAGAACCAATTAGACTGTCATCTGATTCCTCAATAGAAACATTTTGGGCCAAAAGGGAGTGACATGAAATATTCAAGGTGATAAAAAGTAAGGACCTATAACTAAGGCTACTTACCCAGCAAAGCTATCATTTAAAATTGAAGGAGACCTGGCTGGTATAGCTCAGTGGATTGAGCGCGGGCCTGCAAACCACATGATCGCAGTTCGATTTCCAGTCGGGGCACATGCCTGGGTTGCAGGCCATTTCCCAGTAGGGGACACATGGGAGGCAACCATACATTGATATTTCTCTCCCTCTATCCTTCCGTTCCCCTCTAAAGATAAATAAATACAATCTTTAGAATAAAATAAAATTGGAGGAGAAATAAGGAGCTTCCTAGACAAGTAAAAGCCAAAGAAGCTTGTTAACTCCAAGCCAGTACTGCAATAAATGTTAAAGGGCTTGCTTTAAGTAGGAGAAGGAGAGTAAGAGGAATAGAAAGAAAAAAGAGAGAGAGAAATAGTCTAGCAGTAAATTACACTAAGTATGTATCTATCAATAATCACCTTAAATGTAAATGCCTTAAATATTCCAACCAAAAGAAATAGAATAGCTGAATGGGTAATAAATAAAACCCATATACATACTGCCTCCAAGTGACCCACCTCAAATCGAAAGATATACACAGCCTAAAAGTAAGGGATGGAAAAATATATGTCATGTAAATGTACAGGGGAAAAATCTGGGGTAGCAATACTTATATATGACAAAATAGACTTTAAAACCAAGGCTATAGTGAGAGAAAAAGAAGGACACTACATATTGATAAAGGGAACAATTCAACAGAGGATATAAACTTTGTAAATATTTATGTGCCAAACGTAGAGCACCTAAATATATGAAGCAAATCTTGATGGACATAAAAGAAGAGAGTGACAGAAATACAGTCATAGTGGAGGATTTTAACACCTCATTGACTTCAATGGATAGATCTTCCAGGCAGAAAATCAACAAGGAGAGAATGTCCTTAAATGATATGTGTAATCAAATGGATTTAATATCTTCAGAGCATTTCACCTAAAAGCAGCAGAATATATATACATTTCAAGTGCTCTAGGAACATTTTCTAGGACAGACCACATGTTTGGAAACAAAATAAGTCTCAATAAGTTTAAGAAGATTGAAATCATATCAAGCATCTTCTCTGTCCATAATGTGATAAAACTACAAATCAATCACAAGAAAAACACTGGAAAATACATAAACACATGGTACATAAATAATATGTTATTAAAGAATGAATGGGTCAGCAATGATTTCAAGGAAGAAATCAAAACATACCTTGAAATAAATGAAAATGAGAATAAAACAATCCAAAATCTGTGGGGCACAGGGACAGTAGTCCTTAAGTGGGAAACTCATAGCATTACAGGCCTATCTTAAAAAAACAAGAAAAAGCTCAAATAAACAATCTAACTTTACACTGAGAGAAACTTGGAAAAGAACAACAAACAAAGCCCAAAGTGAGCAGAAGTAAGGAAATAATAAAGATCAGAGCAGAAATAAAAGAAATAGAGTGTGAAAAAATGATTCAAAAGATCGATGAATCAATGAGCAGTTTCTTTGAAAAGATAAACAAGATTGACAAAACTTTAATAACTTTAAGTTATCGACATAACTTCTTTAATAACTTTAATAACTTTAAGTTATTGGCATAACTTCTTCAGAGTTATGAAGAAAAAAGATAGAGTAACAATATAAATAAAATCAGAAATGAAAGAGTAGATATAACAGCTGACATGAAACCCCACAAAGGATTCTAAGAAAATATTATGAACAACTATATGCCAACAAACTAGACAACCTGGATTAAATGGATAAATTCCTAGAAATGTACAATCTTTGAAAAATAAATCAGGAAAAATCAGAGGATCTTAATAGACAGATTACACCTAGGGAAATTGAAGCAGTAATCAAAAAATTCCCAATAAACAAAAGCCTTGGTCTGGATGGCTTCACAGGTAAATTTTAGCAAACATTAGAAAAAGAACTAATATCTCTTCTACTCAAAAACCTTAAGAGGATGGAAAGCTCGCACACTCATTTTACACAGCCAGCATTATCCTAATTCCAAAACCAGATAAAGACACTGCAAAAAAGGAAAATTATAGGCTGATACCCCTGGTGACCCTGAATATTAAAATCCTCAACAAAATATTAACAAATTGAATATAGGAATACATCAAAAAGATCATACACCATGATCAATTGGAATTTATTCTGGAAATGCAAGTTTGGTACAAGTTTGGTTGCAAGTTAATAAATGTGATTCACCACATAAACAAAATGAATGATAGAAACCATGTGATCATATCAATAGATGCAAAAAAAATGATTTGATGGAGTCTATAGGATTTTCTATATACAGTATCATGTCATCCTCAGATAATGACAGTTATGCTTCCTCCTTTCCAATTTGGATGCTTTTTATTTCTTTTCCTTGTCTGATTGATGTGGCTAGAACTCCAATACTGAGTTGAATAGAAGTGGTGAAAGCAGACATCCTTGTCTTGTTCCTAATCTTAGTGGGCAGATCTGAGAGCATTGTGCTAAGTGAAATAAGCAAGGTGGTGAAAGACAAGTACCATATGATTTTACCTATAAGTGGAACCTAATCAGCAAAACAAACAAGCAAGCAAAATATAACCAAAGACATTGAAATTAAGAACAAACTGATAGTAACCAGAGAGGAAGTGGGAGGGAATAATGGGGGGAAGAGGAGGAAGGGTTTTCAGGAACATATATAAAGGACACATGGACAAAGCCAAAGGTGGGTAGGATTAAGGGTGGGAGGTGAGATGGCTGGGGTGGGGGGATTAGAGGGGGAAAATGAAGACAACTGTACTTGAACAGCAATAAAAAATAAAAATAAATAAAATAGCAAAAAAAACAGAAATAATTTTTATTTAAAAAGCATATGAGGTGTAGCAAAGTAGTATTCAGATAAAATGTGAGGTATTAAATGCTCTCATTATTTTTTTATATTCTTTTTATTTATTTTTAGAGAGGAAGGGAAGGAGAGAAGGAGAGAAATATCAATGTATGGTTGCTTCTTGTGAGTCCCCTGCTGGGAACTGGCCTGCAACCCAGGCATGTGCCCTGACTGGAAATCAAACCGTGATCTTGTGGTTCGCAGGCCCTCGCTCAATCCACTGAGCTACACCAGCCAGGGCAAATGCTCTCATTATTAAAAAATAAATATTAAACTAACAGAAAAGAAAAAGCATTTGATAAAATTCAGCATCTATTTATGATAAAAACTCTCAGCAAAGTGGGAATAGCATGAATATACCTAAACATAATAAAGGCCGTATATGACAAGCCCACTGCCAGCATTATACACAAGGGGTAAAAATTACAATTGTTCCCCTTAAGATTGGGAATAATATAGGATGTGGGCTTTCACCTCTCTTTTTCAACATAATACTGGAAGTCCTAGCCACAGCAATCAAACAAGAAGAAAAAAATAAAACAAATTCAAATTGTAAAAGAAGAAGGAAAACCATCCTTATTTGCAGATGACATGATACTATACATAGAAAATCCCAAAGATCCCACCAAGAAACTACTAGAACTGTTAAATGAATTCAGCAAATTAGCAGGGTACAAAATTAATATCCAGAAATTAGTTGCATTTTTATATGTCAATAACAAACTAACAGAAAGGAAAAATTTTAAAAAGTCCCATTTACAATGGCTTCAAAAATAATAAAATATCTAGAAATAAACCTAACCAAAGATGTAAAAGATCTGTACTTAGAAAATTATAAGACACTGAAGAAAGAAATGGAAGAAGTTACAAATAAGTGGAAGCACATACTGTGTTCAAGGATAGGAAGAATTAACATTGTTAAAATGTCCATACTACCCAAAGCAATCTGTAGATTCAACAGAACTCCTATCATGATTCTAATAACGTATTTCATGGAACTAGAACAAATATTCCAAAAATTTATATAAAACCACAGAAGGCTCTAGTTAGCAATAATGATCTTAAGAAAGAAGAACAAAGTTGGAGGAATCATGCTACCTAATATGAAACTATAATATAAGGTGATAGTAATCAAAACAGCATTGTGCTGGCATAAAAACAGATACATAAATCAGTGGAACAGAACAGAGAGCACAGAAATAAACTCACACCTTTATAGTCAATTAATCTTTGACAGAGGAAGTGAGCATATAAAATGGATTAAAGATAGAAAACATAGGCAGCAAAATCTTGAACATTGCCCACAGAAAATTTTAATTAATTAATTAATTAATCAATTTTTTAATTTATTTAATTATTTTCCAAGAACAGTTTTCTGGATGTATCTCCTTAGGCAAGGGAAACAAAATAAAAAGTAAACAAATAGGAATACATAAAACTAAAAATTTTTGCATAGCAAAGAAAATCATCAATAAAATAAAAAGTTAACCTGTAGAATGGGAGAACATATTCATCAATACATCTGATAAGGGATTAATATACAAAATTTATTAAGCACTTACAAAACTCAATACCAAATAAGCAAACAAACCAATTAAAAAATGGGCAAAGGACCTGAATAGACACTTCTCCAAAGAGGTATACAGATGGCCAATAGATACATGAAAAGATGCTCAATGTCACTAATGATCAGAGAAATGCAAATTAAAACCATAATGAGATACAATCTCACTTCTGTCAGAATGGATATCATCAATATATCAACAAACCCTTTGCAAAGGGTTTGCAAACCCTTTTCAAAGCATAAATGCTTCCAAAGATGTGGAGAAAGGAGAACCCTTTTGCACTGTTCGTAGGAATGCAGTCTGGTGCAGCTACTGTGGAAAAGCAGTATGGTGATAATTCAGAAAATTAAAAATGAATCTGACTTTTGACCCAGTGATCCCACTTCTGAGAATATATCTGAAGGAACCCAAAATACTAATTTCAAAGAACATAAGCACCCCTATGATCATTGCAGCACTATTTACAATTGTCAAGATATCGGAGCAGCCCAAGTGTCCATCAGTAAATGAGTGGATAAAACAACTACAGGACATTTACACAATGGAATACTACCCAGCTGTAGGGAACCGGTTTGTTTTGGTCTGGCAAATGTGACTCAACTCTGTATGGCAAACCTACAGAAGCAATGTGGTAGGCAAAAGCCAGACCCTCAGACTGGGTTTTCCCATGGGGATCAGGCCTAGAAAATGCATTCAAACTGTTATGGCTTGCTCTTGCTAAAACTCCCTCACCCTGGTCTAAAACAACAAATATGTATTGTCTATCTCCAAGGTAATTTCCAAGGTCTGTGTGAATTTTCCCAAGGATGGAGCTGATCAGCTCGCCACCTTTCCCTTCTGCATTTGTTATTTTCATTTCTTTGATTGTACCTCAAATGTAGACAACAATATTCTATGTAATAGAAAATAAATCTTTCTTTGATGTAAGATTCTAGAAAACCAATAAAAGCCTGTCCAGGCAAGGGTCGGTGTGCTTTCCCCTTGAGAGAGTGGCCAAGATGCTCTACACTTCAGAGAAGCAGCCACAGGACTCTCATCTTAAGAGAGTACCATACTGTCCCTTTTTTCTCGACAGGATTGCTGTAGCTTGTGCATTTGTTTTTGTCTTCAGTCACAACACTCAGACTCTGTGGGCTAGAATCTGCCATACCCAGCCATAAAAAAGAAGAAAGTTTTACTCTTTGGGACAGTATGTATGGACCTGGACAACATTATGCTAAGTGAAATAAGCCAGTTAAAGAAAGACAAATACCATATGATTTCACTCATATGTGGAATCAAATGAACAAACTGAACTAATAAGCAAAATAGAGACAGACTCATAGATAGAGAGCAGGATGACAGCTAAAGGGGTGAGATTAGGGGGTGGAGGAATTGAGCAAAAAGGAAAAAGGACTCATGGACATGGACAACAGTGTGGTGATTGCTGGGGGAAAGGGACTAAAAGGTAATGGAAAAAACACAATAAATGTTAAAAAAGAGAAAAAAACAAAAAACAATAAATAATGCTGGAAAACTGGATATCCACATACAAAACAATGAAATAGGACACTTACCTAACCACGATGTAACAAAATTAAATCCAAACGAATCAAAGGCCTAAATGTAAGACCTAAATGTAAAACTTTAAAACTCTTAAAAGAGAAGGTAGAATAAAATCTTCCCAGCATTGGATGTGTCAGATTTCTTAGACATGACATTAAAGGCATGGGCAACATAAGAGAAAAAACAGGTAAAGTGGACCTCATGAAAACTTAAAAATTTGTGCACCAAAAAAAATGTCAATTCTAAAAAGCCAACCAATGGGAGATATACTTGCAAATCATATATTCAATAAGGGAGTAATACCCAGAATACATAGAAAACTCCTGATATTAAACAACAAGAAAAAATCGGCAAAGGATTTCAATGGACATTTTTCTTAAGATAAACAAATGGCCAATAAGCACATGAAAAGTAATCTGTGAGGCAGAAGACATATCAGTAGAAACCTCCCATATTAAAAATCAAAGAGAAAAGGAATGAATGTGGAACAAAATATCTAATAATGTGGGAAAATTACAAGAGATGTAACATACACATAATGGGAATACCAGTAGGAGAAAAATGAAACAGTAGAAATATTTGTGATACATTTGTTATAATTAATGAGCTAAGATTCATACAGTATTATTAACTAAATCTATATGGTTGATATTAGTGTTCTTCTTTGTGTTATATGGGTTTTGACAAATGCTTAAATGTCATCTGTCCACCTTTGCAGTATCATACAGAATAGTTTCACTGCCCTAAAAATGCCCTGTGCTTCACCTATTCATCCTTCCTTTGCACTCTCCCAAACCCTGGCAAGTACTTTTTTTTTGTACTGGCTTGATAGTTTTTGCTTTTTCTAGAATGTCATATAGTTGAAATCATACAGTATGTAGCCTTTTCAGACTGTTTTCTTTCACTTAGCAATATGAATTTAAGAGTTCCTCCATGTCTTTTCATGGCTTGATAGCTCATGTAATTTTTATTGCTGAACACCAGTTCAGTGTCTGATGTGCCACACAGTGTTTATCCATGCATCTTCCTGAAAAACATCTTGGTTACTTCTAATTTTTGACAATCAACTGACCCGGGTAAATATCAAGGAGCACAACTGCTAGATTGTATGGTAGTAATGCTATGTTTATCTTTGTAAGAAGCTACCAGATTATCTTCCAAAGAAGTTATTCCCTTTTGCATTGGTACTAGCAACAAATGAACAGCTTTATGTTCAGATATGTTTTGCAAATATTTTTTCCTATCTGTAGCTTGTCTTTTCCAATTTCTTAATGGTGTTACTTGAAAAGGAAAAGTTTTAAATTTTTATAAAATCTCAATCAAATTTTTCATTATTTCATGCATTTTGTATCTTACTTAAGAACTTTCTCCTTAATCCAAACTGACAGAGTTTTTTCTTATGTGTTCTTTCAGTTTTACAGTCTTGGCTCTTAGTTTTTGGATCTAACATCTGTTTTGAACTAATTTTTTGTACACAGGGTGAAGAAAAAGATGATGTTCTTTTTTTCATATAAATATTCACTTGTTCCAGCAACATTCACTGAAAATATTATAGTATCACTTCATCATTAAGTTACCATGTCACTATTAACAAAAAATCTGTTGATTATGAATATGTAGGTCTTTTTCTGGACTCTATTCCATGTCACTGACCAATATGCCGAAACTGTGCTGTCTTCATTACTGTAGGGTGATAGTAATCCTTGGAATCAGGGTGTGGAAGACATAAAAAATTATTAAATTTTAAAAAACAAAAAAGAACACTGAACATAAGAGTTAGACATTTTTGTACATGAGCAGGCTTTTGCAAATTACAGTGAAAGTCGTCCATCTTCTTCAACAGCCTGTAGAAAGAGTGGAGGGTTTGAGACAGCATTGTTCTGTTGTCACCAGCTTTGCTTCTCTGCTGTCTGTGATTTCTGAGACTCACAAACATTATAGCAGAGTTGTGGATGCAGTTCATGTATCTAGAATGGCTACTAGGAAGTGTTGGTTAAAATAAAAAAAAGCAAAGCACAGTAGAGATTTTTCTCAGGGCTCTGTGGTCAAGCAAGTAAGTAAATCCTTTTTTAAAGAGTGATTTATTTCAGAGATTATGTGAGACACTGTAATTCAAGACATTTCCAGATACAAACTAGATGATAACATAACAATTCAAATGCCCATGAATCTTTCCCCGGACCTACAGATTTAAGTTTTCTGATACTTGTGTTTTGTGAGACATAAATACTTGTGTTTAGTGAGAGATATTCTGTCTACAAGACTAATGATTTATGGCAAACCCATAATCCCACTAAACCTGGACAATGTCTTCTGTATTGTTCAGAGAGCTGGACCACCAGTGTAGGATTATAAGAGCAGAAATTGGATCAATGTTGGACTGTGCCCACTGAAACTCTCTGACAAGGCTCCAAATTATATTTATCCCTAGAATCAGCTGGAATGAACTTCTTGTACTTTATCAAAGCCTATTTACACTGTCAAAGTATAATTTTCAAAAAATTACAAATGTGGCTAATATGCATATAGTATGAACACATGTTGAAGATATATTAACTCATTAATGAGAGAAATGGTCACATGGTAAAAGCTGGTTAAAAGAACATCTTTTGAGGGACTGAGTATTTATAGGCATTTAGAAAGGATATTAAAATAAATTGCTACATGATACAACTGTTGATTTATATCCTCCTATAGGACAATAAAAATCGTAACCTTTGGGATTTTATTTTCAACTGGATAGAAATTATTTACATCATTATAGGAAAAGATCTATAAGTTAACAGGTAACTTCACAGAATCCAAGTCAATAATTAATAGTAAGTAGCAAAATCAACAAAGGTATATCCCTGTAGATGAGTAAACAATTCTTGGTAAGTTTGTACCAATTTGACATTGAAAGAGTTATTCACAAGGTTTAGCTATTTTTTCCTAACACCTCATATTACATTAACAAGATTTTATTCGCTCCTTCCCTGCCTCAATTTGATTTATGGCCTACAGCCCCTGCAAAATATTCACTTTCCTGCCTGACAATAGAAATTTTGGGGACTTACCAGGAAGAGAACAGATGATCTTTTTGCCTAATGGCAGCTTTACTCTCCTTTGTACCTTGGCTGCTACTTCTGCTTCTCTGGTCATCACAGTGTCTGTTGTTTCTGCTCAGCTGTTGATGAGGCATCTGCATCCGCTACAGGTTGACTAGAACATTCAGCCCTGCTGTCCAGTGCCTGGTGGTTTCTTTTAGGCTGTTGATAAATTTTTAAAAACTGGTTCTAAAAAAAAGTTCTGATTTGTAACATTTACCAATTTTCACGGTATAACTACTTTCACTATGGCCTATTTCAAGCTACCAATATAATTTCAACCAGCTAAGTTAGTATGTCAGTTCCAGTACACTACGGGCTAGAAGCAGAGGGGTACCTCTCACCGCTGAGATAAAAAAAATATTGAATAATTCCACAGCAGAGCTCCTGAGGCTGTTTCTAAGGTTTTAGTAAAAAACAAGAACAAAAACACCTCTTAGCACTTTTTGTTACAGCTTTCCTTGTTTCTTTAAATGACCCAGCAGAAGAACCTCAGTCATTATAGGGAAATGGCAGTTCCAGTGGACTCAGTGAAATCCTATGGTTGGCTTGCCCAGCCTGTCCAACACTTGGTTCACTGCTAAGAAAAAAATGCTTAGAGTAATTTTACTAAATTGCTGTGAAACTCTCAGGCTCAGGAGCCCTATCATGGGATGCTTGAGTAGTCAGAACTTACTTGAAACTGCTATAAACTGTAGTAGTTTAAATGTGCATACAGCAATATATAAATGTACTCAGTGTTCTGTGTTAAATCCAAGAAAGAGTAGTATATTTGGGGGTAGGCTTATAGGTCACCCATTTGCCAGAGGGTTGAGAACCTGAGCCAACATTTATGCCCTGGTATTATATCTAATATTCAAACTCTTGCCAGTTCTGAATGACAGAATAACCAATACAATTTTGCAGCACTGTTACGGCTAAAATTGCCCAACCTATCTTCCCTGTGGATTTGCTCATTCAGAATCCTGTTTCACCACATCACCCAGGGTATTTTGTTTTCTTGAACTTCCTGCTGTTCCTTTGTGTGCTTCTTCAGTGTTATGGAACAAAGCTGCACACAATATCCCAGGTGTGGACACACTGTACTTGATACAAAAATAGGAATAATTTCTGACATTTTATATACCTCTTCAGAGGCGTTACAGCATTTTGCCAATTCCCTTTGTCTTCAAAAGCATGCCAAATCATTGTCTTCAGAAATTCAACCAGATATCTATATGTTTTGAAAACTTTCTGTTTGTTGTACTCCTTACATAGATAGGAACTTAATCATAGCTCCTGCTAGCCCATTCAGGGCCTTTATCCAAAATAGAAAGATTATCTTTCCTCTAAGTGGAAATAGCTCTGTGCCAAGCATAAGACTTGTGGTGTAGAACATGAGCTTAATTTCGGCATTAATTCCTGGGGTGTCTGATGGCATTTACCTTCCTACCCAGAGTAAGACTCACTGATCATCTATCTTTGTCTATTGACTCTAAACCAGAACTTTAACTTCTAGAAGAATCTCTTCAAAACAGAACCTTTTTCTAGTTTTCTTTGGAAGGAGAGATACTACAAAGGCAGTCTATTTTTCTGAACCTGAAAAATGCAGCAAGCTGGGCATTAGTCCCATGAGGTTAAGATGCCCATTTCCTGTCCCATCCTAGACCTTTATACCTGGAAAGTATTCTTTAAACTTTCTTATTTTTGTATAGCTCCTAAAATAAAAGTAATTTCAATAATAACTATGAAATACCTGGGACATTTTTAAGTTGATGTAAATAATTACATCCATTTGGGCTGCTATAACAAAATACTATAGAATGGGTCAGCAATTCAAAAGCTAAAAATTACATTTCCTAGACTTTCTTGCAGCTAGGATTTTGGAGCATTATTATAGCTCCACTAATCAAATGTACTCATTTGAGACTTGAAAGGCCAAAGTGAGGGAGAGAACTTGCCTCTGAGCCCCCTGTTGACTTAAGCTGACTTAAGCAAGGTACGAGAGACAGAGTGGAATGAATGTCTCACATAATCCAACACAACTATGTGGCCATTATATAATATTTAAAATATAGGTACTTGAAAAGTTTACAAAACAGTGGTAAATGTACTATTTTTGTTTTAAAATTAATATGGTGCCAATGTACATATAAACTGAAATAATGTACATATATACTGAAAGAATATATACTGAATATGTATATATTCAGTATGAATATGTACAATGTACATATATACTGAAAGAATATACAGTATACCAAAGTTAATGCTATTTCTGAGTAATGGCTGTAATATGTTGGTGGGATATATTCTTGAATAGAGTAGGGATGGAGATTAGATTCAAAAACATGATGAGGTCAGGTTTGAAACAGAAGAATGGTTATCCAGGCTTCTAAGATTGAAGGGGAGAAGATAAGGACATGTTCAAAGACAAGTTGTATGTGGGACAGGGAGCAGTGACATGGTTCTTAACTGTTGGCCTCAATTTTTGCTATGATGTGGAGACAAGGCTATTACTGAGAGTGAAAGTGAAAGCTGTAGGGTTGGAGATGTTAAATTAATCATGAAGGTTCAACACTACAGACATGAGGAATGGTAGAGACAGCTGGTCGGGCTCAGGCACAGTTGTTTCTGGTGGGCAATGAGGGCTTAGCTGATGTAAGAAGTTAGTCAATGCTGCCTAGATGATTTCTCCAAGATTCAACAGCCACAGAGGCTAATTGTGGTTTGGGGTATCATAGTCTTCAACCCACCTGGCATTTCTTGAGTGAGTTAAAATTTCCCATCAACAGTCATTGACTTTGACCACAGTAGGTATGACTAGGCATTCAATAAACTCATTTTTTAAAATTAGGGATGTAGCTATACTATAATTAGTAAAGAATTGGGTTCTCAAATATAACTACCATGACACAAATCCAGGCTGCATCACTTGTGATTTCTCTATGCCTCAATTTTCTTATCTGTATTGTGGAGGCATAAATAAATAAATGCTATGAAATAGCAATAAATGAAATAGCATTTATTTAATAGAGTTTCTCAATTTTCTTATATGTAAGGTGGAGGCATAGATAAATAAATGTTATAAAATAGCATTTATTTCATAGAGTTGTTGTGAAATTTAAATGAAATAATCCAAAGTGTTTAGAACAATGTCCAGTGCACTGTAAGCCCTCAATGCATCTTATTTGGCATTGTTATTATTATTATTATCTGTGTTAATATGGAAAATGAAGAACATGAAAAAAGTATGATTTAATTGTATTATCTATTTCCACTTGCTCACTTGATCTGATCTCAGGGTTTCATGTTATACCAACATGGTTGAGAAGTACATTCTTTAATTAATCAAATATTCTGATTAAGATATCATGGCCATATATTGATTTGCAATTTCCAAAGTAGCACTGCACAATGAAATATGCAGAATTGTGATTTTTTTCATTGTATGTTAACTACTCTGATGAATTAGGGAGGATTTAAGCACCTGTTACAATTGGGTTTCTCAGAAAACAGATTGTGAGATGGAAATTAACGTGTAAGAAGTTTACAAGAAAGAGATTTTAAGATTGACACCCATGTAAAATAGGGGCAAGACACAACAGTGTGCAGGGGAAGGAGGCAATCTCTAGTGAATGAAGAAGCCTCAACTCATTTCATGGGAGAGCCCTGATTCTTGTATGGGTACTCAGAGTTTTCTTAAATTGTTATCAGGAGTTCCAGCCTATATACCTGTGCATGATCCAAACATCTGATGCAGGCTACCCCTGAAAGGAAGCATGGCATTGGACAAGGTACTTACTTTAACAGAGGCAATCCTCAAAGAGGGCTGACAGCTGAGGGACACCTTCAGACAACACTTTTAACATCTTGGGGAACAATTCCTCCTTCCTACTGAAGGGAAATTTGGGTGTCATATCAGAACATCTACCACCTGATTCTTTGAGCATCATCATTTTGAATGCAATTCACTGAAATATGGTAGATATACAGTTTTGTTAAAAAAGAGAACCTTGACCAATCAAATATCAGGTGAGAGAGATATTTGAGTTTTCATGGCAACAGAAGTCTAGTGGTTTACATATTGCCTGTAATATCATCTTCCTACTGTGGAGGAAATTTGGAAATATGTGTGTGTGTTTTTTCTCCAATACAACCTAGAGGTGCTTTTCTTTTTCTCTCTCTTCCTATAAACTATCTCTCCACTCTCCCAGGCTTTCTGTATCAGTCTCTTCTCTTCAGTGTTCTTCAATACTACATTTTCTTGTAACAGAAGAGAATGTAAGCCAGCGCCACAGGGGAATTGATTTTCTAGTGTTTTTCGCAGACGTGGAGGATTAGCTGAACACAGGCACTTATGTGAGAAAGAATTACCAGAAGGACACAGTAGGTCCCAGGGGAGGGAGGCCTGTGTCTGGCTCAGATGACAATACAACAGCTGGTATCATATGGCACTAATGACATGGGAACAGTGGGGTGAACACTGGCCATTAGGCCTCTTTTGGAACAAGAGAGGTATGGTCATTTTTGTACATCATCATAGGATTTCACTGTGCCCAGTGACTTCTGAGGTTGTTGGTTAAACATGGAGCTGGCACTAGTTTATGCCTTGTTTGACCTTTTTAAATTTAATTGTTCTTTGACCTTTATATTAACTTGCTTCTATTTGGAACTTAAATTTTTTCAAGCTATTGAAAAGCATGCCCTGTGCCAGGGCTGCTTGTTAGTAAGGGCCTGAGGAGGAAGACAAGACACTGTTATTGTGCCTACCACTGTTTCAGTTCTGATGGTAGTGTAGGTGATTAATCTTGGAAACATTTATAGTAAAGAAGAACAAAGAAAATTTCAGAGACCTTATCTGTAATGAATAGGAAATGGTGGCAGTAAATAATGGTGTTCAAATGAAGGGTTTCAACATTGTTCCCCACTCCCACCTCAACCTCAATAGGGATTTCTTGTTTTCTTCTTTTGTACAGAGGTATTGAGAACTAAGAACAGGCTGGAAAAGTGCATGGTCTTTTCAAAGAGGAAAAAAATACTAGTTATAGTGGAGTGTGGGATGTTGTAATGCAGGATGCAAAGTCAGCCAGATAACAAATATTTGTTGAATGCCTACTGCTAGCATGCAGTGCACTGAGGATATGCAGGAGAACAAGGGTCAATGGCAGATGCTGTCCATGCCCTACTCCTGTACCTTGTCTTTACTACTCCAGTGTATGCAGGTCCTTTTTACAATTGTTAGCACATGTATTTCATTGCCTGGAGTTTTTCTCTGGCTGTCCGAGCCCACTTGCCTGAATTTTGGACATCCCAGAAGCGCTGAGAATTAATGTTTCCTTAGGAGCAGTCCTCAGTCATGACTGACAGGAGTGGATATATAAATAGCCCACGTCTATCCCCTATACACTGGCTCCAGTAGGTCCCTGCTGGATTAAGTTCAATGTAGCCAGCTTGATAATGGACATTTTATTGGCTGCCTTGTTTATCTATTCTCACATCTCCAGTCTTTGATAAGTGTTTTCAGAGATCATCTTCCAAATAAACTACTTGTACTCTGATCCTTATCTCAAGGTATTCTAGGGAACCAATGCTAAGGCCTAGTCTATTGAGGAAGGCATATTGACATGTGTGAATAGTATTACAGGAAGTATAATTTGCTTCAAGTTACAATCTTTTGGTTTAATTTTCTGGGTGAAATTCAGGGTCCTCTATCGTGAGAGAGCAAAATAGGTACTTATATACCTATTTTTCTATTTATAGTACAGGGAAGGAATTTCACCACTTTATTGAAAGAAGAGAAATACAATGATGAATCCAGCCATGAACATGATGCCTCTGTCCTTTGTGTTGAATAGGTTGGAGGTATTTCTGATGTGCACTGCAGAATCTAGCTAAGGTGTGTGAATAGAGGGTTCTGCTGGGAAGCAAGGAGAGGCAAAATGTGAGTCACATTTTCAAGAAACTTGTGATAATGTGTTATGTAGAACCCTTTGTTAGCTTTTAAAGCTAAAAGCAAGAGTGTAAATAGTAATAGAGTTGGGACTGAGATAAAATCATTTTCCAGGCAGTTGCTGACACAGTAGCTTCCTTGTGATAATAGTGAAAAGTCACGAGCCACCAAGTTATTTATTAGAATGTAACAGCTGCAATTTAGTGGGTGTGGATGCATTCCCTAAAATCCCTTAGGCTTTCTTTTAAGTCCTGGTTTTGTTAGCACCAGTGGTTGTATCTATTGAATAGTTCAGCGTATAGCGGGCTATACTGTTTATCTTTAACCAGAGCTCAGAAAGATATTACTTAATGCAATGGAAAGCCGTTTTGTTTGAGGCACACTGGCTCAAATTACTGCCCCACATTTGGTCATCTGCTATTTACCTTGTGTGGGAAAAAGGCACTGCAGGGAAGAAATCAGAAGCAGGATGGGAATTTGCCTTTCCATCCCTATTCTCCCTCCCCAACCTCTTTTGCATAGAGGACCTCTTCTTTACCTAAGGAAACAAGGGAAGGAAGGTGGCATAAATAGCCTCTGGAGCATATTAGGCTAAAAATCTTGCTCTCAGGGACATGGTTGCTAGTCAATTTAGACACTGTATACTGGTGCTTCATTTCCTTCCCTTTTGGATGGAGGAAACTGTTGCCCCAGAGTTCTACCAGGCAGGGAGGGGTCTCAAGGACAAGGCTGGGTTTGAGTGTCTAATTAAATGCTTGCCAAGGTTCAAGAAATTGATTCTGTTCTCCTCACTGGAAAGACCTCCTCTGTAGTTATACACCTTTTATCTATGTGCAGCGAAACACATTTAGTATCCAACACCCATAGCACATCAGTTCATTGAGAGATTTTTTTTCTTCTGAGTAACAGTAAAACATTGTTTTTCTGTAGGGAGAAAAATAGATATCTTGATGTGACAAATTCTGCGTAATGGGAATCCTGGCAAATAGGAACCCTGGAAAATAGCCTGCTGGTTTCACAGAAAGAGTTTGATTTCTGAGGTCATTATTTAAAGGGCACATCTAGGATTCCCCCTGCTGTACAGGGAGGAGTATATGAAAGGTGCCAGGAAATGGAAGGGAGGGAAATGGTGAGGGTAATTAAAGACAACTAAGTATTCTTTTTAAAATAAATTTTAATATATTTTATTGATTTTGCTATTACAGTTAAGAAATCACATCAAACTTTGGGCTTTGGCTGGTACTGGAAAGTGGCCAGCCTGAGAAAAAGGAGATGACTGTACTCTTTGCTAACTGCAGCAGGCAAAGCTAATAGGGAAAGCTGAAAAAAATGCAGTTGAGGAGGACAAAAGTGAATAGAAGGGAGACTATTAATTCAATGTCTTTAAGAATAATTTGAGCTTTTACACTGCAGCTGTTATTCAAGTTAAGAGATCCAAATGGGAAAGAAAGGCTAGAACCACAAATCTTCTAGAAGAGTTACTGATAAAGAACACAGACCTTTCTTTGTCATTTCATCATTAAGCTTTATTGGTTCACTGCCTAACTTCCTCTAGTCTTTGCTGCTCTCTGAAGGCATTTGATGAATTAAGCTGTGTTGATGTTATTGGACTCTCATTGTGTTTCCCTAAATAGGTAGTAAGTATATTTGTATTTAAAAGGGTATTCAAACTTAACGAAATAATTTGTCATGGGGGACTGGTGAACTCAATTAAGTCAAAGCCAAGTTTTGCCCTCCAATTCTTGTCACAGATCCATTCACTGGGAATTTTAATAAAATCTCTGAATTTTTAAATTGTTTATTATATTGCTTAAATACATGGAATATAAAATATTACAGAAAATTATAAAGAAATAAAGGCAAATTCCAAGGCTTAATGGCAGAGATATGTGAGCATACAAATACCCTCACTCCAACCAGCCCATGCTTGGATGAAGGCATCTTCAGAAGCTGCCAGTTTTATGATTTTGTGGTGTCTGAGTTGAATATCAACAAAAGACTTGACCTGGAAGGGATTCAGTCACATCTGGCTTCTTGTCAGCATTTTTCATGATACAGTGGATTATCTCTGTGCCTGTGGCACCTTTTCATGTGATCACTTAACTCATAATTTATACTACAAGGTACTAATATGGGTACAAAATAAACAAAATCAAGTCTATGATGAACACATTTATTTTAATGTGCTTTAAGGTAGATCAGCACCTTTTATATATATATATATGTATATATATATATATATATATATATATATATATATAACCTTCTGTGATGATAGAAATGTGCTACATTTATGATCTCCAATACACATCCACTAGCCACATGTTATTGAGTACATCAGGTGTGGCTAGTGTGATTAGGAAAGCCAATTTTAATTTTATCTAATTTTTGTTAATTTGAATTTTTGTAGTCACATGTAGCTAGTGGCTACTATGTTATGCAGACAAAAGAAGTAATCCTTGGAAAATGTGAAAATGGAATAATTAGCAACATTTATTTTTATGTTGAAGAGAAGCCTGGAACCCCGGAATTACACATTTAAGTAATTTTTCCTATATGCCATGTCTGTCTGTGACTTGAATGACTACGATGTTACTCAATGTTTCTTTAGGGGATATGTGAATTTTTTTGTTAAAGGTAGGGTCCCCTTGTCCTCATTTTTGGCTTCAGGTCAGACTAACATGTAGGGCTCCTTTCTCCTCCAGGCAATTAAGCATTGCCTCCCAAATGCTTAATGAGGTTTTTCTCAGTAAGAGCAAGAAGCTGGAGTCTTTCCCTGAAGACAAGATATTCTCTAAACAGTGGCTCTGGAAACAACTGGAGACCTCTTAAGTAGAAATAATGGCAGTCCTTCCTTCAACTTTCCCTAGGAATGATAGCATTAGTGGTTTGAATACATTAAAGGCCAGATCACTCTATGCCCACACCAGGCAGATCATGTATCTGTATATCTTTAATTCTTTGTCTTTGGTCAACCAACAAAAGGGAAATGGGACTGAAAATTCATGTGAACCTTGTTGGAATTTAAAGTCCACTTTGCTGAGACAAGATTAAGCAAGATAAAGGGGAAAACAAGAAAATGAACACAAACACAATCAGACCAGCCCAGCCCCTGAGTCAAGTCATGTGTAATTTTCAATACAAAAAAGATTTAATTATGCCATCATGACTAAAATCACCTATTAAGTGCCCATTTATATGTGATGCTGAACTGGGAAGATATATAGAAAAAGTCAGACTCAGTCTCAACACACTAGACAGAAATAATGTAACAGAGATATTCAGGATGGAAATTAAATACATTAATGAATATTTACATCCAGTGCAAATGTATCCCCCACAGAGAAGGCTTAAAACTCAAATGCCTAAAGAATAAAGCTCTGGACTATTCTCACTTTGATGCTGAAGGTGAAGGGAGGAGAATGGAGTATCCTTTGGATCAGTTATTCTCTTTGTGATGTATGTATGAGAAAGTGCTAGTGCTATTTGTCCTTTGGGAAAGGTGTCTGTGTGGCAGGTGAGTTTTCTTAGGATTTACACAGCCTAGAAGCTTTTATATTGCTGCTCCAAACCAGAGAAACACAGAAAGGTACTCTTCCTCCTTCCTGCAGCATGCACTAACATATGTCACACAAGTTGTGTGGAAGAGAAAGAGATCTCAGTGGAGCAAGGGAGTTGTGGAACTCCATGTACCACCAGGAGTTCCTCTAGATGCAGGGGTCGAGGGCAGGGGAGCTTGGGTAGGGCTTTTCTTGCTTAAGGCTGTGGAGTAAAGAGACACTAACTAGGCTTAAAGCTAACCAGTAGGCTGACAATCAGGAAACCAAGAAGAGGGATCCAAAGATTTGCCAAATCAAAGAGGCTAGAAGGGCAAAGTAAGTATGAAGTGCAAAGCCAGAAATCCACAAATCATTAATGGTGGGAGAGCTCTGACTGGTATGGCTTAGTAGGATGGGCATTGTCCTGCAAAACAAAAGGTCACTGGTTCCATTCCCAGTTAGGGCAAATGCCTAGGTTGTGGGTGTGGTCCTCCATCAGGGTCGGAGTGCATGAGAGGCAACCAATTGATGTTTCTCTTCCTCTCTTTCTCCTTCCCTGCCCCCTTTTCTAAAAATAAATACATATTTTTTAAAAAAAGAATGATGGGAAAAAGAATGGGTTGATAAAGAGGGGAGAAATTTGGGGGCAATTGCTTAGAATAATTAGTGTTTTTAGAAGCTTGTTTTTAAGCTGGCACATGTTTTGGTGGTTTGGCTAAATTTGAAATTTAGATGGGTCAGTGAGGTAATGACATTCAGCTATTTTGTAGGACAAAAATTGGAAGTCACAGCATTGCACAAATCTGTGCATCAAGAACCTACAACTCTAGAATAATCCATATCCAAATGAATGTGCCATCCTTGAAAGATTAGAAAGAGGAAGTGTGAGAACTCTCTAAGTGTGCTGGCCATGATATGAGGAATTGGTCCTTCCATTACAGGCTGGTGTAGGGGTAGAAATAGCCTGGACCAGAGATGAAGCATGGCATAGGAGAAGAAAAATCTGAAGACACAGAAGCTTTCATTCAAGGGGTACAACACCTTATATGCTTTACCTCACTAAATCCAGTGGTAATTTATCAGTCCTTGCTTATCTGTTTTGCTAAAGTTGATAATGTGGGTCTGTGTCACATTCTTGAAAACTTTTGGTATTGTTTCCTGTGATATCACATTCTCCTGGTTTTCAAGTGTTCTGCACTATACCAGTTTCCTTCCTCACATGACAATTTCTTTTATGGATCTCTATGGATGGTCTTAAGGCAATCTATGAGTTGAGCTCTTCTCAGTCAAAGCCACCATTATCTCTTACCCAGACATTCCACAGCAACCCCCTTAATGTTTTTTGTTTAGTTTTATTTTAAGTATGTTATATTCGCTTTTTCTCTACATTCTTTCTCAATGTTTCTCAGCTCACATGATGAGAACTTCTTATGGCCTTTCTACCTTTCAGGCAAATTCTGGTTAACTTCAAAACTGCTATACTTACTGAAAAGTTTAGTAGATGAGGCCCTAATAGTCTCTCTATTCCACATATCCTCAACTTTAATGCACCATAAAGAATACTAAACATATCTAGGGATGATGTTTAGGTAAAGGTCATGTTCAGCATGGTATTCTTTCTTCTCAACCATTCAATGTGCTTCATCCATCTGCAGTTAAGACAGTAAGAAGCTTTTCGCTCCTGCATCCATGTGGTAAACTAACCAGATAAGGTCTTCCACACTTTAAAATGGAGTTTGTATATTTCAAATTCGTCCAACTGCATAAATGCAATTCAAAGGGAGGGAGCAGGAAAAGCCTTTACAACGTGGGTGCCAGTTGTATCCAATCCAGCCTTAACAACAACAAAGGTGATAATAATAATATATTTCAGCCCACATCAGCTTCTAGTCAAGAACCCAGAGTTGGGCAAAGGGTTGTGGTTAATTGGCATCTTCAAATACCAACAAGTCCGTTTGATTTCAGTTTTGTTCCCTTTAGTTAGACAGGAACACATGTCTCAGTTTATACCTATTGATCTGGTAAATTACTAATAGCATCTTCTTAGAGGTTTTAGCACAAAGCTAATGAAATGAACTTGCATGGTACCTTTCCAAGGTCATTTAACTTTGTAATTTTGTATTCTTTTTTTTCAAAGAGGGCTCTCTAAAGGTACATAAACTTCAGGTAAACAAGCCTAGCTAGATCCACCTTTAAACCCTCTTTCACTCTCAGAAGTGTCCTGATGGGATAAAAACATATGTATCCAAAGTATACCAATAACTCTCAAAACTCAGAAGTAAAAAATAATCCGATTAAACATGGAAGATGATGTAACAAAAAATTCACCAAAGAAGATATATGGATGGCAAGTAAGCTTAACATTCTTAGTTATTAAGGAGATGCAAAGTAAAACCACAATGAGATACCACTACATACTTATCAGAATGGCTAAGACACATGGATGACGCTAAAGAGGAGTAAGATGGAGGTTGGGAGGTGGGGATGGCTGGGGTGTGGTGAAAATGGAGACAACTGTACTTGAACAACAATAAAAAGAGAAGAAAAAAGAATGATTAATTATACAGTACTTATTACAGAAAATACACTTCAGGATATCTGAATTATATCATTGTCTTTTAAATGGTACTGAGTTTGTTCTGTCAGACAAATTATTAGTAAGTGTGTTTGATCTTCTTATGTTTTATTTTATTCTTAAAAATAGAATGGATAAGATAAAATAAACAGACAAAACAAACAAGGAAACAAAAAAACTTAGTACCAATTCCTGGTGAGGATGGGGGGCAGCTAGAACTCTCATAGATTGCTAATCGGTATAGAATACAATTTAGCAGGTTCTTATAAAGTTAAAGGGCATTTAACCATATGTTCCCCCCAAACTCCAATTGTCCTTCAACTGGTAAATGTATCACAAACTGTGGTATACCTATGTAACAGAATACTGCTCAGAAATAAAAAGGAATGAATTTCTTATATTTCAAATACATGGAAAAATCTCAAATTTTATTATTATTCTAAGTGAAAGAAACCAGATACAAAGGTCACATACTATACAATTCCATTTATATGACATTATGAAAAAGGTAAATCCATAAAGACTAAAAGCAGGTCAGTGGTAGTCAGGGGCTGGGATGGAGGAAGGCATTCACTAAAAAGGAAAATTTCAGGAGGGATAGAAATATTCTACATCATTCTTCTAAATATATTTTATGTCTTTGTTGTGGTGATTGTTACACAAATATATTCACTTATTAAAACTCAAAACTATAAGTCAAAAAGTAAATATTACTAAATATTTAAATTGCACTGGAATAAACCAGACTTTAAAAAAGTGTCCACAAGGGAAGTTCAAATTAAAAGTACAATGATATGTCATGTCATACCTATCAGGATGACTATTATAAAACACAACAGACAGTAAGTGATGGTGAGGCTGTGAATAATTGGAACCCTTGTTCACTGTTGGTGGGAATGCAAAATGGTGCAACTGCCATGAAAAACAGCATGGAGATTCCTCAAAAAACTTAGTAAACCTAGAACTACTATATGATCTAGCAATCCCAAATCTCAGTGTTTATTTAAAAGAGTTGAAATTATGATTTTGAAGGGATGCTAGCATCTCCATGTTCATTGCAGCACTATTCACAGTAGCAAAGATATGTAAACAACCTAAATGTCTATTGACCAATGAATGGATAAAAAATGTAGTATGCATATACAGTGGAAGATTGTTCAATCTTTAAAAAGAAGGAAGTCCTGTTGTATGTGACAGCAGGAAATGTATGTTTATCCATACATTGTCCTGTTGTATGGATAAACCTTGATGACATTTTGCTAAATGAAATAAGTAAGTTATAGAAGGACGAATACTGCATGATTCCACTCATATGAAGTGTTTAAAATAGTCAAACTCATAGAATCAAAGAATAAAATAGTGGTTACCAGGGGTTGGACAGGTGGTGTGGCGGGGGGGGGGAGATATGAAGTTGCTAATCAACAGGCATACAATTTTAGTTAGGGAAGATGAGTAAGTTCAAGAGATCTGCTATACAACATTGTGCCCATAGATAACAATACTGCATTGTACATTTAAAAATCTGTTAAGAGGGTAGATCTCATGTTAACTGTTTTTACCACAGTAAAAACAAAAAGCTTCCCATTGTGAACAATAATATATGTGACCATCCTACATCTAACCTGTAATCCCCTTGTATGACATGGCCTTGCTTTTCTTTCTCATTGTCATTGCCCATCTCCTATTCCTGCTCCCTTAACTCTAGTCTGTTCCTCATGTACATTGTTTTCTGCTCCACTTCTGGCCAACCCCTGCTGGAATATGCTTCCCTGCCTGCTGCCTCATTCACAGGATAACACCTACTATCTTGTAGGTCCTAGCTTTCTTATCTCTTCATCTAGGAAGTCTTTCATCACCATCCTAGCCTAGGTTAACATTCTTAGCACTCTGTACTTTGTCTATCATGACACATATCAGATTGCATTGTGACTATCCATGAGAGTGTCCATACTCCTGCTAGACTGGGAACTCCACCCAGACACCTTTCTGTGGCCAATACCCAGTGTAACTTACACACTGCATACTTTGGACTCTTGAGAGATGTTTGCTGAAAAAATAAAAATGTATAGAAAGTCAAAATGTAACCTCATTATATATGTTCTATAGTTTGAGGATACAGTACAAGAAGTAGATGGATGGTTTTTTGGATTAAGATGGCGACAGCGTAGCACGGAGAGAACCCAGCTCCCATGCACCTGGTAGAAAATCCAGGCAGATCTACTGAAGAACAGCATAATCAACCAACAATTCCCCAACATCTATGAAAATAAAAGACCAGAGAGTGTGACAGAGGAACCAGACAGCTGCAGGTCGGCGAGGACTCCAGAAGGCGAGTGAGGACAAAAGTGGCTGCACCCGCGGCCTCCTCGGAGGCAGGCTGCGCCCACGGCGGCGCACCAACAGTGGGTGACCTTCAGTGGTGTGTGAGTACAGACGAGAAGCAGCGGGCAATCTGGGCTGGTACCATCAGTGGGAAACAGAGGCCCCGTCTGGGTCCAGTGCTGGGGCGCCTGTGGCGCAGGGAACTCCAAAGGCCCGGCACCCGGTGGGCCAGCAACAGACTCCGTGGGAGCCATGGGCCTGCTACAGGGTCCGTGGGAGAGAACGGACTCCCCACCTCCCCATCTAGGCAAGGCTGGGTAATACTGGGCAGAGACCTGTGGGTTAACATAAAGGGTGGCAGAGATGGAGGGCCCTGTTCAACTGCGGACTCTGGTCGCCAGCCCGCCAGCCGACCAGCCCGCCAGCCCCAGGGAATTGAGAAGGACACTGTCGTGCTGATCTTTTGGGATTGGGCTGGGCTGAGAGGCAGGCTTTGTGGAGAAGTCTCTACTGGAAAGTGAACTGAGGTCTTCTGCGACAGCAACTTGCCTCATGACCCAAGCACCCAACAGCCATCCAGGGGAGGGGTGGGAACACCTGGGTCCTGCCACGGGACTGAGAAGGACAGTGCCGGATAGCGCCGGACACAGGCAGCCTGCCAGGGGTGCGGGCGCCCACATCCCAATCCGGTAGCATGGCTCACGTGCGTGCTCCTGCACGACTGCATGCCTGCCCTCAGGGCCTGCCGCAACCAGAAAAATGGTTTGGACAGTTTGAAACCGACAATGGAAGGAGTTTTTTGTTTGGTGTGTGTGCGTGTGTGTGTGTGTGTGTGTGTGTGTGTGTGTTTTCCCCCTCTCCTTTTTTTTCTTTCTCAACTTCTTTTCTAAGTAACCTTTTATCTTTTAAGCTGTATTGTTGCTCTATCTTTCAATACTCTGTCCCTCATTTCTTTTTCTTTTTGTCCGGCTTTAGTCCTTCCGTTCTTCAAAAATTTTCCGCTTATTCCTCCTTTCTCCTCACTTTTGTGTGTGTGTGTGTGTGTACGTGTGTGTGTATGTGTGTGTGTGTGTGTTGGATTGTTTGTGTGTTGCTTAGTTTTCTTTTAGGTGTATTATTTTTTTGCATTATTCTCACTTCATTGTTTATTTTAAGAATATCTTTGTATTCCTCCTCTTTCTGTACAGGTTTCTTAGTCCTGGCTGGTTATATTGTACTACCTGACAGGTTCCCACTGCTCTTTCCTCCACAGTGTATTGCTAATTTTCTATACTTCACTTGCTTTCCTTTGCTATACTACCCAAGCTCTATAACCCCCATTTAGATAGATAACAAAGAGTCTATCACGTGACTGTTGCTCTAATATTATTGTAAATAAGAGCTGTTCTATACAATGGTAATACTTCATAACATATTTCTCAGACCTTAGACCACCTTACAGGTTCCTGAATTCTATTACTCTATTTACTCACACGCTACACTTAGTTACTAACCTGTATTCTCAACTTACCTCAAAATCTGACCACCCGCAACCACACTGCTTTCTAGATACAACTCACAAGCCTCCTCTTCCCAACAAGAGACTTAACTTATGTCCATCCTTTCTTAAAAGTGGCAAGCTGGGTCGAAGAGCACAGTTAACTCTACATATAGCCTAAAGATTGTCTATTTCTCTCTACTGACTGTGACTGCAAACAACATAAAATGATCTTCTACTATCATAAAACATTTTGCCTCCCCCTCCAACCGATCACACATGCACAATAAAGAAAGGAGTAGGTGGAAGCCGAGAACACCAAGATACGTGCAGGGGACTGCACCACTGAATTTCACAGGTATCCTACCAAAGAAGTTCACACCATAAACCCAGGGAACCAGAACAGATCAATTTAAGAAGCTGAGGTCAATGAGAAGAGTATCACAAACAATGGGAAGATAAAGAAACAATCCCCAAATGAAAGAAAAGGAGGAAGCCTCAGAAAGAATGTTAGATGAAATAGAGGCAAGTCAACTATCAGATATGGAATTCAAAGCACTGGTTATCAGGAAATTCAAAGAGCTTACAACGAACTACCAGAAACTACAGGGAAGCTACAATGAACTCTCTACAAACTATACCAACATGAAAAAGGAAAGAGAAACCATCAGTAAAGGCCAATAGGAAATGAAGAATACAATTTCTGACCTGAAGAACACAGAAGAAGGCTTGAAGAGTAGGATTGATGAGGTGGAAGACTGCATAAGCACGCTCAAAGACAGAGTAGAAAGAATCTCCCAGACAGACCAAGTAATAGAAAAGAGATCAGAAAAAATGAGGAGAATTTAAGAGAAATGCAAGACAAAATGAAATGTAATAATATCTGAATAATAGGAATACGAGAAGGAGAGGAAGAAGAACAAGGGATAGAAAACCTATTTGAAAGAATAATAACGGAAAATTTTCCTAAGTTGAGGAGAGATAAGATCACACGAATCCAGGAATCACAGAGTCCCAATCAGGTGGAACCCAAAGAGTTCTACTGCAAGACATATCATCGTTAAAATGGCCAAACTCCAAGACAAAGAGAGAATCCTAAAGGAAGTAAGGTAGAAAAATGAAGTAACATACAAGGGGGTCTCAATAAGGTTGGCTACTGACTTCTCAATGGAAACATTCCAAGCAAGAAGAGAATGGCAAGAAATATTCCAAGTAATGAGAACCAGAGGCCTGCAACCAAGGCTACTTTTTCCAGCAAGGCTCTCAATCAAGATAGAAGGCCAAATAAAGAGCTTGCAAGACAAAAGAAGTCTAAAAGAATACACCTCCACCAAACCAGCTCTACAAGAATAACTAAAAGGACTGCTTTAAGGAAAGGAAGGAAAGAGAGACAGAGAGGAACACAGGTACATAAATGGCAATGAATAAGTACCTTTCAATAATAACCTTAAACGTAAATGGATTAAATGCACCAATTAAAAGACATAGAATAGCTGAATGGATAAGAAAGCATGACCCACACATATGCTGCCTACAAGAGACCCACCTCAGGTCAAAAGACCACCATAGACTAAAAGTGAAAGGCTGGAAACAAATTTTCCAAGCAAATGGACAAGAAAAAAAAAGCCGGATAGCAATTCTCATATCAGACAAAATAGACTTTAAAAATAGGGCCATAGAGAGAGACCCAGAAAGTCCCTCCACATTATTCAAGGGAAGAATCCACCAAGAAGACATTAACATCATAAATATATATGCACCCAACATGGGAGCACCCAAATATATAAAGAAAATCCTAGAGGACGTCAAGAGAGATATTGACAGCAACACAATTATACTAGGGGATTTTAACACCCCACTGTCAAAAATGGACAGATCTTCCAAATAAACTATCAACAAAGATATTGCAGCATTAAATGACACCCTAGATGAAATAGACCTAATTGATATATATAGAGCCCTTCATCCCTAAGAAGCTGAATACGCATTTTTTTCAAATGCACATGGAACATTTTCAAAGATAGACCACATGATAGGACACAAAATGAGACTCAACAAATTTGGAGAAATAGAAATCATACCAAGCATTTTCTCTGATCACAAGGGAGTGAAATTGGAAACTAACCTCACAGGAAAAAACCCAAAACACCCAAAATCATGGAGACTGAATGGTATGCTATTAAACAATGAATGGGTCAAGATAGAAATTAGGGAAGAAATAAAAAAGTTTCTGGAAACAAATGAAAATGAACTCACAATAACCCAAAACCTATGGGACACAGTGAAGGCAGTCCTGAGAAGGAAGTTCATAGCAATACAGGCTTACCTAAATAAAATAGAAATATTTCAAACAAACAACCTAACTTGACACTTGCAAGAACTCGAGGAACAACAACAAAGACAGCCCAGAGCAAGTAGGAGGAAGGAAATAACCAAGATCAGAGCAGAATTAAGTTACATAGAGACTAAAAGCACAATTCTATGGATCAATGAATACAAAAGTTGGTTTTTTCAAAAGATAAACAAAATAGACAAACCTTTAAGTATCCTCATCAAGAAAAGAAAAGAGAGGACCCAAATAAACACAAGCAGAAATGAAAGAGGAGAGATTCCAACTGATACCACAGAAATAGAAGGAATTGTAAGAAATTACTATGCAGAATTGTATGCCAAGAAATTTGAAAACCTAGGTGAAATGGATAAACTTCTAGAAAATATATAATCTTCCAAAATTCAATGAAAAAGAAGCAGAAAACCTGAATAGGCCAATAACAGCAGATGAAATTGAAACAGTAATCAAAAAACTCCCATCACACAAAAGCCCTGGACCAGATGGTTTCTCAGGAGAATTCTAAAAAGCATTTAAGGAAGAGCTAACTTCACAGACTATTCCAACAAATCCAAAATGATGGGAAACTCCCCAACTCTTTTTATGAAGCCAGCATCATTCTGATTCCAAAGCCAGATAGAGACACAACAAAGAAAGAAAACTTCAGGCCAATATCGCTGGTGAACATAGACCCTAAAATCCTCAATAAAATATTGGCAAATCGCATCCAACATTACATCAAAAAGATCATACACCACGACCAAGTGGGATTCATCCCAGGGATGCAAGGATGGTTCAGTATTTGTAAATCAGTAAATGTAATACACCACATAAACAAAAGCAAAGACAAAAACCTCATGGTCATATCAATAGATGCGGAAAAAGCTTTTGATAAGGTATAACACCCATTTATGATAAAGGTACTCAGCAAAGTGGGAATAGAGGGAGCATTCCTCAATATAATAAAGGCCATATATGAAAGACCTACAGCCAACATCATACTCAATGGGCAAAAACTAAAAGATTTTCCACTAATATCAGGAACAAAACAAGGTTGCCCACTTTCACCACTTCTATTCAATGTAGTATTGGAAGTTCTAGCCACAGCGATCAGGCAAGAAAAGGAAATAAAAGGCATCCAAAGAAGAAAGGAGGAAAAAAACTGGCATTGTTTGCAGATGACATGATAGTGTACATGGAAAGTGCTACAGCCTCTATCAAAAAAACTGCTCGAACTAATAAATGAGTTTGGCAAAACAGCGGGATAGAAAGTCAATATCCAGAAATCAAAGGCATTTTTGTATACTAACAATGATTCAGCAGAAGCAGAAATCAAGAAAAAAATCCCATTCGATATAGCAAAAACAAAATTAAATTATCTTGTAATAAACCTAACCAAGGAGGTTAAAGACCTGTATACAGAAAACTACACAACACTGAAGAAAGAAATCAAGGAACACACAAACAATCGGAAACATATACCGTGTTCATGGATTGGAAGAATTAACATCATCAAAATATCCATACTACCCAAAGCAATTTACAGATTCAATGTAACACCTATTAAAGTACCAATGGCATATTTCACAGACATAGAATGAAGACTTCAAAAATTTACATGGAATCATAAAAGACCCCAAATAGCAGCTGCAATGTTACCAAAGAAGAACAGGTAGGAGGGATTACAATACCTGATATCGCCCTGGCTGGTTTAGCTCAGTGGATTGAGTGTGGGCCTGTGAACCAGAGTATTGCAGTTTGATTCCCAGTCAGGGCACATGCCTGGGTTGCAGGCCAGTTCCCTGCAGGGGACTCATGAGAGGCAACCACACACTGATGTTTCTCTTCCTCCCTTCCCCTCTGTCTAAAAATAAATGAATAAAATATTTAAAAAAATACCTGATATGAAATTGTATTACAGCGCCACTGTAATCAAAACAGCCTGATAGTGGCATAAAAACAGGCACATCGACCAATGGAATAGAATACAGAGCCCAGAAATAAACCCAATACTCTACAGTGAATTAATATTTGACAAAGGGGGCAATAACGTAAAATGGAGTAAAGATAGCCTCTTCAACAAATGGTGTTGGGAGAACTGGACAGCTACATGCAAAAAAATGAAACTTGAGTACCAACTTACACCATACACCAAAATAAATTCAAGGTGGATAAAAGACGTAAATAGAAGTGGGGACACCATTAAAGCCCTAGAGGAGAGCATTGGCAGGAAAATCTCAGATATCCCATGCAGCAATATTTTTACTGATACGTCCCCTAGAACAAGGAACATAAAGGAAAGAATAAACAAATGGGACCTCATCAAACTTAAAAGCTTCTGCATGGATAAGGAAAACAGTATCAAGATAAAAAGAGAAGCAACTCTTTGGACAAACGTACTTGCCAATGATACCTCAGACAAAGGTTTAATCTCCAAAATATACAAAGAACTCACACGACTCCACTCAAAGAAGACGAGCAACCCAATTAAAAAATGGGCAAAGGACTTGGACAGCCACTTCACCAAGGAGGACATACAGAGGATCCAGAGACACATGAAAAGATGCTCAATATCACTAGCTATCAGAGAGATGCAAATTAAAACCACAATGAGATACCACTTAACACCAGTCAGAATGGTTACCATAAACAAAGAAACAAACAACAAGTGTTGGAGAGGTTGTGGGGAAGTGGGGACCCTAGTTCACTATTGGTGGGATTGCAGACTGGTACAACCACTATGGAAAACTGTATGGAATTTTCTAAATAACCTAAAAATGAACGTGCCTTTTGACCCAGCAATTCCACTGTTAGGAGTATATCCTAAGAACCCTGAAGCACCAATCCAAAAGAACCTATGCCCTCCAGTGTTCATAGCAGCACAATTTACAATAGCCAAGAGTTGGAAGCAACCTAGATGCCCATCGGTCAATAAATGGATGAAAAAAGTATGGTACATTTACACAATGGTATTCTATGCTGCAGAAAGGAAGAAGGAGCTCCTACCCTTTGCAACATCATGGATGGAAGTGAAAAACATTCTGCTGAGTGAAATAAGCCAGCGGTGAAAGACAAATACCATATGATATATCTGTTAACAGGAATCGAAACAACAAAACAAACAAGCAAGCAAAATGTGAGGAAAGACACTGAAATACAGAATATACTGATAGGGTCCAGAGGGGAGACGGGAGAGAATCACAGGGGAAAAGGGGAACGACTCACATGAACTCACAGGTAGTATAAAGGACACATAGACAATAACTAAGGTGGGGGTAATGGGAGAGAGGTGGGGAGCACTGGGGGGAGGGACAGGCCTGGCAATATAAGACAGAAAACTGTGCTTGAACAAGAATTAAATAAAAAAGAAGTAGATGGATGAATTTCACAGTAAATAAAAAAATAATTACAAGATACTTTTAATACAATATTGCCTGCACAGATAAAGGGTTATGGCTGTAACCTGAAATGGATTTAGCAGCCTTCATGGGGAAGAAAGAACTTAAATAATGAACCTACTCGAGAAGACTGGAGAAAGCAGGGAGGACAATTTCATGAGGACATTGGGATAAGCCAAGGTATGCAAACTAGAAGGCACTAGTAACATTTTAGAAAAAATGAGCAGATAAATTCTTAAAAATATATTTAAGTGATCCATAGAATGGGAAGAAAATATAAACAGAAGAACAAGAAATGAAGGAAACCAACAAAAATGTGATAAGACAAATATCATATGATTTCACCTTTAACAGAAACCTAAACAACAAAACAAACAAACAAGCAAAATACAACCAAAGACACTGAAATAGAGAACAGGCTGACAGTGACCAGAAGAGAGAGGAGAGGGAATTTCAGGAGAAAAGGGAAGGGTTTACAGAAACAAGTATAAAGGACAAATGAAGAAAAACTAGGGGAGGTGGAAATGGGAGGGAGTTGGGGAGCACTGTGGGGGTGGGCTGGGAAGTAAAAGACAGAAAATTGTACTTGGATAACACTTAAAATAAAATAAAATTTTAAAAAGTGATAAGGTAGCATACTTAAGCCCAACCCATTACTAATAAACTTACATGTAAGTGGTATAAAGACACCAATGAAGAGACTAGCAGAGTGAACAGAAATATGATACAAATATAAACTGTCTATAGGAGACCCACTTTGAATACAACAGCTTATGTAGGTGGGAGGTAAATTAGAAAAAGGTGTACCATTTGAACATTAACATAAAAAGTGGAAGTAGTTATATTAATATGAAATAAAGTAAACTTCAGAGGAAAGGAAATTACCAGAGACTGAAAGGCACATTACATAATGATCAATAATCAATCCACTGAAAAGACATAATCATCCTAAATATGTATGTACAAAACAACAGAGCTTCAAAGTATGTGAAGCAAAACCTGACAGAGCTGAAGGAGAATTTAGGTAAATCCACAATTATTATAATTGGAGACTTCAACATTTCACTCCCCCAAACTGATAGAACTAATAGACAGAAAATGAGCAAACATGTAGAACTGGACAACATAATCAACCAAGATTTAAGTGACACATATAGAGAGCACTTCACCCCAAAACAGTAGAATAGACATTTTCAAGTGCCCAAAGAACATTTCAAGTATCCAAGATAAACCATATCTTAGACCATTAATTAATCTTCAACAAATTTAAAAGACTTTAAATCACATACAGTATGTTTTTTACTGTAATAGAAGCAAACTATAAATAAATGAGAGAAAGACAATGGAAAAATCTCAAAACATTTGGAAATTAAGCAACACACTTTTAAATATCCATGGGTCAAAAATGAGTCTCAAATTAAATTATTTCAATAAAGGATAGATAAAATATAATGAGAATGAAAATGCAACATATCAAAATATGTGGGATACAACCAAAGAAGTTCCAAGAGAAAAAGTTATAGAACTAAATTGTTATATCAAAAAAGAGGAACCGTCTCACTCAAGTCAATAATCTAACCTCCTACCTTAAGAAACTAGAAAAATAAGAGTAAAACAATTCCAATGAAGCAGAAGGAAGGACATAATGAAGGTCAGAGTAGAATTACATGAAATTGAAAATAAGAAAAGAACAGAGAAAAATCAATGAATCAAAATAGTAAGTTCTTAAAAATAAATCAATAAAATAGAAAAGCCTTTACAAGATTGACAAGATAAAGAGTGAGAATACACAGATCACCCATATCACAAATAAAACAGGATATCACTGCAGATCCGACAACCAATAAAATAATAATAAAGAACAGGTATAAAGGACACGCACAAAACCAAAGAGGGGTAGGATCAAGGGGGGAAAGTGGGATAGTTGGTGTGGTGGGGAGTGGTGGGAGGAAATGGAGACAACTGTACTTGAACAACAATAAAAATGCAAGAAAGAAAAAAGGAAAAAATAATAAATACTATGAAGAATTTTACATGCATAAAATCAGTAGCATGTATTAAATGACCCAATTCCTTAAAAAGCGCAAACTACCAAAACTCATCAAGATGAAATAGACAACATGAATATATTTATAAACCATTAAAGAAACCATATTTGTAATAGAAAGCTCCCTCCCACCGAAAGCCATCTCCAGGCCTATATGATTTTATTGTAGAAGTCTAGTAAATATTTAAAGAAGAATTACAACAAGTTTTATACAATCTCTTCCAAAGAATAAATTATTATCGTTCTTATAAGCCAGTAAATTTTAGGGCGATTATGTAGCAATGGATAACCAAAACACTGAGTCATCTATGTTATCTTCTCATGGTCCTATTCTATTCTGTAACCCATGCCAGTCTGCACTGGCCCCTTGCTTATGGATGGGAGTAATAAACAGAAAACTGTACTTGAAAAATAATTAAATAAAAAAATTGAAAAAAAGAGATATTATATAATTGCAGAGAATGTGGCTGGTTTACCTGCTCTTTTCACTCTCCACACTTGGTATACAGTTGGCCAATGCTTCACTTACATTGCTCTGTTATTACTGTTTCTAAATGGTTTATCCTTTAGCTCACACAATGCAGAAACTTCCTAAGAAACAGAGAAGTAATCTTAAATTACTACAGCTACCAGTCATTCCAGATTTTTGTTTGCTTTAGGCCTCTGTTTTGCTCAGAGTGGCCATGGAGCCTATTCTGCCTAGGGAGATATCTCAAGCAGGGTATTATGGTTACTGCTGTTATTTATTGGTAACATTTATTGACTGCTTAGTATGTACTGGGGCTAATACTATGTACATGTATTATTTCATTGAATTTTACAATAACTCCATAAAGGAAGTAGTACTATTATCCATATTTTACAGGTGAGGAAACTGAAGCTTAGAGGTAGTAGGTTAAAGAGTTCTCCCCAAAATTCATGTCCATCCAGAATGTCAGAATGTGACTTTATTTGGGAACAGAATCTTTGCAGATGTAATTAGTTAATATAAAATCATACAAATGTAGGGTGGGCCCCTAATTCAATGACAGGTATCATTATAATAAAAGGTGTGGAGGCAGAGACTGGAGTAATATAGTTGCAAGCCAAGGAATGCCAAGGATTGCTAGCAAACACAGAAGCCAGGAGAGAGACATGGGATCAGTTTTTTTCCTCAGAGCATGCAGAAGGAACCAACCCTTGTGAAAATCTTGATTTAAAACTTCTGGCCTCTTGAACTATGAGAGAATACATTTCTGTCATTTTAAGGCACCCAGTTTGTGGTAATTTGTTATGGCAGCCTTATTAGACTAATACAGTGGTCATAAAGTTTCTTGTCTAAAATCATACTGTTAGTAAAATCATACTGTCTAAAATCATACTGTTTTAACAATCACATTGTTAAAACCATGGCTTGAAACAAGGTCTGCCTGATTCCAGAGCCACAATATTGAATAAATATACTCTCCTTTTTTTCCCTACAATACAATATCAAAATATCTCCTTATTACATATAAATTGTCCTCTTTATGATATACTGAGGAAAGATTGAACAACCTTTTTGGCCTTGGGAGCCTGGTTTGGTTGCCTGAGAATTTCATGCCCACTCTCTATGATTTATACCAGTTCTTCTTGTTAAAAATATAGGTATAGGTAAAGGTGTAGGTGTAGATGGGGATACAGATATAGATATAAATAAAATTCACTGAAAAGAAGGCGTTCTGTCCTATTTACATTTGTTTCTCAGGTACGTGGTATAGTGTTCTCTATAACAAAATTTTAATAATGTGTGTTAATTAACAACAAAAGAACGAATGGATATCTTTGCTTGGGGGCCTTATAATCTCATTTCAGAGATTAGTTAATCTCTATTCCCAAGGCTGTGCATCTAGTTAAATAAAATGAGGAGAGCTTGAAAATGAAGGGTTTTTTTGGTTTGTTTGTTTGTTTTTTGTTTTAACAAGGAAGCAATTAGAACTATGTGTTTTTGAATCACTGGTCATAGGCTCAAATTACATCTCCACCATTTCTTAGTTGTGTGTCATTGGGCAAGTTGGTATACCTCTCTGAGCCCCATTTTTCTTATTTTCAAAGTGATAGCAATAATAACTATTGCATAAGGTTTTGTTAGTATTAAATGAGTTTATAAATAAAAAATAATTAGAAAAGTAAGTTTCCTATTCAAAGTGATTGAAGTATGGTGGTTTTCAGAGTTTTAGATGTATGTATTGTGAATATATTCAGCAAGTGCTTTACTAGAGTTTTACGATATTATCACATGAATATATAGAGGAACATATATTTTACTTACTACTGAAGTTGGATTCGGTTATTTTCTTTTTTTAAATGTTTTCTTTATTTAATTTTAGGGAGAGGGGAATGGAGGGAGAAAGAGAGGGAGAGAAACAACAATGTGTGGTTGCATCTCATGTGATCCCAACTGGGGACCAGGCCTCCAACACAGGCATCTTCCCCGACTGGGAATTGAGCCAGTGGCCCTTTGGTTCACAGCCTGTGCTCAGTCCACTGAGGTACACCAGCCAGGGCCAATTACAGCATTTTCTTTTTTAAAATATATTTTATTGATTATGCCATTACAGTTGTCCCATTCCCCCTTAACTCCCCCCCACACTGCACACTCCTCCCCCACCATTTCCCCCCTTTTGTTCATGTCCATGTGTCACAAGTTCTTTAGATTCTGTATTTCCCATAGTATTCCTGCCCTCCCCCTGTCTATTTTCTACCTACCATCTATGCTATTTATTCTCTGTACCTTCTCCCCACTTCTCCTCCTCCAACTCCCCTGTTGCTAGCCCTCCATGAGATCTCCATTTCTATGTTTCTGCTCCTGATCTGGTTGTCCTCTTAGTTTGCTTTTGTTTTAGGTGTGGTTGTAAATACTGTGAGTTTACTGTCCTTTCACTGTTCACATTTTTTATCTTCTTTTTCTTAGATAAGTCCCTTTAACATTTCATATAATAAGGGCTTGGTGATGATGAACTCCTTGAATTTGACCTTATCTGAGAAGCACTTTATCTGCCCTTCCATTCTAAATGAAAGCTTTGCTGGATAGAGCAATCTTGGCTGTAGGTCTTCGGATTTCATGACTTGGAATACTTCTTTCCAGCCCCTTCTGGCCTGTAAGGTCTCTTTGAGAAATCTGCTGACAGTCTGATGGGAACTCCTTTGTAGGTGACTGTCCCCTTATCTCTTGCTGCTTCTAGAATGCTTTCCTTCATTTTAGTCTTGGCTAATGTAATTATGATGTGCCTTGGTGCATTTCTCCTTGGGTCCAACTTCTTTGGGACGTTCTGAGCTTCCTGAACTTCCTGGAAATCTATTTCCTTTGCCAGATTGGGGAAGTTCTCCTTTATTATTTGTTCAAATAAGTTTTTTACTCGTGGCTATTCCTCTTCCCCTTCTGGTACCCCTATAATTTGGATGTTGGAACGTTTAAAGATGTCCTGGAAGTTCCTAAGCCTCTCCTCAATTTTTTGAATTCTTGTTTTTTTTCTTCCTTCTTTTCTGTTTGGTTGTTTCTTTCTTCCTCCTGGTCCACTCCCTTGATTTGGGTCCAAGTTTCCTTTCCATCACTATTGGTTTCTTGTGCATTTCCCTTCATTTCAATCAGTTTAGCCTTCATATGTTCCTCTAATTTATGAATAAAATCAACCAATTCTGTGAGCATCCTGACCACCAATATTTTGAACTGTGCATCTGAAAGGTTGGCTATTTCTTGACTCCCGGGCTCACAGAGCCCAGGAGAGACCCACAGGGTCCTGGAGAGTACATGGGCCCACACACCCAGGAACCAGCACCAGAGGGGCCCAATTTGCTTGTGGGAAGCTGTAGAGGGCACAGAAATCTGAGAGAGAGCAGAGCGGAGCAAAGCACCATTTTTTCTCCTCTCTGACCATGCCCCTACATACAGCGTCACAACCCAGAGACTGGGTCTCCCTGCCCTGGTGAACACCTAAGGCTCTGCCCCTCATACATAACAGGTGGGAACAAACCAAACATTATGACTCAAGAACAGCTCAAAGCCCCAGAGCCTATAATTCTAAGTGGCCAACTACAGTATTTTCAATAAACTTTTTTGTTTTCTTCATGAAGTTCTGTGTTAATGATTCCTCAAGATCTCATTAAATATAGATAATTCATACAGGAAGTTCTAGAATGGCAATTGCTGCCAAGATCTTGGTGCACTGAGTGGGCAGAGAAGAGAAGCAATCCCTCACAGAAAGCTAGTTGCCTTAGTTATCCACTTGGACACACATAGATGCCTCATACTTTCTACTAAAGAACCCACATATAGTAGATGTGGTTGAAATGTGCCCATAGCTTTAACTGAATTTTTATTAATACTAGTCTCTCAGAAAACTCTTGGATGGGAATTGCTAGCAATTACATATATGTGAAAATGTCCCAGTAGGAAAGAGCTGGATAATATCACTTAACTGGAAGATACGATTGATCTGGCTGTGACTGTTTGCAGGAGACTTGGCATCTCATCCATTTCTAGCCTTTTAGGTTAAGCAAATGGCTGAAATTCTGATGCTCTGCATGCAAACTCCATGGTCAGCCAGTTGCTCTTATGCAGGCCCAGATAAATCTCTGGAGCTCTGTTTCCCTTCTTGCAAAGTAACATTCTCCTTCCTTACCTCTCATTTCTCTTGCTGAGTGGAGAAAGTGGTATCTTTATGACCCTTAGAGTCACTGCATGATTTAGAATAGCTAAGTAAGGAAAGCTATAAACAATGGTTGGGATGCAGAGCACTTGTTACCTTCTAATTTATTTCTTCTCCATCTGAGTTCAAGTGGGAGAAGAAAAGTTTCCATTTATTTACAGGAACAACATTTTTATTATTCAGCTTTATCAAACTAGGTTTTGAGTCTGTTTAACATAAAATTTTCAGAGTTAAACCTCAATTCAATTGAACTTTTCTAAGGTAGAAATATAAATTAAGTGAAAGTTGAGCAATGTAAACATGTCAGTAAAATTATATTGTACCTTCTATTGAGGTTTTGGGTCCAGCTGGGCTGAACATGCCCAGAGGAAGGTATGTGGGCCCTCTGCCCCGCCCCTCTGAGTCTAGAACATGGAGCTGTGAGGAATCTACAACCTCTTTATACTTTTGGATACTTCCTATTTTATACCTCTCCCTCTTGTCACTATTATGTATGTGTAATATACTGTTTTGGTTTAGATCATCCTCTACCACTACTAGAAGACCTTAAGATGGGAATTTGGGGGCATTTTTTGGGGGAGGTGACTCAAGGAAATACTGTGGGAAAGAAGAAATGACACAGGGAAGGGAGGTTGCCAATTAGGGGGGAATAAATGAGTGGGATATTTCTATGGGCAACTGGGTGCATTCCCACTGAGGAGCCTGAGATTGTGTGAAATCTACTTCAGAATTGAGAGGCAAGAAACGGGGATATTTATCTGCCATTTCTCATCTCTATTTGTTTGATAGCTGTGCCCAGAAGTACTACTTTTCTGACACTTTCATCCTGTCCTCCAGATGGACTACACACTCGTTTGCAGCCAGAAAAAGCCATAGGCAGTACCACAGGTGCTTGCTGCAGCATCATTGTAGGTTTGCAGTGGCAATAAGGAAGCTGTCCACTGAAGCTGCAGGTAACTTCCAGGGTGGGTCAAGGGAATGTGGTTTGGGAACCAATAGTGGCTATAACACCTAAATTATGCTTCCTTTATCTCTGTTCAGTCTCATCCCCTACCCCAGAATCAAGCCCACTCACCTTGCCTAACGAATCTCATTCCAGTTAGCTCAGCTCTATCCAGCCACATTTCTTATCGCGTCATGCTGCCCAAATCCATGTTTCAACTAAAATGTTTAAATGATCTGCTTGACCTCTGTAGACATTTACTTTGTGATCCCTGAAATAATAACAGTGTGGACAAAGCTGATGATGGATAAGATTTGGGAGATCCAGGAGTAATCACTGGGTAAGAGTGGTAGAAGTTGAAACTAGCATAGGAGATAGGGGCAAACCATTTGGATTTCAAAACCGTATAAGGAATTTGGGCTGTACCATATATTTAATGATGAAGTACATATATTTTAAGTATTATGACCAGATGGGCATTTGAAATAGATAACACTAGAGCAGTGTGGTAGAAGGGGTAGCAGTAGTAGCAGTAGTAGTAGTAGCACCAGTAGTAGTAGTATGATTTTTTTATTCAATTATTGTTCAAGTACAGTTTTCTGTCTTTTACTCCCATCCCAGCACACCCTCCCAGTGCTCCCCAACTCCCACCCATTTCCACCCCCTTAGTTTTTGTCCATGTGTCCTTTATACTAGTTCCTGTAAATCCTTCCCCTTTTCCCCTGAAATTCCCTCCCCTCTCCCCTCTAGTCACTGTCCCCCTGATCACTATTTCAGTGTCTTTGTTTTTACTTTCCTTGCTCGTTTGTTTTCCTGCTAGCTTCCTGTAAAAGGTGAGATCATATGGTATTTGTCTTTCACCATGTGGCTTATTTCACTCAGCATAATGCTTTTCAACTCCATCCATGATGTTGCAAAGGGTAGGAGCTCCTTCTTTATTTCTGCGGCATAGAATTCCATTGTGTATATGTAGCATATTTTTTTTTTATCCATTCATTTAGTGACGGGCACCTAGGTTGCTTCCAGCTCTTGGCTATTGTAAATTGAGCTGCTATGAACATTGGGGTGCATAGGTTCTATGGGATTGGTGTTTTAGGGTTCTTAGGATACAATCCCAGCAGTGGAATTGCTGGGTCAAAAGGAAGGTCCAATTTTAGTTTTCTTAGAAAATTCCATACTGCTTTCCATAGTGGTTGAACCAGTCTGCAATCCCACCAACAGTGAACTAGGGTCCCCTTTTCCCCACAACCTCTCCAACACTTGTTGTTTGTTTCTTTGTTTATGGTAGCCATTCTGACTGGTGTAAAGTGGTATCTCATTGTGGTTTTGATTTGCATCTCTCTGATAGCTAGTGATATCAAGCATCTTTTCATGTCTCTCCGGATCCTCTGTATATCCTCCTTGGTGAAGTGTCTGTTCAAGTCCTTTCCCCATTTTTAAATTGGGTTAGTTGTCTTCTTAGAGCAAAGTCGTGTGAGTTCTTTGTATATTTTGGAGATTAAACCTTTGTCTAAGGTATCATTGGCAAATATGTTTTCCCATAGAGTTGGTTGTCTTTTTATTTTAATGCTGTTTTCTTTAGCCATGCAGAAGCTTTTTATTTTAATGAGATCCCATTTGTTTATTCTTTCCTTTATGTCCCTTGCTCTAGGGAATATATCAGTAAAAAAGTTGCTGCGTGATATTTCTAAGATTTTCTTACCAATGTTCTGTTTTAGGACTTTAGTGGTGTCAGGGCTTATATTTAAATCTTTTATCCACTTTGAATTTATTTTGGTGTATGATGTAAGTTGGTGCTCAAGTTTCATTTTTTTGCACATAGCTGTCCAGTTCTCCCAACACCATTTGTTGAAGAGGCTATCTTTACCCCATTTTATGTTACTGCCCCCTTTGTCGAATATTAATTGACTGTAGAAAATTGGGTTTATTTCCGGGCTCTCTGTTCTATTCCATTGGTCGATGTGCCTGTTTTTATGCCACTATCAGGCTGTTTTGATTAGAGTGGCCTTGTAATAGTTTGATATCAGGTATTGTGATCCCTCCTACTTTGTTCTTCTTTCTCAACATTGCAGCTGGTATTTAGGGTCATTTATGGTCCCATATAAATTTCTGAAGTGTTTGTTCTATGTCTGTGAAATATGCCATTGGTACTTTAATAGGTATTGCATTGAATCTGGAAATTGCTTCAGGGTAGTATGGACATTTTGATGATGTTAATTCTTCCAATCCATGAATACGGTATATGTTTCCATTTGTTTGTGTCTTCCTTGATTTCTTTCTTCAGTCTTGTGTAGTTTTCTGTATACAGGTCTTTAACCTCCTTGGTTAGGTTTATTACAAGATAATTTAATTTTGTTTTTGCTATATCAAATGGGATTTTTTTCTTGATTTCTGCTTCTGCTGATTCATTGTTAGTATACAAAAATGCCTTGGATTTCTGGATATTGACTTTCCATCCGCTGTTTTGCCAAATTCCTTTATTAGTTCAAGCAGTTTTTTGGTAGAGGCTATAGGATTTTCCATGTACACTATCATGTCATCTGCAAACAATGCCAGTTTTGCTTCCTCCTTTCTGATTTGAATGCCTTTTATTTTCTTTTCTTGCCGTATCGCTGAGGCTAAAACGTCGAATACTATATTAAATAGAAGTGTTGAAAGTGGACAACCTTGTCTTGTTCCTGATCTTAGTGGAAAAGCTTTTAGTTTTTGCCCATTCAGTATGATGTTGGCTGTAGGTCTTTCATATATGGCCTTTATTATATTGAGGAATGCTCCCTCTATTCCCACTTTGCTGAGTACCTTTATCATAAACGGGTGTTGTACCTGATCAAAAGCTCTTTCCACATCTATTGATATGATCATGGGTTTTTTGTCTTGCTTTTGTTTATATGATGTATTACATTTACTGATTTGTGAATATTGAACCATCCTCTGGGATGAATCCTACTTGGTCATGGTGTATGATCTTTGTAATGTATTGTTGGATGTGGTTTCCAATATTTTCTTGAGGATTTTAGTGTCTATGTTCAGCAGCAATATTGGCCTGAAGTTTTTCTTTCTTTGTTGTGTCTTTATCTGGTTTTGGGATTAGGATGATGCTGGCTTCATAAAGAGAGTTTGGGAGTCTTCCATCATTTTGGATTTTGTGGAATTGCCTGTGAAGAATAGGAACTAACTCTTCCTTAAAGGCTTTGTATAATTCTCTTGTGAAACCATCTTGGCCAGGGCTTTTGTGCTTCGGGAGATTTTGATTACTGCTTCAATTTTATTTGCTGTTATTGGTCTATTTAGGCTTTCTGCTTCTTCTTTATTGAGTGTTGGGATATTATATTTTTCTAGTAATTTTTCTATTTCACCTAAGTTTTCAAATTTGTTGGCATACAGTTTTTCATAGTAATTTCTTACAATGCTTTGTATTTCTGTGGGGTCAGTTGTAATCTCCCCTCTTTCATTTCTGATTGTGTTTACTTGGGTCTTCTCTTTTTTTTTTCTTGATGAGCCTGCTTAAAGCCTCCTCTATTTTGTTTATCTTTTCAAAAAAAAAAAAACCCAGCTCCTGGATTCATTGATTTTTAGAATTGTGCTTTTATTCTCTATGTCATTTAATTCTTCTCTGATCTTGGTTATATAATTCCTTCTACTTACTCTGGGCTGTCTTTGTTCTTGCTTCTCAAGTTCTTGTAGGTGTATTAGGTTGTTTGTTTGAAATGTTGCTATCTTCTTTAGGTAGGCCTGTATTGCTATGAACTTCCTTCTCAGGACTGCCTTTGCTGTGTCTCATAAGTTTTGGGTTGTCGTGAGTTCGTTTTTATTTGTTTGTAGAAACTTTTTGATTTCTTTTCTAATTTCATTCTTGAATCATCCATTGTTTAATAGCATGCTATGCAATCTCCATGATTTTGAATCTTTTGGGTCCTCTCTCTTGGGGTTGGTTTCTAGTTTCAGTCCTGTGTGATTGAAGAAAATGCTTGGGATAATTTTAATTTTGTTAAATTTGTCCAGGCTTGTTTTGTGACCTATCATGTGGTCTATCTTTGAAAATGTTCCATGTGCATTTGAAAAGAATGCGTATTTAGCTTCTTTGGGATGAAGGGCTCTATATATATCAGTTAAGTCCATTTCATCTAGGATGTTATTCAATTCCACAATATCTTTGTTGATATTTTGTGTGGAAGATATGTCCATTTTTGACAGTGGGGTGTTAAAATCCCCAACTATAATTGTGTGTTGCTGTCAACATCTTTCTTGAAGTCCTCTAAGATTTTCTTTATATGTTTGTGTGCTGCTCTGTTGGGTGCACATATATTTACAATGTTTATGTCTCCTTGGTGGATTCTTCCCTTGAGTATTATCAAGTGACCTTCTGGGTCTCCTTTTATGGCCCTTTTTTGAAGACTTGTTTGTCTGATATAAGTATTGCTACCCCGGCTTTTTTCCCCAGGGTATTTGTTTGGAAAAATTGTTTCCAGCCTTTCACTTTTAATCTGTGTAGGTCTGTTGTCCTGAGGTGGGAATCTTGTAGGCAGCAAGTGTGTGGGTCATGCTTTCTTATCCATTCAGCTATTCTATGTCTTTTGATTGGAGCATTTAAACCATTTACATTTAAGGTTATTATTGATAGGTACTTAATCTTTGTCATTTTTATATCTTTGTTTCTCTTTGTCTCTCTCTTTTCCTTCATTTTACTTAAAGCAGAACTTTTAGTATTTCTTGCAGAGCTGGTTTGGTGGAGGTGTATTCTTTTAGAATTCTTTTGTCTTGGAAGCTCTTTATTTGGCCCTGTATCTCGATTGAGAGCCTTGCTGGATAAAGTAACCTTTGTTGAAGGCCTCTGGTTCTCATTACTTGGAATATTTCTTGCCACTCTCTTCTTGCTTGGAGTGTTTTCTTTGAGAAGTCAGCAGCTAACCTTATTGGAGCTCTCTTGTGTGTCATTTCCTGTTTCTTTCTTGCTGCCTCTAAGATTCTCTCTTTGCCTTGATATTTTGCCATTTTAATGGTGATGTGTGTTGAAGTGGGACTCTTTAGGTTCCTCTTGATTGGGACTCCTTGTGTTTCCTGGATTTGTGTGACTTTTTCTCTTATCAAATGAGGAAAATTTCCCATCATTAGTTTTTCTAATAGATTTTCTATCCCATGCTCTTCTTCTTCTTCTGGTTTCTCTATTATTCGGATATTATTATGTTTCATATTGTTTTGCATTTCTCTTAATCCCTCTTCATTCTTTTTAAGCCTCTTTTTTTTCTTGGTCTTTCTGCGAGTTTTTGTCTACTCTGTCCTCCAAGTCACTGATCCCATCTTCTGCCTCTTTGATCCTGCTTTTGATTCCTTCCACTGTGTTCTTCAGCTCCGAAATTGTATTCTTCATTTCCTCTTGGCCCTTTCTGGTAGTTTCTATTTTTTTTTTTTTATGTTGATATAGTTTGCTGTGAGTTCATTGTAGCTCCCCTTTAGCTTCTGGTAGCTCATTGTGAGCTCTTTGAACTTCCTGATAACCAGTGCTTTGAATTCAATATCTGATAGCTCACTTGCCTTTATTTCATCTAGCACTCTTTCTGAGGCTTCCTTCTTTCCTTTCATGGGGGGGGGGGTCTTTGTCTTCTCATTGTTTGTGAGGCTCTTCTTGTTAGCTTCAGAGTCTTAAATTGATTTGTTCTGTCTTTCTGGATTTATGGTGTGAACTTCTGTGGCATAATACCTGTGACATTTAGTGGTATAGTCTCCTTGATTTCCCAGCTGACTGGCCTTGGGCTGTCCCTTACATTAGCTCTGAGTTTGTCTTTGGGTTTTGATTTTTTCTGTTTGTTTTTTTTTTGTGGGTCCTTACCACCAGCTGGTGAACTGATGGACCCTCTGTCCACTACCTGTTTTAATTTGCTGTGCTGGTGAGGGTGGGTGGCGTTGAAGCTAGTTCTTCTGCATACACAGGGTTTTGAGGATTCTCTTTTGCTCTTGTTCAGTTGTTTGCTTTGGGTAGTTTCTCTGCTGTTTAGTTTTATTTCCAGATAGGTCTTGGGTTGAGGTTTGTGTGGTTTCTATTCCGTGCTTCACCTTCCTCTGTTGTTATCTGTCGGTGGATTCTTTGCTGTTGGGTTTCCTCTTCCATTGGGTATCCTGGTGTTCACCGTTTCCACCTACTCTTTTTTGTGATCAGTTGGAGGGGTAAACAAACTGGTTTATGACAGCAGGAGAGTATTCTGTGATATTTACAGTAGCAGCCGGTGGAGAAGAGATAGGTGATCCCCTGACTATGTAAAGGGATAACCATAATTTTCAATACAACTAGCCACTTTTTAGAAAGGATGGAAGGAAGATGAAACTCTTATTGGGGAGGGAAGGTTTGTGATTTGGATCTAGATAGGAGTGAGGTTGAGGGAGGTCAGATTCTGAGGTAAGGTGAGAATAAAGGATGGTAAATAGGTGTAGTGTAAGAGGGAATAGAGTTAACCACTATTGTATTATAGTTCAGGAAACAATGAAGTGGGCTAAGGTCTGGGGCGGGTGTTGTGTAGTATTTACAATAGTATGTAACAACTATTATTTACAATAATACTAGAGCAACAATCACATTACAGAATCTAATGATATACCAAGATTGAGAAGTATTGGGCCTTCAATAGTGTGCTAACTGGGCAAGGGGAAGTAAAGTACAGTAAATTAGCAATATACTATGATTGTGGGGACAGAGGAAACCTGTCAAGTGATACAATGTATCCAGCCAATGTAAAGAAGACTATACAGGAAGAGGAGGAATACAGAGATACTATATAAATAAAAGATGGGGCCCTGGCCAGTGTAGCTCAGTGGATTGAGTGCAGGCCTGCAAACCATAGGATCGTGGTTCGATTCCCAGTCAGGGCACATGCCTGGGTTGCAGGCCAATTCCCAGCAGGGGACTCACAAGAGGCAACCATACATTGATATTTCTCTCCCTCTCTCCTTCCCTTCCCCTCTAAAGATAAATAAATAAAATCTTAAAAAAATATGTAAAAGATGTAAAATAATGAAAAATACAAATATGCAGTAACTTTTTGTTTTTCTGTTATAGCAAAGTGAATTTTGTCTCTCTGTTTCTACTGTTTGATGCCCCCTCTTTGAGTCTAACTCTTGTCTGTTCGCCATTCCAAGTCTTTTGTCTCACTTTTGGGGAGGGGGTGGTGGGGCAAAGAAAATGGAAAAAAGGCAGCAGATGGGATGAAAAAACGGTAGGTTTGAAAAGAAAGGAAGAAGGAATAAAACAAGAAAGAAGAAGAGAGAGGATAGAAGTATTAAAAGATAAAGCAAAATAAAGTTAAAGAAATAGAAGATTATTTAAAAAATAGATAGAACTGGAGAGCATTATGCTAAATGAAATAATCCAGGTGGTGAGGGACAAATACCATATGATCTCACCTTTACCTGGAACATAATCAACAAAAGAAAAAAGCAAACAAAATATAACCAGAGACAATGAAATTAAGAACAATCTGACAGTAACCAGAGGGGAGCAGGGAGAGGATAATGGGGAGAAGGGTTTTCAGGAACTACTGTAAAGGACACATAGATGAAACCAAGGGGGAAGGCGGAAGCAAGGGAGTGAGGTGGGTTTGACTAGGGTTGGGGGAGTGGTGGGGGGAAGGGCAGACAACTGTAATTGAACAATAAAATAATTTTAAAAATAATAAATATTAAAATATAAATAAAATGTCTTAAGAGCAGAACTGAGGTTTCCCTAAAGAAGAAATTATGCCGTGTATGGCAACAGCTGCAGTCAACTGAGGGTTTCCAGTCTACTGGCCTGCCCTACATATTCAATTCCTTGGAAGAAATCTATCTTCTGTCTGTACCTGTCCATCTACTTATTTACCTACCTATCTAGGTAAATAAGATAGACCTACCTATCTTTCATCTATCAATCAATTATCTCCAGTTGGTTCTGTTTCTCTGACAGACCTTGACTGACACAAGCACCACTGACAAAGTTCAGATTAGAGTGATGAAAATTGTTCTGGATGGCGGTAGCTGAGATGGCAACTGCTTTTGAGAGACATTTCTGAGTTGGAATTGATGGGAGTCAGAGGTGAGGCTTAAGGTAAGGGTAAGATATAGAAAAAAATTATGGTGAAATGTATAGTCCTGGATATTGCCTGGATGGTTATACTGTGGATGGAGATTAATAACTCAGGAATAGTAAAATTTAAAATAGACAAGGTAAATTAGAGGTGCTAGAAGGAACTTGCTTTGCTTTGTCAGCTAGTGTCCAGCTGACACTAGCTGTCAGCTAGTGTCCACCTGACATTAGAAAATGAGTATGAATCTCAGAGGTCTGCATGGAGAGAAGAATTTGAATACTACTGTTTTTTAAAGGTTCTTTCTTTTCCCTGAATTATCCCCATTTTCTTTTAGTCAAGCTCTACTTGTTCATCTCTGGGTTTGATATTGTTTTCCTCAAATTTCTGCTGAGGCTTGGATATCAGTTAACATTTAGCCACACACTATACACACCATAAATTCTCTATGGCAATGGGGGATGAAGGCCCATTGACAATGTGTACCTAAGTCTTTAATGAAGTACTTGGAGCCTTTTCCACTGTTTAAATTAGTTGGCTCTAAATTTGAACCCTTGGAGATGATTACTCTGATACTTTAAGCTTCTGGTCCCTAGCTCTCTTTCTGTAAACAATCCCATCAGCTTTCCATCTTCCAGTGTTTCACAATTTTTGTTCCCTTCCAGTTTTCTCTCTTTATTTCATTTCTTGTGTTATGATTTAATTTTGTAATATTAAAATGTATTTGTTTTTCTGTTTTGGGGACCTTGGAAAGAAGATGTGGTGAATATTCTGTACTTGCCCCTTCAGATCATGGTCCACCAAGCTCTGCTCTTTGTCCCAGGCCCTGAGCTCTATAGGCTGCAACAATGGGCCCCTTTGAATCTGTTCTGGTTAAGTTTGACCAACAGGAGGCACTGGCAAAAGAACAGAGGGCAGAAAGTGAAAGAGAGAGGTTAGAATATTTATACTTATAATTCCCTCCTTGTTAGGTCAATGTTTGGTAAGGACTACATTCCTCTACTAATGGTCATAGCTCCTACCCAGTGATTTCCTACAGCAAGGTTCTGGTAATCTCTCCCTCTTTTGTCCATTCAGTTCTGGGGATGATAGGAGCTTACTGCTTTTGCTAACCTTGGGCCGTTTCACTATTTCTTCTTTCTTCCTGTTAGTGCTGCCACATCTTGTAAATATTCCCTTAATTAAACTTGTTGAATCATGCCCTTTCAGAGTAACTTCTAATTCCTGCCAGGATCCTGACCCACACAGGAGTGGAGGAAGATGCATGAATTAGAAGCCTGGTGAAATAGATTAGGGAGTCATTTGGGTAAAGAGGTTTCAACACCTATTATTTAACTTCAAATGGCCAATTCTTCCATTTGTCCATTGTTGAGGCATGATCTAGAAGCTAAGGCTCCAACTCTGGAGTAATATTGTTTGGGTGTAAATACAAATTCTGCTTCAGATGGAGACAGGGTCCAGGCTCTTGGTGATTGCTAACAAAGAATTGAATGGACCACACAGAGATAAGCAAAGCAAGCAAGAGAAAGTTTCTGGCATCATAATGGATAAGTTCTCTGAGAAACAGAGCCAATACTGACCAGCAAATTATCCAGGGAAATAACTGGAAAACCTGACAATCAGGATCCACTTAATTAGAGAGAGACCAAATCCTGAAACGGCCCCATACCTTCTTGCAGCTGAAGTGGTCAGGCAAAAAGATAGGGAAAAACCCAATCCAGTTAAAGAAAAGAAAGCACATCCTTACAGAATGTTAGGGACCATCTCAAAAGTTCCAAGCCAATTCTTTCTTTGCTCCTAGTAGCTAATCCCTACTGTACTACCAGCCCTTGGCCTAATCATCAGGAGATAAGAAGGAAAAAAAAGCAATAGGGACTCTAATCATACAGAAAGTGTCAAGAGTTGCATTTTACCAATTAAGAATTATGTGCAGTTATGCAGTCATAACAAAAGTAACACTAAAATATTTAATTCCAAATAACACAAATATTACAAATTATGAAGTCAGAGTCATCCCAACTCACAAAATCCTCATTTTTTTCCTGGAACCTTTGTTCTTTCAACTTCATCTCATCCCAAAATATGGGAGCAGGCCATCTGTAGCCAGGGAATGTCTCTCTTCTATTGAATGGCTACAGGCTTTGTAGGGTTTTACTTAAGTGTCTACACATGCGATTTCTCACAGCCCTCGTTAATTGCCTGCTCTGGGAGAAAACCACAATGCTGGTTATTATCAGGTGTCACAAGGCAATTCTCATAAATCAGGATGCTGACTGATGACAGCTTCAGTGTCTCAAGATTTCCTATTCTATCTCCTGCCTCAATTCCATGATTGCTGGTTGTGCATCTCTGGAAATTTACCTAACCATTTTGAGTTTTTTTTTTAATGTGTAAAATAGAGATCATAATAGTTTCTACCTCACTGGGGCTGTTGTGAAGGTTGAGTTAAAGTGAAATGCTCACAGCAACTCAATAAAGACTTACTGAATATTAGTTGCTACCATTATAGAGGTTACCATTATTATCATCCTTTCTTCTTATTTTCTTATCCAACACGTAAGAGACAGCATGAATCAGTACTACATTTAGAGTGTGAAGAACTCTTTTCTTTGCAACAGGGGGCTACTTTGATCTCTTGTGCAAAATTATTTAGCTGAACAGAGAGAAACTGAACACTTAAGTCAATTCTGCATTACCGTAGTCATTCCACTTGTTGTACCCAGTGTATTAGCACCCACTGCAGGATTTTTAAATCTTCTCTCCTTTTTCTCCTTTTAAAACCCCATAATTTAGAATACTAAATCATGCTCTCCATCTCAGGAAAGTGAAATAGTGTTTCTGTTGCTGAAACTTAACTGCCTAGGTGCATGGGTCAGGAAGAGTTCTTATATCTGTACCCTGGTCTGGTATCATGCCTGTTCCCTTTTTCACCCTCTTAGGAATTTTTCCATACTACAACATTAACTGAATTTATCTTATCAATTAGATCTCAAATATCAAAACATCACAATCTTGGAAATTTTTGAAATTAAAGAGTCTAGATATAGATGGTTCCTGGTAATTTAAAGTGAGCTTTGGCTGGTGTGGCTCAGTGTATTAAGTGCTGACCTGTGAACCAGAGGGTCACCAATTTGATTCCCAGTCAGGGCAAATGCCTGGGTTATTGGCCAGGTTCCCAGTATGGAGGGCATGAGAGGTAACCACACATTCATTCTTCTCTCCCTCCCTTCCCCCTCCCTCCCCAACTCTCTAAAAATAAATAAGTAAAATGTTTAAAAAATAACAAATTTTGAGACTTCCGCCAAAATGGACTCATAGGTGGAAACACTGTGCCTTCTCCCACAACCAAGTTTGAATACAACAAAGGTTTGGAGAACAAAGACACAGCCACAAAACAGAAAATTGAATTATACAGAAGTCCAACAACCACTAACCTTTCAACGGGGACAGTAAGAGGGGTGGAGCCAACAGTGGAGCAGGGTCAGGCAGGAAAGATCCACAGACCTAGGCGCACAAGTGGCCTGGACCCAGTCAGGGTGTGGGGCAGACTGACTGCGGTCACATATTCGTGCACCATGAGATGGACCACGCCTGCCCCAGGGGGCGAGGGCTGACAGCGGTGGCACACTTGCGTGCAGTGGGATGAAACGCGTGGACTCGGTGATGGTGGCAGCTGCCGCACCTGTGGGGGCCACGGCAGGAGATGGCAGATGGGAAGCCATTGCTCCTCTCTGACCCCGCCCCCACATACAGTGTCACAACCCAGCGACTGAGTTATCCTGCTCTGGTGAACACCTAGGGGTCCGATCCTGATACATAACAGGCACGAACAGCCCAAAAGATGGTGCAAGAAGAACTCAAAGTCCCAGAGCCAATAACTCTAAGTGACTGAGAAATTGCCAGCCTCTCAGAAGCACAATTCAAGACACTATTTATCAGGATGCTCACAGAACTAGTTGATTATATTCACAAATTAGGGGAACATATGAAGACTAAACTAATTGAAATGAAGGGAGATGTCCAGGAATCCAATAGCGATGGAAAGGAAACTGGGACTCAAGTCAATGGAATGGACCAGAAGGAAGAACAAAACATCCAACCAGAAAGGAATGAAGAAATGAGAGTTCAAAAAAATGAGGAGAGGCTTAGGAACCTCCAGGACATCTTTAAACATTCCAACATCCGCATTATAGGGGTCCCAGAAGGGGGGAAGAAACAGCCACGAGTGGAAAACGTATTTGAACAAATAATAAAGGAGAACTTCCCCAGTCTGGCAAAGGAAATAGACTTCCAGGAAATCCAGGAAGCTCAGAGAGTGCCAAAGAAGTTGGACCCAAGAAGGAACACACCAAGGCACATCATAATTACATTAGCCAAGATTAAAATGAAGGAGAGAATCCTAGAAGCAGCAAGAGATAAGGGGACAGTCACCTACAAAGGAGTACCCATCAGACTGTCAGCGGATTTCTCAAAAGAGACCTTACAGGCCAGAAGGGGCTGGAAAGAAGTATTCCAAGTCATGAAATCCAAAGACCTACAGCCAGGATTGCTTTATCCAGCAAAACTTTCATTTAGAATGGAAGGACAGATAAAGTGCTTCTCAGACAAGGTCAAGTTCAAGGAGTTCGTCATCACCAAGCCCTTATTATATGAAATGTTAAAGGGACTTATATAAGAAACAGAAGACAAAAAATATGACCAGTGAAAGGACAGCAAACTCACAGTTATTAACAACCACACCTAAAACAAAAGCAAACCTAGAGGACAGCTAGATCAGGAGTGGAACCATAGAAATGAAGAACACATGAAGGGTTAGCAACAGGGGAGTGGGAGGAGGAGAAGGTACAGAAAATAGCATAGACAGTAGGTAGAAAATAGATAGGGGGAGGGCAAGAATAGTTGGGGAAATATAGAATCTAAAGAACTTGAGACACGTGGTTATAAACTAAGGGGGGGAGAATGGTGGGGGAGGGAGTGTGTGGGTGGAGGGGAATGAAGGGGGGAATAGAACAACTGTAATGGTATAATCAATAAATATATTAAAAAATAAAAAAAATTTATGTTCATAAGTTTGGGCATTTAGCATAGATTGTGCATACCCTTCTATTTTGCAAAGAGTCAAATTAGCTTCTTGGATTTTTTTTTAGCTCTTCCAGAGATCAAATTGAGGGGATGTCTGGGGAGTTATTGATTTCCTGTGTCCTGGTTACCATTTTGGATTATAGTTACATCCCTAGTTCAGGATGTTGTAACCCATTCATAGACTGATTATAGTTTGTTCTTACAAATTGGCACTATGAGTGCAGCCTGGGCACAAGAATGGAATGAGGATTTCTCAGCAGCGAAAGCAGTGGCGGCAGCAGCAGGGAAGGAAGAATGCTTATACAATTCACTGAATACTTAGCAATACTTCAAAGGCAGAACCCATCTCTTTACGGGTGTGTGAGAAAATGGGTAATACCATTGGGTAGAAGCCTTGGTGGTTTTGAGATTTGTGTGCTGGTGAGGACCTTTGGAGAGTCCTTGGGACAGTCTCAAGAGAAATGACACAGATTTCAAGGTGCCGTCTGTCTTTTTTTTGAGTTTGGCCAGTTGTTATTTAATGTTTCTTAAGGTCAAGCCAGAGCATCAGTGCAATCATGGGAGGGTAATTTTTTACAGAGGATTGAAAAGAAGGACTAGAGTGTGAGGGAGGTTATAGCTCCATTGCTTCATGATAGTAAACTGGATATCAGGGGCAGGCTGATTAAACATTTTAGACAGAAATACAAAGAAACTGCTGTCAGCTTTCCATGGGGAACCTTTTAGCTTAGAAGTTTCTTGCTCAAAGGACTCATCTGCTTTCTAGCAAATAACACTGATGACATATAGATACTATGCATCCAATGGGCATTTTATTATCTGCCTTTTCTTATTTATTTTAATTTTTGAAATAACAAACTTTGAGAATATCATCTATGGCAGAGACATATGACTTGACCTTCACCACTGACTCCTGGAAACCCACAGGGAAGCAGATAGTATAGTGAGCAAAGGCTCAATCCAAAGCAGGATTTTATTGTTTCTGAAAAATAAACTGAAATTGACACTATAAAAATTATGAGTATGTGTGATTACTGCTTAGCGATTACTTCTTAGTGATCAAGCAAAAATGTTGCCAACCCGAATCCTTAACATAGTAGGTCATGAGAAACAAAGTAATAAAACATGCTTTTACCACTAACTCTCCAACACTGTTATTTACTTAACTGTGGTTGAGTAGGGGTGTGATTTTTATGAGATTGTTTTATTCATTTTTAAAATAAATGTTCATTGAGCATCTACTGTGCACAAAAGATACAAAAACTTTGTATAAATGACAGCAGAAAATGTACAGGAGGGACAAGTACAAAAAGGGACAAATGGCATAACAATAAAGGGATGAGCATGGATTTTTATTTTGCCCTGCCTTTGTCTTATGTGGATTTTTTTCTTCATTTATCTGAAAGGATATACTGGTAACTTGACAGCTGATGATGTCCCTCTTAATCACCTCGTTATTTCTGTGGCAAAGAAGCTGTTAGAACTTGTGCTGATTTGAGAGTGGTGGAAGCCTCCTTGCTAGTAACATTTTCCTAATGCCTGGGGGAAATTGAGAAAATACCACTTTAGTCCAGGAAGCGTTTGAATTGATTTTGGTGTGCCCACACCTACTTCAGTAATAGATCATTCTCTAGAGGGCAAGCTTTTGGGAAAATCAGCTATGGTGGATGCCATGATGTGTCGATCCCTCTTCAGTAATGAAGTACTTGCTCCCCCAGCTGCTAGAAGTGCTGTATGCAGGTGATCTTCAGCTGTTAGTCTCTTTGAAGATTGCCTCCACTGAAAAAAACTGCCTTACCCAAGATTTTGCCTTCTCCCAGGGGTAGTCTGCATCCAATAACTGACTGATCAGTGCACAGATATGAAGGCTTGACAATTTTGCACTAACCTGAGAACCGCTAAGGTCATCACAACTCCATAGAAACCTGTAGAGTTTGCTAAACCTTTGGTGGGCTGCAGCACCACCCACATCTCCTTCTGTCAATTATAACTTTCTTTCCCTCCTTTTCACAGGGATGAACCCCTAAAATATCCCCTAGTGAATTTCTTGACATGTTAATCTCTATTTAAAATTTTGTTTTCCAGAAACCCAAACTGTGACATTAACTCTCCAGAACTCAGAAGTAGGTAGGAAAGGAACACAAAAAACTACTGTAATTATCATGAACATCTTACACAAAAGGCTCGGGGACCACATAAACCAAAATAGGCACAGAGACAGGTGATCAAAGTATTCTTTGTCTCTGTATATGCTTGGTGAGTGCCTGTGTTATACACATGAGTATGCGTGAGGCTGTGTGTACTATAACCGTGGCTGAGCATTGCTAATGACTTCCTCTCTGTAGTATAATGACAGTTGGCAAATAGAAATGGAGGTAAGGATGAGTATAAATATAGCACTTTGCTGGAGTAATGTCTGTAGCTGTTTGCAAGCTAAGAGACTCCAAAAGCCTGATAGCTATGAGGATGTTGTATGTGCCTTTTTGGCTGGTGTATTTGTCAGTTTTGAGCATTACACATGCATTCTCATGCTTTTGGCAGATGGTATTGAAAAAAGATGATTAAACCTCTGGCTTATTAAAGAGGAGAATGGAGGAAAGATTTAAGGGAAAGAACTGCTTCTAAAAATGTTAAAGAGCAAGAGAATATAGGAGAAATCCAAGTCAATATGTGTGTAGACACTTACTATGTTAACATTGCTTCAAGACCAGTATCAGAAAGTACATGATTGAGTTTGGGGAGAAAAGTTGAGCATGTGTGACATGGAATGAAAACATACTGTTGAAAAAGTAGAGGCCACCTCTGATTTATTCATCTCCCCGTCACTAGTGCTTAGCACAGTGTCTGGTACATAGGTATTACTCACTATAGGTTGACAGCATGAATGAATAAATGCACTGAGGTAATAGATAACTGAGTGTAAGTATACAAGGACTGCAGAGGAAGAAAAGAGCATATAGTTGGGATTGATTCATGGAGGCATCATGGGCTTTTGGATGGGCATAGATGGAAGTGAAAAAATTAGAATGGTTGAGACCAATATTCTAGGTAGAAGGAGCCATAGGGGTAAAAGTAGGGGGGCTGGAGTTGGATGGTAGAAAAGAAGACCTATAGGAAAACAAGGTCTGAGTTGGTGACTAAGGAAAGAGAAGGGCCAAAGGGTGAACAGCAAGGGATCAATGGCCAACACACAGAGAAGCCAATACTATGGAATAGATTTTTGAGAAAATATAAAGCTTTTATTTGTGAGCTCAACCAGCAAGGAGATGAGGGACAAAATTCAAATCTGTCACTATGATTGGGGGTTTAAGGTGAGATTTAAAGGGTTAAGAGTAGAGAATTTATGTGCATTCACTGGAATTACATCATGTAGTGTACTGAAATGTTATTGTGCAGGTAGGGGCAGTTTATACAACCCCATGGATCTGTTGTACAAATTTGAGAGGAGTTAGTACACATGGTTTGTAGGAAATTTTAACCTTGTGACATCAAAATCTTGTCTTTAGGGCAAGATTTTTCTTTCTATGCAGCCTCCACAGACTGGTTGAGAATGGTAGGGTCTTGTGGCTTGATTTTCAGGAAGTAGGGTGGATTATTCAGTTTCCTATTGGCTATGATCTGAAACCTCTTTGTTCTGTTCTAGTCCTCCAGAAAACAGGACTAGGCTGGATGTGGGTAATCTATTAATCTGCTATTACAGTTGGACAGGTTAATGGGGAAACTTGAGGGTTCCAAATGGCTTTGACTTGATGATCAGTGAAGAACCATCCAGGACCCTTAAAGAAAGGACATAAAATGATATTTTACAAATATAGGTATCTTTATCCTGTTTTACAAGACACGTGTTTTCTAGTTACCATCACCATCATCACCTTCAATTAACATTTAACACTCAAATTATTCAAAAATAGCCAAATTCTCTATTAATTTTGATAAATTGACCACATGTATTTACCTCATATTCCTCCCAATACCCAAATGATAGAAATGAAATAAAAATGTGTAAACTCATGGCAATGAAGAGAAGGATAGAATAAACTGAATGTCCTTAGATAAAAAATATTCTACATTCTGACATTTAATAGATACACAATATAATGGCAGAAATTACAAGTCAACAATATCTATATATGCAGAACTCCCATTCTTTATCCAATCCCCTCACCTCGCATGGGCATTAAAGGAAATACTTCGATATAAAAACAGACTTAAGAAAACAAATAGGAATAAAAGTAATAATAGAGAGGAAAGATAGTTTAGGGAAATAAAGGCATTTTGAAATGGGATTAATAAATTAAATATTAATAAAACAAATATATAGCAATATGAAAAATAAAAATCTGAGAATAAGAATGAACACTTAGAAATTAAAAATATCATTGCATTATATATACTTATGTGATCTGTAGGGGCTGTCTAGGAAAGTCCAAAATCACTAGAAAGTGTAGGCTGGAACTCTTACACAGAAAATAATGCTTCCGTCTACAGGTGTGATTTCTTCTTCAGGAAATCCCCAATTCTGCTTTTAAGGTCTTTCAGGTGATTGGGTCAGGCCCACCCAAATTATAAGTAAAGATACTCTCTTTACTTAAAGTAAACTAAATGTAAATATGAACTACATCTATAAAATACGTTTACAGCAACATCCAGAGTAGCATTTGATTGAATAACTGGACATTGTAGCTTAGCCAAGTGGATACATAAAATTGTCCCTCACAGATGAAAACAACAAGAAAAAAAGCAGATCGATTCACTATGTCTACTATCTTGACTGATTAGGAGTTCCAGAAAAAGAGAACATATGAGAGGAATAATTTATCAAAGCAAAAATATGGAAAGGAAAACCAGCTTCAATACTGAAGACCAGGAGTATAAGTATCCACATTGAAAATGCACAATGTATGTCCAGCATAAGGAATAAATAAACAAACAAAACTCTAATCTGGAAAAATCACCAATGATAAAGTTCAATTCCTAAAAATATTCATTGTTAAACTAGATACCAAAGGATAATGGAGCATGACCTTCTAAGGTATGAGAGAATAGTTTTCAGAATGTAAATTCTCCCTTCCTCTAATCCAGTCTGCCCTCAAATATGAGGATAGAAAGAGACCTGTCTTCTATACATCCTATCTTAGAATCTATTTTACTTTTTTGATTTAACTTTTATTTTATTTTTTCCATTACTATTTATTTGCCTTATATGCCTCTCTCCCCAGCAACCACCACACTGTTGTCTATGCCCATGAGTCCTTTTTCCTTTTTTGTCAATCCCTCTACAACCCTAAACACACCCCAACTAGCTGTCATCTGCTCTCCACCTATGAGTCTGGATCTATTTTGCTTGTTAGTTCAGTTTGTTCATTATATTACACATATTAATGAAATCATTTGGCATCTGTCTTTCTCTGACTGGCTTATTTCACTTAACATAATGTTCTCTAGGTCCATCTATACTGTCACAGAGAGTAAAACTTTTTTTCTTTTTACAGCTGGGCAGTATTCCATTCTGTAAATGTCCCATAGTTGTTTTGTTCACTCATCTACAGATGGGCACTTGGGCTGCTTCCGCATCTTGGTGTTTGTAAGTAACACTGCAATGCACATAGGGGTGCTTATGTTCTTTGAAATTAGAGTTTTGGGTTCCTTTGGATATATTACCAGAAGTGGGATCACTGTGTCAAAAGGTAGATCCATTTTTAATTTTGAGGTGTCTCCATATTGCTTTCCACAGTGGCTGCACCAATCTGCATTCCCACCAACAATGAAAAAGGGTTCCCCTTTCTTCACATCCTTGTGAGCACTTGTTGTTTGTTGATTTATTGATGATAGCCATTCTGACAGATGTGAGATGATATCTCATTGTGTTTTTTATTTGCATTTCTCTGATGATTAGTGACTTTGAGCAACTTTTCATACGTCTATTGGCCATCTGTATGTGCTCCTTGGAGAAGGTCCTTTGCCCATTTTTTAATTGGATTGTTTGTTTTTTTGGTAAGTACCTTATAATTTTTTATGTTAACCCCTTTTCAGATGTATTGATGAATATGTTCTCCCATTCTGCAGGTTGACTTTTTATTTTATTGATGATTTCCTTTGCTGTGCAAAAACATTTTAGTTTTATGTAGTCCAGTTTGTTTATTTTTTCTTTTGTTTTCCTTGTCTGGGGAGATACATCCAATAAAAAAATTTCTATGGACAATGTCCAAAATTTTGCTGCCTATGTTTTCTTCTAGTATTTTTGTGGTCTCAGGTCTAACATTTAAGTCTTTGATCCATTTTGAATTTATTCTTGTGTGTGGTATAAGAAGGTGGTCTAGTTCCATTTTTCTGCATGTATCTGTCCAATTTTACCAACACCACTTATTGAATAAACTATCTTTAGCCCATTGTGTGTACCTGCTTCCTCTGTTTGAGTGACTATAAGGTGCAGTTTTATTTCTGTGCTCTCTGTTCTGTTCCATTGATCTATGTGTCTGTTTTTATGCCAGTACCAGGCTGCTTTGATTACTGTGTCTTTGTAGTCTAGTTTGATATTAGATACTATGATTCTTCCAACTTTATTCTTCTTTCTCAGGATTGCTGTTGCCATGTGGGGCCTTCTGTGGTTCCATATAAAATTTTGAAACATTTGTTCTATTTCTGTGAAATACATCACTGGAATCTTGGTATAGATTGCATTGATTCTATAGATTGCTTTGGGCAATATGGGTGTTTTAATGATGTTAATTCTTCCTATCCTTGTTTTACCACTTATTTGTATCTTCTTCAGTTTCTTTCCTCATTGTCTTATAATTTTCCATGTCTTTTACATCCTTGATTAGGTTTATTCCTAGGTATTTTATTCCGTTTGAAGAAGATGTTAATGCAATTGTTTCCTTTATTTTTCTTTCTGTTAGTTTGTTATAGGCATATAAAACAATAGGATAGAATATTAATTTTGTATCCTGCTACTTTGCTGAATTCATTTATCAGTTCTAGAAGTTTATTGGTTGAATTTTGGGGGTTCTTTATGTACAGTATCATGTTTCTGTAAATTAAGACAGTTTTACATCTTCCTTTCTAATTTGGATGCTTTTAATTTCTTCTTGTCTGATCACTGTGGCTAGCACTTCCATTACTATGTTGAATAAGAGTGGTGAAAGCGAACATCCCTGTCTTGTTCTTAATCTTTAAAAGAATAGTTGTAGCTTTTATCCATTGAGTATGATGCTGGCCGTGGGTTTGTCATATATGACCTTTATCATGTTTAAGTATGTTCCCTCTGTTCCCATTTTGGTGAGAGTTTAGCGTATTTCTGGAGGATGTATTGTGGCAAAGCAATGGTGTGACCACCACAAAGGAAGTTATGGAATCCAAGAAATGATGACAACTCAGGAGAGTGGGAAAGAGAAATCCTAGGATGAGAGCTACACATCAATCAGCCAAGGACCAGGGAGCTGCTATGTGGAATAGGAGGATGGAGGATTGAGAGAAGGAGGCTTTTTTACACACATACATATCATTGCACAACACAGCAACACACTATGATAGAATGGAGAGTTTAATCATTTGTTTGGGAGAGAAAGGCATCTCAGGTGAATGGGGAGATATTATTGTTAGTATAATTTTGTGTTTAAATCTCATACCTATTACAATGCAGATGAACCCTGAAAACATACTAAGTGAGAGAAACAGTCACCAAGGACCACACACAGTATGATTTCATTTAGGTGAAATGTCCAGAATTAGCAAATTCATAGAGACAAAAAGGAGGTGAGTGGTTGCCAGGTATAGAGTAGGGAAGAGTGAGTCTATGTGTGTGTTGGGGCAAAGAGGAATGATGGCTAAGTGATGCAGCGTTTAACTTTTGGGCAACAAAAAATGTTCTAAAACTGTAGTGGTGGAATCATGACTCTGTGAATATACTAAAAACCATTGGTTGTATACTTTAAATTGATTAATTGTATGGTACTTAGGTTATATCTCAATAAAGCTGTAAAAAAAGCTCATAAATACTAACTTAATCTTTAAAAGAATAGTTGTAGATCCTCAAAGGAAAAACATGCTATTGTTTTACGAGCCTAAGGCAATATTTAAAAAAGGCTCTCTACCAGCCACTGACTATCTGCTAATTTTCTAGCCTTGACTGTCTTTTCTGAGTTTTTATCAGCCAATTTCCCTTGTTCACAGTAGTTCTGCTCCTTCAGTTAACTCTTTCATCTCAGACCTAGCCCTTTCACCCTGATTGGTCTTTGTGCATTGTCCCATTCCTCCACAGATCACACTGGCTCCCCTCATTTCCACCAACCACAATACTGCTTGCCCTTCTCTTGCCTCAGTTTGCCAGGTTATTTCTAGCACACCATGAAGTTAATATGCCTAAATCCCATGCTGGTATATCTCTTTTGCAAAATAACATTAATCACTTTTAACACAGGTGATGCTGGGAGACCACCTGCCAGAGATGCTGGAAAGAGGGGTTCCTGAACTGGGAGGAAGATTAGATTAGAATGACATGGGATTCTCAAATTTAATGTACACATGAATCAACTGGAGATCTGGCTAAAATGCAATTTGATTCAATAACTCTAGGGGCTGAGGTTGTGCAGGTCTAACAAGCTCCCAGGTGTTGCTCCAGCTGCTTGTCCTGGGACCCCCCTTCAAGCATCAAAGAGACAGAGAGCATCTCTGATGTATGTTTTAGCTCTGACATTCCACCTTATACTTGAGCAAACTGATAGGAATCCCAGCTATGCCTCATGTGACACTGCTAATACAGCTTGTAAACATGAGTTCTCTCTGTAGGTCCTGACAGTGCAGGTAAGTTATGATGTAACAGAAAGGAAAATGGCTTTTCTCTTATACAGGATAATATTACTAGCAGTAAGAAGCATATGAACCAAATATGTAACATAAACTATTATCAAAATATTAGTGAATCCTCTTTATCCCATGGAAGTTCATTAATTTCTGAGAAATGTTTTTATTTGACTCATATTTAAAGGTCATGTGTGAATAAATGTTATATAAAATCATTGTAGAAGCCAGGAAACCGGGCCAGGAGTAAGAGAAAGAGAGAACCCTAAAGCACTATGACCATTTTAATCTCAACCATTGATTCACAACTTTAGAAGGTCAATAGAGCCCTAGATGGTGTGTCTCAGTGGATTGAGTGCCGGCCTGTGAACCAAAAGGTTGCTGGTTTGATTCCTAGTCAGGGTACATGCCTGGGTTGTGGGACAGGCCCCCAGTAGGGGGTGCATGAGAGGCAACCTCACATTGATGTTTCTTTCCCTCTCTTTCTCCCTCACTTCTCCTGCCTCTAAAAATAAATAAAATACATTAAAAAAAAAACACTTGTTTTGCCCTGGCTGGTGTAGCTCAGTGGATTGAACACGGGCTTATGAACCAAAAGATCACAGTTCAATTCCCAGTCATGGCACATGCCTGGGTTGCAGGCCAGTTCCCAGCAGGGGCCAGTTCCCAGCAGGAGACGCATGAGAAGCAACCAGATATTGATATTTCTCTTCCCCTCTCCTTCCCTTCCCTTCTAAAGATAAATAAATAAAATTAAAAAAATAAATATATAAAATTATTTTAAAAACCTAAAAAACTTTTTTTTAAAAAAGGTCAATAGAATATAAAACCTATAGATTTCCTGGTTACACTAATTATTATCATTACTGTTATTATTAATTTTAGTAGTATTTTAAGTCAGAGTAATATTTGAATATAATTTAAAAAGTCAGTTAGTGCAGAAAAATATGTAATAAGAACCAATCATCTCTGATACTACCCTTTCCAAGTTGCATGTACTTTTAAATAACTTTACTCTGCTTTTTTGTAGTTATCTCTAAATCCCTAAATGTAATATATATTTTATTTCTTTATTTATCAGCTGCATACATTATATATTTACTCCCTGCTATGGAAAATAAGAATTTTACTTACAGATGTGTTTCTTCTCTCTTCAGCTGACCAAAAAATTCATATCTTTTTTATGTTCTACTATTAGTTACTTCTGTAGCTTTAAGTGATATATTTGAATCCTTATTTTACCAACTAGAGATGAAGTACATTATCTTTCACTCTTTATTTTTTATTGTTGTTCAAGTACAATTGTCTCCATTTTTCTCCCCACCACTCTCCCCTAGCCTACCTGCCCCCCCCCTTCCCAACCTTAATCCTACTCCCTTTTGGCTTTGTCCATGAGTCCTTTGTATGTGTTCCTTGACAACCCTTATTAAGGTGAAGATGTTAGTGACCCTACCATTCCTCAATTATTCTCCCACATGTGCACCTCTTAAAATTTGCTATCATATACTTCTTTACACTTACCCTTGAATTTGATAGTTGATAACAACTATAAATATACAATTTAAAGAAATAAATTCTTGCTTTTTCTGTATGTTAATTCTGCAAGTCAAAATAAAAATTATTCACACTATTATGACTACATAAATATTATTTACTGTCAGCAAAATATGTAGTATTATATTACATGTTCATTCTCAAAAACTAGTTCTTGAAATTTCTCATTGTTTTTACATTGCACTAATAAATTAGGCTGTCAACTTATGGAGATGTTCTTAGTTGAAGAGTGCTTACATTATTAATTAAAAATATCAGAAAAGTTTGAGGTCTTCTTTTTTTACATTAGTATGTTTTTTGGTCCTGTTTTAATTTTGTTTTGGCTCTGACTCATCCTTTTCTTGTTCGCAGTGATGCCTGACCTCAGGTTGCTCCAGGACACAGGATGAGAAGGAACACCTGGTTCTTCAAAGCTTGTTCTGGAGTAAAAGACCAACAAACTTTAGATTTTTATTGGAACACTAAGAGGTCAAGATTCCTTTACATTATGTCAGTATTTTTAACTGCAGGATACTACTCAATAGTGGATCATGAAATCAACGTATTTAGTGACAAGCAATATTTTTAAAAGTGAAGCAGAATAGAGAGATTTTATCACCCATAGTAAAGTTTAAGTGTTATTTAAATAAATGTATGTGTGTTCTGGTTGCATGTGACATATGTATTTAACAGATTTTAATGCTGGTTACTATTGAAAAAGCTTGAAAGCTTTTATCTTGCATGCTAAACTGGTCTCCTTCTGGCCCCATTTCTAGTCCAAGAGCTGCCTTCCTTGTCCAGTGTATAAGCCTTCTCGGTTCAAAGAGCTGGGATCACACTCTCAGTATATCTAAAGGAGCTTTGGACTCTGCTCTCTTTTTCTGAGCTTTATCTTTTCAGGTGGGTTACTGAGATCTGTTGTGGCTTAACTTCTTCCTGGGTTTATAGAACCCCAGTTCCACTGGGACTCCAGGTAGGAAACCGCTGGTCTCTGTCTGTGTTGTGCCTGACGTATTGAGAGCCAGAGAAGGTCATTTCTTGGCAAAATTATCTCCAGGCATAATCATGAAATATAATAAATAATAATACTAGCTAGAAAATAGATGTAGATAGTGGGCATTTTCTTTTATTAAACTTTAGATATGTTATGCAAATAAAATAATAAAGTAAACATTACAGTACAACAATTGACAAAAGCTACCAGACTAACGTTTTGTAATTACATTACTTCAATTTTTAAAAAACACCAAACAAAATTTCAACAACAAAGATGGAAAAGCACATGGAAAAACACTTTTGAAAGTGTGCCTATCACCTGGTTAAGAGATTTCATGCATGGACTGACAAATTAAAGTAACTCAAATTTTGTTTGTTTGTTTGTTGGTTTGGTATTTACAATCATCTGGCTCTCATTGTTTATTTTGAATCTACTGTTCAGTTGTGGAGACATGCAGTACCATGATGATTGGAGACAAGAGCTGCCTTCAAAGTGAGCTCTAGTAATTTAGATGTGGATCTTTTCTAGAAATGAATGCATAGAGCTAAGTCTGTGTTTGGGGGCTGGTAATAGAACTTAGAGTTCTCTGAAATCATTTCCTTGTAGAATATCATATTGATTGAAGGATAATCATGAAAAATGCTATGTTGAAGTATACATATATATTATAGTATTAAAATTAAAAAGTAACAGCATCAAGAAAATATTTTTTTGGAGGAGGACTGATTTATCACTAATCTGTTTAGAATTGCCAGTGCATGAAGAAAACAAAGCAGACCTAGACCTGGTCTTATTAATGTTTTAAAATTATCTACAAACAATACACTCTCATTGCCTGCACCTGAGACTGCCCCACCTGTGGTATACCAAATTCCAGGGAGAAAAGTTACTCCCTCTCTCTCACAAGCTCTTTTGATAATTTGTTTAGAGCCCTTGAATAGCATCAGGAAAATAAGCCTGTGAAACAACACAGTGATTGTCACTCACAGTGAGCCCTTCATTTTCTTTCTCTGGGCTCTAAGCCAGGGAACGATTTCATGCACTTTTATAAGCTCTAAGGGAGGATTCCAAGCATGTGTGTGTGCGTGTGCTGAGGGGGTCAAAGGATGGAGAGTAGGTGTCAGTTAGTGTGAGGAAAACACAGGCAGCTGAATTTGGCTACAGTGTTTGTAAGGTACACATATGCAGTGCCTAGTGCAAATACCCCCTTTTTATTACAAAATCTTTTATTACAAAGTCATAAGCATGTAATTCTGTAACATAACAATATCTCATTCATTCACACCATGTGACATTTTAGGTGAAATGTTCAATTTAGAACTATAAATTATCACACCCATCTATTACCCTACCAACCACACTCAAGCAGGCATTACTTCTGCTGGGCCCAGTATAACAAGTATAAGGAAAGCCCTGAACATTCCACAATACTCCTAAGATAAAGTATAATTAGAATCTTGGTGGTTTTCTTTTTGCTTTTGTGGGTTTTTTTGCCAATATACTTGCAAGTTCTCATGTCTCTCTTTAGGCACTGTCTGCTTCTCACCTCTATCCCTGGTTGTTTTTCTTCAGTTACCAAAAAAAACCCCACAACAACTGAAAATAAACTTTCCTTGTATTCTCTAATCAGAGCTGGAATTCCCTTTGTTTTGCACTTGCTTTTATTTTTATGTTTCAAACAGAACATTCGAGACTTAATCTGCCTCCAGCATTATAAGAGTGCTTCCTATTTTTCTTTCTTATTTGCCACAATGGTAAAGGTTTCTTAGTTTTATGTACATGTGGCTTACCACACAGCTTAGCCTGGCATTCAGAGGTATTTCTGCCAGAGTGGACACAATGCTTAAAATGGAGGAACAGTTTGGTGTCAGTGAAATCTTTTGAAACAGTAACACTTTGGCATCGAACAGCCTCTCTATCTTTAGAGGGGAAGGTTCTATTTATATAAAGTTAAAAAACTGGTAAAAGTAATTATGTTAAAGGTAAGTATAATGATCAACTTTGGGATGTTTAGGAACTTAAAGGGTGCTTCTGAGGTGCTGATAGTATTTTTTGATCTGGGTATTGGTTCCATGGACGTGTTTACTTGATAAAAATTCATCAAGTGATACATTGATGATTTGTATACATTCTGGATGTGGGTTGTACTTTAATAAAAACTTTTTAAAGTCTGCAGACTCTTTCATCTAGTAATTTCACAGCTAATGCTCTATCCTGGTGAAACAATTATAGATGTCCACAAAGAATTTATATGCAAAGTTTCTTACTCAGAGTGTTACTTTTAACAGTGAAAAATTGAAAATTATAGACACGTGAAATGATAGAAAATGGTCAAATATATTATAGTAGGATATTTACAGTCCTGTAAAGTCATGTTCATGATGGCTTTACATGTTTGAATAAAAGCAAAATGCTAAACTCTATGCTTGTACAGAGAAACATGTTCAAAGCTAATACTGGTTATTTTGAAGAGATAGGTTGTGTGGATGACTTTCCTCTCAAGTCCCCCTGTGTGCCACGGATGAGAGTAAATATGACCGAGACATAATGTGATCTGATTGGGGAGGAGAAGTGAGCAGTGGCCAGTTTCTCAGGGGAAAAAGATCCCAAGCCCCCTCCTCCAGGGCCTTTATTGGTTTCTAATACACATGAATACAGGGCGGCAAGGACCAAACAGTAGATAACATTTCAAAGAAATCTGAGGGCTTACTATGAGTCAGAGTCTGTCAGGAACAGAGTTTTAGGGTTTCCTCACTCAACCCAACCCTTAACATATGAATGAAAGCACTCTTAGCAGAGCAGATTTCACAGGTTTATCAGGAAGTCTTTGTAATGCCAGATTTTTCCCCAGGACACCCTCTAGCAAGGCAAGGAGCTGCACCTCTCCCCAGCAGGTATTCAACTTAAGGGGATTAGAGCCAGGAAGCACCTCTCCCAGAGAACATGGGGACTCAGGCTATCTCAAAGCCGGGGGTGAGAGTCTATTGCTCTTTCTTTGTTGCAGCGCCCCAGTCCTTCCATGAAGGTCTCTCAAGTGATCGAGTCTGGCTTAGGTTGCCCCCCCCCCCCGCTGTGCGGGGTCTTACCTGTCATTGACTTCCAACCAAGCTTTGGGGGCAGGAAGAGGAAACTGGGGCAGAGTTTGCTACCAGAGACAAGCTTTGTCTCCTGTGGCTCGCATTCCAAAAGTCGTCCCTCACCCTTAGCCTCAAGGGGTCAAGATACAATTCTTAGAACCAGGCAGAGCCTACAACAATAGGTTTTCAGGTGGCCTTATTTTCCTCATTATATTTTCTTCAACTTATATTCAAAATTGTATGCAATGATTATATTATTTCTGTATAATCATAAAGTATATTTAAATTAAAAAAATTCATGATCCAAGGAGGATTCTGCCACCCTCAGTCCATGCTTCTTCAAAGCATGTGAAAGCAAACAGGTAAACTGTTTTAGTTGCCTTGGTGTTCAGTCCAGTTTTCTTTCTCCAGGCCTATTGACCCCAATAGAAGTATCTGAAGCTTATGGAAAGTGTCATAAATCTTAGAGAGAGTTAAAGATATAAGTAAAATAACCTTGTGTCTGAGTAGCGAATGTGCATTGGTAGTAGAAGATAGAAACTGTAGGAGGCAGGAAGCCAAATAAGCTTATGGGATTTTTCCCTTTCCTAGGCTTATAGTGAAGTTAGCTGTCTGTGGGCTTGGGGAAAGCACTGTTGTAATAGCTGCCTATTCATTTTCATTCCCAAAGCTCCGAAGTTGGATAGTGATAGAGGAGGACAAACCCTGGTGATTTTCTTTTTCTGTTTTTGAGACTGGATGACAAAGAACCTATGACTGCATTGGTGGAGATGGCCTGATCTGGACTACATTCCTGAAGCCAATCAAAGACATTTCTTAGATCTGGGCACCAATACTTTATAGCTCGATCTATATCATAAGCAAAACATTCTACATATTAACTGTAATATAGACAGTTCATCTTAGATAAGATAACTCATAAGGTATCTTTAAAGATTTATTTATTTATTTATCTTTAGAGGGGAAGGGAAGGAGAGAGGGAGAGAGATATCATTGTACGGTTGCCTCTCGTGCGTCCCCCGCTGGGAACTGGCCTGCAACCCAGGCATGTGCCCTGACTGGGAATCGAACCGCGATACTCTGGTTCACGGGCCCATGCTCAATCCACTGAGCTACACCAGCCAGGGCTCATAAGGTATCTTTAAAATCAGTGTCCAGAAGTTTATGGTAATTGACAAGGCATCAATGTCATAACTTATAGTCTGTTGTATGGTCAAAGTGACGTAAGAGACAATCACATACAGAATGTCCAGAACATTTGTCCCAGTAACGGTCCCATTGCCAAATGGAAAGTCTCAGCCAAAATTGTCATAGAATGTTAAACCTATTTTTGTTCAAGTGCTCAACATCTGTGATTTTTCTCATTGAAAATATTACAATGTCAAAATTATGTGAAAGATCTAGTTACATGAGGTGGTATCTTAACTTGGTAAGAAGGTATAAAACAGGGTGCTCTGTGAGAGTTAAACAAGCAAAATTATATTTATATATATATATATGCACATATATGTACTATTTATACATGTATTACATTTATACCCAGATATGTACATATATGGATATAAATATATATTTGGTAGAAATGAAAAAGGGATGGTTAGCTTAGTGCATCAAAGGAGAAAAAACCTGGAGAATTGTCTGGAACAAAAAAAATATGCTTCCATTTCATAGGTGCATCAGTCTGCCTACAGGTTACATATTTTTGCTGTAGCAGGAACACAGAAGGTTATTGAGGCCTGATACCATTGAATCATATACCCTCCCACCACCTTCTTTGATGCTTCATGGAGACAGAGAGCATGTAATGTATGTTGCATCATATTCTTTATATGGACCCAGTTGGCATAGTTTGTGCTTGAAATTGTTTCCTATACCTGCTGTAACACATTGTCACAAACTTGGATTCTTAAAACAATAGAAATGTATTCTCTCACAGTCCTGGAGGACAGGAGTTTGAAATTGACATCACTGGGCTGAAGTCAAGGTGTGCATAAAATCAGGACTGCATTCCCTTGGGGGAGAATCAAATCCCTAACTCTTCTAGCTTCTAGTGGCTACCTGCATTTCTTCATTGGTGCCTGCATGACTCCCATGTCAGAGGACACCATGTTCAAATCCTTCTCTGTCTCATCTTCATATGACCTTCACTTCTGTAGCTGTTTAGTCAAATCTCCCTCTGGCTCTTTCTTATAAGGACATGTGATTGCATTTAGAGCCCACCCAGATAAATCCAGAATAATCTCCACATCTCAAGATCCTTACTTTAACTACATCTAAAAAGACCCTTTTTCCAAGTTAAGAAATATGTACAGGTTCCAGGGATTAAAACCTGTGATCTTTAGGTGCCATTATTCAGCCTATTACAGTCCTTAATAAATATTTGTTGAATGAATATTGGGTCTATCAATATGACTTTTCAATCTGTCTAGGAGTTTTATTGCTTGGTGCAAATTAATAAATTGCCCAATGAATTTAAGCATTTATCTCTAACGAACTTTGTTGGTTGGAGGCAGCATCCAGCACATGATCATCCTGAAGACTGAAAGAAGGCTGAGCTTGCTGAGGAACACCCCTGAACAGTAGAAAGAGATCACTAAAGTTCTTTGTGAGCACTAACAATGCTCTGAATTTTACTGAAGATAGCTTTCCTGAAGAAAAGATTTCTTACTTCTATAGTTTAGTTTTAAATATAATTAAAATAAGCAATTTAATAAAATGTTTTACAGAAATTTTGCTGCTGGCTCAGCACTGCTCAAACATTAATTTAAAATGGACTTTAGAATGTAAATAAAAATGTATGTACTTCTTTCCTTCAGGGGTTAGCCTAAAGTACATCTTTATGTTTGTTGGGTGGATCAGACTCCAGGTTCAGATCCTGCGTGTTGTATCTGAAATCAAGCAACAGCATGGAATATTGCTGGGCTCTATGTCTTTCTACTTTCAAACATGGAGAAAGTGACCACATTGTTCTGATCCAGCAAGCCTTTCTCTCTTTCCCTGGATTGCCTCTGCACCTTTCATTCTCTCCCTGCTGCTGGGCAGAGATGATGGCACTCAAGCAATCTGGGCTCTTCTTTCTCAGCCAATGACAAAGGTGAACCCACTGGGTGAGTGGCTTTCCTTATTACCACAACTAATATATTGAATTTTGTTGAAGGACTTCCTTTTAGGACTCTGAATCACTGATAAAGATATACATGTTTTCCTCTCTATAATCCCTTGAAGTGGCACAGACTTGACATGTATAAAAGACAGAGCCAATGCCAGCCCTGCCCTCAAGTTGACTTAAGTGTATTATGTTTGTATTGGGTATTTTGTCAATTAGAACTCTATTAATCAGCAAATCTAAACATCGAGTGAGGCTAAGATCTTTAAAAATCCATGTTGTTTATGTAAACCTAAGCCACTTTAGAACCATGAAGGATTTAAAACTTAATCTGAGAAAAAAATTGCTGTATTCATCATGGCTTTAATAGTCAGTATGGATTTATAATAATCAAAATCTTTGAGAATTTTAACCCCCAAATGCCATATCTTGTTACTTCATTAATGCAAATACCAAAGAACTTTGGAGCTTTTAAAAAATTCAGATACCCAAGCCCTGCCTCATACCCACTGAGTTAGGATCTCTTGGGTGGGACCAAGGCTTCTTTGTGTGTATGTGTATACACATACACACATATACATATATACATATATACATATATATATATATATAGCTATATATATATATATATATATATCTATATATATGACCCCCCAAAACAGAATTTATTTATAAAAAACTGTGTCTTTATTCTTACATGTTTCAACTTCAGTCACCTTCAAAGTACTCTCCATTCAATGCAATAAACCTATTGATAAGTTTCTTCCGCTACTCAAAACAGTTTTTGAACTCATTGATTTTGATGTGTTTTTAGTGTTTCTGCTGTTTTTTTTCATTTCACCTCCTTCACATTGGCAAAATGCTTTCATTTGTGGACTTTTTTCCTCTGGGGAAACAAAAAATGTCACTCTGGTTGAGATCAAGTGAATAGGGAGGGTGGGGCAAAAGATCATGCCCTTTTTGTTTAAAAACTGCTGAAGAGCCAGTGAGGTGTGGGCAAGTGCACTCATAAACCACCCATCATGAAAGGAGCAAGCATTGAGTCTTCAAAAAAAAAAATAACGGAAGCTAAATGCAGCCTCTCACAATAATGCCAGCTGGTACATTAATGCAAATGGGCTCCTAGAACACTCACCTATTGGAGGAAGCCTATACTACAAGAGGCCCATCCTCCAGAAGAAATTTTTTTTCAAAAAAGATTTTATTAATTATTTTGAGAGGGGAAAGGAGGAAGAAAAAGGGAGAGAAACATCAATGTATAGTTGCCTCTTGCACTCCCCCTACTGGGGACCTGGCCCACCATCCAGGCATATGATCTGACTGGGAATCAAACCAGTGACCCTTTGATTCACAGGCCGGTACTATACCACTGAACCACACCAGCCAGGGATAATTCTGGGTTTTTTGGGGTCCCCCTTCATTCATACACACACACACACTCACTCACACACTCATTTTAATTTTTCATTATGAAATTTTTCAAACTTACACAAAGTAGAAAAATAGCATTTTCCATTTAACTTAAACATTTATTAACACTGTTGTTTTAGTTTCAACTCTTCTCTGCCCTGACTTTATTTTTGTTTCCTGGAGTATTTTTAAAGCAAAACCGAACTTTAGATTATTTATTACAAAAAACGTCAGTATTTATCTTATGCTTTAGGAAAGCATGACCAAATTATCATGATCACACCCACAAAGTTAATAGCAATTCTTTGTCATCTGATGTTAGTATGGGTTTACCTTTCCCTTGTTGTTTCAAAAATATTTTTATTGATTATGTCATTACAGTTGTCCCATTCCCCCGTTTCACTCCCCTCCACCCTGCACACCCCTCCTTCACCATTCCTTCCCTTTCATTCATGTCCATGTGTCACAAGTTCTTTAGATTCTGTATTTCCCATAGTATTCCTGCCCTCTCCCTGTCTATTTTCTACCTACCATCTATGCTACTTATTCTCTGTACCTTCTCCTCCCTTCTCCTCCTCCAACTCCCCTGTTGCTAACCCTCCATGTGATCTCCATTTCTATGTTTCCACTCCTGATTTAGCTGTCCTCTTAGTTTGCTTTTGTTTTAGGTGTGGTTGTTAATAACTGTGAGTTTGCTGTCCTTTCACTGTTCATATTTTTTATCTTCTTTTTCTTAGATAAGTCCCTTTAGCATTTCATATAATAAGGGCTTGGTGATGATGAACTCCTTGAATTTGACCTTATCTGAGAAGCACTTTATCTGCCCTTCCATTCTAAATGAAAGCTTTGCTGGATAGAGCAATCTTGGCTGTAGGTCTTCGGATTTCATGACTTGGAATACTTCTTTCCAGTCCCTTCTTGCCTTTAAGGTCTCTTTTGAGAAATCTGCTGACAGTCTGATGGGAACTCCTTTGTAGGTGACTGTCCCATTGTCTCTTGCTGCTTCTGGGATTCTCTCCTTCATTTTAATCTTGGCTAATGTAATTATGATGTGCCTTGGTGTGTTCCTTCTTGGGTCCAACTTCTTTGGGACTCTCTGAGCTTCCTGGATTTCTTGGAAGTCTATTTCCTTTGCCAGACTGGGAAAGTTCTCCTTTATTGTTTGTTCGAGTAAGTTTTCCAGTCATGGCTATTCCTCTTCCCCTTCTGGTACCCCTATAATTCGGATGTTGGAACCTTTAAAGATGTCCTGGAAGTTCCTAAGCCTCCTCGTTTTTTTGAATTCTTGTTTCATCCTTCTTTTCTGTTTGGTTGTTTCTTTCTTCCTTCTGGTCCACTCCATTGATTTGAGTCCCAGTTTCCTTTCCATCACTATTGGTTTCCTGTGAATTTTCCTTCATTTCAATCAGTTAGCCTTCATATGTTCCTCTAATTTGTGGCTAAAATCAACCAATTCTGTGAGCATCCTGACCATCAGTGTTTTGGACTGTGCATCTGAAAGGATGGCAATTTCTTGGTCACTTAGAATTATAGGCTCTGGGGCTTTGAGCTGTTCTTGAGTCATAATGTTTGGCCTGTTTGCACCTGTTATGTATGAGGGGTGGAGCCTTAGGTGTTCGCCAGGGCCCGACAACCCAGTTACTGGGTTGTGATGAGGTCTGACTGAGTGGTTCATTGTTGTCAGACTTCCATACAGTTCAATTTTCACTGTTTTGGCTGCGTTTTTGTTTCTAAAACTTTGCTGTCTTTAAATTTAGTTGTGGGAGGGGGCACAGTGTTTCTTCCTATGCCTCCATCTTGGCCGGAAGTCTCTCAAAAATATTTTGCATATAGTGCATGAAAATCAGAAGCCAAACAAGGTTCATACATTGCATTTAGTTGACATGTTTCTGAAGTCTCTTCTCTGATAGGTCTTCCTCCATTTTTAGTACACTTAATACACTTTTATCCACCTAGAAGTAAATTGAGATATTTCTATTTTTATAGATGCATAGAACCTCACTGGGGAGATGTACCATATTTTATTAAATCTTTCTCTTGATGATAAATACTTGTGTTCTGAAATAGTATATATTTTACCAGTGCATTCTTGGTATAGATCCCTACAAGTAAGGTTTCCGGGTCAATTACTGCATATTTAGTTCTGCTCTATCACCAGGATATTCTAATACTTTGATAATATATTTTTCCTTGATCTGAACTTTTGTGCTGCTTTATAGGGAATAACGTCAATTGCTAAATTGCTGCCTTGCTTGTCATGAGTTTTTTCCCCCATCACTTTCTTGCCCTGGGATGGATGAGTAGCTTCGAAGTTTTCAGGTCTTTGTTCTTCATGGTTACCAGGTTCTGAAGATTGTACCAAGTCACTTTTAATGCAGTGCATTGACATAGTTAAATTGCATATTAGCCGATTAGTTAGAAACTTTGCAAATATTTCATGCCTAAAAATTGGTGTTTATATTGCAAAATCCAAAAACAGCAGCCCCGTGGGACCCCCTATTCACCACCACCCTCACTCTAATGTTCCACAATTAAAATAATTGTTCACAGGAAATTTACAAGAACGACAGTTATTCTACTTCAAAGTTACTCATTGTAACTGAATGATTTAGCAAATTTAGGGAAAAAAGAAGGTACTCTACCGTATATTTTAGAAATTAGATTCACTGCTTAGAGAAAAATACTTTCATGATTAAAGCAGAGGTTGGGACAACTGGAAATATAAGAAAATAATAATAAGAAGAAGATCAACGACTATTACAGTACTCAAAAATGGAATAAGTTATTATGGATGTGATCGTTCAAAAAACATTCAAGAACACAAATGTGCATATTAAAATCTCTATGTTAATTTATCTAAGATGTATCTATACCTTCCTTGAGACTTGCCTAGACTTGGCCAAATCACAGCTAAATAGGCTAAATGGGCAACCTGGCAGGTGGGAGGGCCTTGGCACGAACCATCAATGGCTGTCTCCATCCCCTGATGCAAAGCAGTAGTGGTAACTCTTTTCAACCAAATTCTGGTAACTAGGGCATGTGGGAAAATATATCCTGTTACGCACTGATTTCAACCAAAAAATGGAATATTCTTTCCTTTCCATTCTCATACTTCTCAGAAGTCACATTGAAATGTTGAATAAAAACTGAAGATGTTCCATTAACCATTTGTAAACTAAGTAGGACTTGGAGGTCAGAGAGACCAGGGTTTAATCTCAACCTCTCATTGTCTGTGTAACTTGGTCCATGATATGAGATCCTGAACTCCTTTTCCTCGTTTGTAAAATGGAGAGAATAATGTGTATCTGTGGCATAAGGCCTAAAATTAATGCTCAATATAATGTGCTGCCTTCACATCTGGTAAAATCAGAGGACCTTTAATAACCTAACCACAAATCCCTTCCTACTCTGCTCTGGTGGATAAGGCCCAATAGGCAAACAACCCTCCTATCATAGGGACCAAGCAGATTCCTGCTAATCCCTGAGTAGGTGTTTCAGTTCCCTGCCAGCCTGTAAAACTATACAAATAAACTAGTCACATTCTCCTGTGGGAATCTAGGGGTATTTAACCCTCTTGATATTACTTAGCTGGACTGCTACAGCATCTAATGGTTCACTTTATCCCCATGTACAATCCCCATGTAGCCCTGCACATCGTGTCTTCTGGGCTAAAAGTATATGTGACTAATAAACTGCTGTCAATCTCATCTGTCCAGTGTTGGATGTCATGTCCACAGCCATACTCATTATGCTAGAGTAAAAATAATATCCTCTTCAATGAGGTGAATAGGAGGCAATTAAAGGAATATCTCATAGAACTATTGTGAAGAATAAATGGAATTAACCCTGGCTGGTGTGGTTCAGTTAGTTGGCCATCGTTCCACAAACCAGAAGGTCATGGGTTCAATTCCCAGTCTGGGCACATGCCTGGGTTGTGGGTTTGGTCCCTTGTCGGGATGCATGCAAGAGGCAACAGATCAATATTTCTCTCTCACATCAATGTTTCTCTTCCTCTCTTTCTCCCTCCTTACACCTCTCTTTAAAATAAGTAAAAGGGAAAAAATTGAAAAAGAGAAATGGAATTCAGTAAAACACTTAGGAAAAAAGTCCATGTTGCTCTTCAAGGTGTGTTGAAGTACTAAAGAGTAGAGAAAGAAAAGTGTTTTCCCTCAATGCATTCAAAACATAGGAGGGGAGGGACATCATACAGCACTGCAATCCTTGATTTACTTGTGGAAGTGAAGGTGTAGAGGTAAGATCTGTGAGCCAAAAGAAGGCATACAACTCAGTAAATACCATCACTTTATCTGTAAAATGGAGATAATACTTACATCATAAGGTTGTTTTGCAGTTTAAATAAACATTTCATAAATTCCTTATCTCATTTTCTGGCACATAGTAAGGGCTTAGTAAGTAGTAGATTCAGTTGAACTTGAAGGACTACTAGGCATTACTAGGTTAAAAATGTATTTTACAAACATAAAAGCCCCCAATTTGTTTCCAGGAATTGCCATTTTCATTTTTCCTTGTGACTATCTTTTGTAGGAAAAAAATAGCCAAATATGATGAACAGAATAATGTTACTTTTTATACAAGGCAGTGCCACAGTATAAGTGCTAATACCCTTGGCACAGAAGTGCCTGAGAAATCCCACAAAAACTCGTGGGAATCAACCATTTCGCCAGTCCTGGCATCATTTTTAGGCAACTAGGACTGGTTGATTCTATGTCTTTTGTTTGCTTACTTGTTTCTTTTCTTTTTTCTTTTGCTTTTAAAGACTTCCCATAGACATTGAATCATTTTGTTAATGATTAAAAATATAGGCAGTGTTCAGGGTGCAGTGTGATACATATCACACCTGTCTTGTGATGCCTCCTCAAAGATGACCCATATGCAGTGAATTTTGTAATATGGTATTTCATTGTGAACTCTGGTTTAATTGACAATTACCAGCAACATTTGGTTGCTCATTCCTACCTACTAGATGAAAGGGAAGTATGGTACAATAGAAAATGACCCATTGATGTGTCATCAGATAGAGCCTTTTATCTCAGTTCTTTCCCTAACTAATTCTAGAACCTAGAGAGTGTCTTTTAACTCTTTCAGTTTTTAATTCTGTGAAATGAAATGTTGGGCTGAACTCAAAGATCCCTCATAACTCTAACAGGCTGTTAGTGGGAGGGTCAGAGTTAGGGGCTTAGAACACAACAGATTTAGCTTTGAATTTTGATTTGTCACTCATTAGCTCAGAGACCTAGGTAAGATTTCCTTGAGGATCAGTTACCTCATTTTTCATAAAATTTATTACCCTTGTTTTATTAAGGGTAATAATGAAGTTTAAATTATACAATGAATTAATCAAGTAATATTGTTGGCTCTACCTTCAAAATAATTCCATAATCTGATGATGTCTCATTTTCTCAAAGCTACAATCATCTCTTGCCTGAATTATTCCAGAGGCATCCTAAACATACTAGTCCCCCCTTATCCACAGTTTTGCTTTCTGTGATTTCAGTTACTTGCAGTCAGCCTTGGTCCAAAAATATTAAACGGAAAATTTCAGATGTAAATAATTCATAACTTTTAAACTGCACACTGTTTTTAGTAGCATGGTGAAATTTCAAGCCATTGTGCTCCATCCCACCTAGTATATGAGTCAGTTTTTACCCAGAGCATCCATTCTGCATATGCTCCTGCTGGTCACTTAGTAGTTGTCTAGGTTATCAGGTCAACTGTCTCAGTACTGCACTGCTTGCATTCAAGGAACCTTTATTTCACTTAGTAATGGACCCAAAGAATGAGAGTAATAATGCTGACTATTTGGACATGACAAAGAGAAGCTATAACGTGCTTCCTTTAAGTGAAAAGGTATGAGTGTACAGAAAAGAAAACATAGTATACCTAGGGTTTGGTACTATCCACTATTCTGGCACCTGCTGCAGTTCCTAGAAAATATCCCTTGGGGATGAGGAAAGTGATGTAGCTTCCACCTTGTCTTCCACACCCCCAACAGTCTTTTTTCAATGCAGTAGCCAGAGCAACCCTTTAAAAATATTTCAACTCATGTCACTATTCTTTTTGAAAATTCTCCAGTAGTTTTCAATCTTACTCAGAGTGAACACTCCCACCCGTTAATGAGGCTCCACATGACAAGACTTCCTTCTGCTTATTCTCCTGTGACTCTTTCTGTGATTACTACTTCTTCATGTTCCCTAATACTTCTCTTTCAGATAGCCTAAGGGGCCACCCCTTCACTTTTTTGGGGATATTTAAGTAACTGTCTCAATATAAATACAGATGGATACATATATAATTATTTAGATATGTATTTACACATCAGTTAGTACACACACATATATTTCTTTGTATTATCAGCTGAGAAGACCTAGAAACAAAAATACCCCAGTCGCACTGATCACACCCAGATCTTGGGTGTTGTTTTCTAAGTATAATTCTCCAATAAAAGGAACCAGGACTCTTTAGAAGAATGGCTGATTCTAAGAATGAGGTAAAGAAATACACAGATAATCCTGAAACATCTTTTTCTGAAAGAAGATAAGATAGTGTTCGAAGTGTTCAAGAAGATTCACAGTGATTGTGATATGTCAAACAGACACGAGGAGCCAACTGACAGAGCTTTGTGAATCACTAAAGCTGTAATGATTTGAGGAGCAAAGCAGTGTTCAATTACAATCCAAAAAGTAAAATAAATATCCATGAGTCCATACTGAAACAAATAAATGATTGAATAAATGATTGAATGAATGAATGAATGAATGAATAAAATAGGGGAGAATAGACAAATATCCCAACCAGAATTCCAAATAATTTGTGTAGATATTCTTCCTTCAAGGATATGGGCATAATTTTCCATTCTCTAAGTGAGTGTAGTGATGAAAGGGGGTAAGAAGACAGCAAGTACAGTGGAAGAATCTGACAAATAGTAGCTCAGCCAGGTGATGAGGGTCAACATTAAAAATGATAAGCCATGTTGAACTATGTACCCTAGATATGATGTGATGAGAATGGTGCTTTGTATCTGTGGTCTTCTTGCCCCAAACCTATAATTCTAGTCTAATAATGAGAAAAACATCAGAGAAATCCCAATGGAGGGATTTCTCAAAACTGTCAAGATCCTCGAAAAAAAGCCTGAGAAATTGTCACAGCCAAAGGTAGTCTAAGGAGACATAATGACTAATTGAAATGTTCTAACTTGATTGGAATCTTGGAACAGAAGAAGGACATTAGTTAAAAACTAAAGAAATTGGCTAAAAGTATGAACTTTAATAAACAATAGTGCATCAAGATTGGTTCATTAATTGTGAGAAATCTACCACACAAATGTAATATGTTAATAATAGGGAAAACTGGGTATATAGTATATGAGAACTCTGTGCTATTTTTGCAACCTTTCTATATATTTAATACTATTCTAAAATAAAATTTTATTTAAAATTGCAATGCTAAGCCCTACTGGTGTGGTTCACTGGTTTGAGTGGTGGCCTGCAAACCAAAGGGTCACCAGTTCAATTCCTGGTCAGGGCACATGCATGGGTTGTGGGCCCGGTCCCCAGTAGGGGGCACATGACAGGCAACCACACATCAATGTTTCTTGCCCTCTTTCCTTCTCTCCCCCTCTCTCTAAATATAAATAGAAATAAAATCTTTAAAATTGCAATGCTGAAATACAGTATTTGGTTTTTTAGATATGAATACTGTATTTATAAGGAAAAAGTAGTATGCACAGGCATCTATTGCTAGGGCAGAGAATTGGTAATTCAACACTGGTATCGTTCACTAAAGCCCAGATTTTATCAGCAAAGTCTTCTCATTTTGTTTCTCTGCTTTTATTTGCATTTGCAACACTCTCAATTTAGCATCATTTGCAATATCATTACCAGGCCGGTTATTTCCTCTACCAGATCATTAAGTTAAAATAGACCAACTCCAACACCACACCCTGTGGCAGTTTTGAGACCTTGTCCTCAAATGGCTGCAGAACTATGAAGTTAGAAACCAGCTAAATAATAATTAACTGCAAAAGGCAATTTCCCAACTTAATTGATTGAATTTCATTGTGCAGGTGGTGATATTAAAGAAAACACTTTTCTGCTGTCCAAACAGATACATTGCTGAATTCTGATAGAAAGGCAGCCAAGTGAGCTTTTTGTAGCATATTATTTGTCACTCCCCAGAGGTAATTTTTCATATCTCATAAAGCTGATTGTTATCAGATCAGTATTTCCATGATCTTTCTTTATCATTTTGTATTACTTTCCTGTGTGTGGAGTATATTTGTTTTAGGTTTCCTCACCAAAGAAAGCAAACTAGATGTCTGTCATCAGCTATTTTCTTCCTCTGAAGTCACTAGCCACAAGAGAAAGGTACACATATGGCTGATGTGTAAACACATCCTTGTAAGCAGGACCTAGATGAAGAAACAGAACATTATCAGCATTTCAGAAACCCCTGTTGTGCCATCATCCAGGGTTTACCCATCCTGATTTTGAAACCATAGGTTTGTTTGGATTGTTTTTGGCATATTTTAAGTAAAAAAAATATTGAATCATACATTGTGTGTGCTTTTGGGTCTGACTTCTTTTGCTCAACTTTATGTTTGTGATATGCATCCATTTGTTGCATGCAATTGTAAATAATTCATTCTCATTGCTATGTAGCATTCCATTGTGTAAATAGTCTACAATTTGTTCAGCTGTTGATGTGCATTTGGGAAGTTTCTGGATTTTGGTTTTTTAAAATTCTTGTTCAAGTACAGTTTTCTGTTTTATATTCCCAGCCCTGCCCTGCCTCAAGTACTCCCCACCTCCCTCCCATTTCCACCCCACACCTTAGTTATTGTTCATGTGTCCTTTATACTTATTCATGTGAGTCGATCCCCTTTTCCCTTATGATTCTCTCCCCTCTCCCCTCTGGACCCTGTCAGCCTGTTCCGTATTTGAGTGCCATTGGCCATATTTTGCTTGCTTGTTTGTTTTGTTGTTTAGATTCCTGTTAATGGTGATATCATATGGTATTTGTCTTTCACCACCTGGCTTATTTCACTCAGCATAATGCTTTCCAGTTCCATCCATGCTGTTGCAAAGGATAGTAGTTCCTTCTTCCTTTCTGCAGCATAGAATTCCATTGTGTAAATGTACCATAGCTTTTTTTCAGCACCCTTTCAAGTATTTTATTTTATTTTATTATTTTTTAAGTACAGTATTCTGTCTATTACTCCCATTCTATCCCATCCCCCCTCCTCCCCCCTCCATTCCATTTCCATCCTTCTCAGTTGTTGTCCATGTATCCTTTATATATGTTCCTCTAAATCGCTCCCTTATTTCCCCTGAAATTACCTTCCCTCTCCCCTCTGGTCACTGTCCCCCTGTTCTCTATTTCAGTGTCTTTGGTTATATTTTGCTTGCTTGTTTGTTTTGTTTAGATTCCTGTTAAAGGTGAGATCATATGGTATTTGTTCTTCAACACCTGGCTTATTTCACTCAGCATAATGCTTTCCAGTTCCATCCATGTTGTTGCAAAAGGTAGGAGCTCCTTCTTTCTTTCTGCGGCATAGAATTCCATTGTGTATATGTACCATAGTTTTTGGATCCATTCATTTACTGATGGGTACCTAGTTTGCTTCCAACTCTTGGCTATTGTGCTGCTATAAACATTGGGGTGCATCTGTTCTTTGGGATTGGTGTTTTAGGGTTCTTAGGATACAAACCTAGCAGTGGAATTGCTGGGTCAAAGGGCAGGTCCAATTTTAGTTTTGTGAGAAAATTCCATACTGTTTTCCATAATGGTTATACCAGTCTGCAATCCCACCAACAGTGGACCAGAGTCCCCTTTTCCCCACACCCTCTCCAACATTTGTTGTTTATTGCTTTCTTTATGATAGCCATTCTCACCGGTGTAAAGTGGTATCTCATTGTGGTTTTAATTTGCATCTCTCTGATAGCTAACGATATTGAGCATCTCTTCACGCGTCTCTGGATCCTCTGTATGTCCTCCTTGGAGAAGTGTCTGTTCAAGTCCTTTGCCCATTTTTTAATTGGGTTAGTTGTCTTCTTTGAGTGGAGTCGTGTGAGTTCTTTGTATATTTTGGAGATTAAACCTTTGTCTGAGGTATCATTGGCAAATATGTTTTCCCAAACAGTTGCTTCTCTTTTTTATCTTGATACTCTTTTCCTTAGCGATTCAGAAACTTTTGATTTTGATGAATTCCCATTTGTTTATTCTTTCCTTTATATTCCTTGCTTTAGGGGACATATCAGTAAAAATGTTGCTGCGTAAAATATTTGAGATTTTCCTGCCAATGTTCTCCTCCAGGACTTTAATGGTGTCACAGCTTATATTTAAGTCTTTCATCCACCTTGAATTTATTTCAGTGTATGGTGTAAGTTGGTGCTCGAGTTTCATTTTTTTTTGCATGCATCTGTCCAGTTCTCCCAACACCATTTGTTGAAGAGGCTATCTTTACTCCATTTTACGTTACTGCCCCCTTTGTTGAGTATTAATTGACTGTAGAGAGTTGGGTTTATTTCTGGGTTCTCTGTTCTGTCCCACTGGTCTATGTGCCTGTTTTTATGCCAGTACCAGGCTGTTTTGACTACAGTGCCCTTGGCATACAGTTTGATATCAGGTATTGTGATCCCTCCTACTTTGTTCTTCTTTCTCAAAATTGCGGCTGCTATTCGGGGTCTTTTATGGTTCCATATAAATTTTTGAAGTGTTTGTTCTATGTCTGTGAAATATGCCACTGTGTACCATAGCTTTTTGATCCAGTCAAAAAGCTATTCCCATTTACCGATGGGAATCTAGGTTGTTTCCAACTCTTGGCTATCATAAATTGTGCTGCTATGAACATCGGGGTGCATAGGTTCTTTTGGATTGGTGTTTCAGGGTTCTTAGGATATACTCCTAATAGTGGAATTCTGGCTTTTAATGACAGTGCTTGGTGAATATACAAGACAATATACAGATGATGAATTATAAAATTATACACCTGAATCCTATATAACTTTATTATCCAGTGTCACTGCAATAAATTCAATAAAAAAGAACACTGCTATTCTTGAGGTTGTAGTTAGTATGTGTCTTTTGGTGACCATGTGAATGCATTTTTGTTGGGTGTTATTTCCTACATACATTATTATAAAGCACACAGAGCTTAAATTCAGATAAACCTGATTTTAAATTTCAGCTCTACTGTGCCCTGTAAACTTGTACAACATACTTAACATTTCTGAGCTTGCTTTTTAAAATCTGTCAAATGGGGCTTCAAATAGTTCCTACCTCATAGGACTGCTATTTAGATTAAAAGAAATAATGTATTTCCAAGCCTTAATACAGTACATGGCATAGACCAAGCACCTGATAAATGTCAGGCATTGTTATTTATTTACATTATTTATTGAAAAGTTGCTCAACAATATTTAAACCTCAAACAGAGGTGAAATAAAAAGACTGTTTATGGAAGCCTTTTTTAAAAATTTATGTGTCAACCCTATAAATACTATTCATAAGACCACTCCAGTCAGCTATGTCCTAACAATTTTTCCTTACTCCCTCAAATTCTGAGCACATAAGGACATGTCTGTAGCTAAGTCTTCTCTATCCCACAGGCTACCATGGAAACTGAACAGAAAAATAAGAGGAATAAATTTTTATTTCTGTCACAATTTCCATATAGAAAGACTTGAGAAGATATTCGACACTTGGAACTCATTGACAAATTTGTATCCATTTTAAACTCATCTATTTAGGCTATTTAGATTAAATCTTTATTATTTAAAGTATATTTCATAGTCTTGTACAAGTACTATGTTGAAATAAAGTGCCACACACAAGAAATGTCTATATTTTCGTTTAAAACCCCTATTTTTCCTTTTGATAAAAATAATTCATGCTTTTTTGTAAAAATATTGAAAAAATACAGAGAACTATCAAGGAGAAAAGCAAGGATATTTATAATCTTCTTAGCCAGATATTTCTGTTTTTTCTTCGCCGTTTTAAATAAATAAATATTTTAATTACAAAACGGTGAATAGTTTTTTAAAACATAGAAAAGCAAAACAATAATTAAGAAATCCCTTGTGATGTCATCATCCCGAGTTATACAACAAAAATATCAGTAGAGTTTGCTATTCCATTATTTTTCTATTATTTCCCTTCTATTCCCTTTCTTCCTTCCTTCGTTCGTTCATTCCTTCCTTCCTTCCTTCCTTCCTTCCTTCCTTCCCCTCTTTTTCTTTTTTCTTTCCTTTTTCTCCCTCAAGATAGTATCCTAATACTCTTTTGTAGTATATTAACCTTTTAAAGACATGTCAAATTTTCAATATTTCAGTAAATATTCATCTAAAACCTCATTCATAATGACTGCATAGCATTCTGTCTTATGAATCATTTTCCTAACAATTCCCTAGTGTTCATTACTTAGGTTACATTTTGCCAGTGTTATCAAGAAGCTCGGGAAGAGATTCATTGTAAATATTTTTTCATCTTTGATCATTTCTTTAAGATGATTTTATGGAAACAGAATTACTGATGGAAAGTCTGCACATTAACAAAAATTTGATAATGACTGCCAAATTGACTTCTAAAAAGTGTATAGCATTTTAATTTTTAACATCAGTTTATGGAAAGACCATTTCATCATGTTTTTGGCAATATTGAGCATTATGATTTTAATTTTTAAAAATATTTTATTTATTTTTCGGGGAAGGGAAGGAGATAGGGAGAGAAATATCAATGTGTGGTTGCCTCTCATGTGTCCCCTTCTGGGAACTGGCCTGCAACCCAGGCGTGTACCCTGACTGGGAATCGAACCGCAATCCTTTGCTTCTCAGGTCCTCGCTCAATCCACTGAGCTATGCCAGCCAGGGCAATATAATTTTAATTTTTACAAGTGTAATAGGTAAAAAAGTCTTTCAGTATTCTTTTATGTTTTGATTAACAGTGAGGTTGAGTTTTTTCCAACTGTTTTCCATTTTTATTTATTTTTACTTATTTATTTGTTTAATCCTCACCTGAGAATATATTTATTGATTTGAGAGGAGAGAGAAACATTGATGTGAGAGAGAAACATTTATCAGCTGCCTCCCGCACCCTCCCCAACCAAGTTGGGGAAGGCAAAGATGGAATTAAACCTGCAACCTAAGTATGTGTTCTGACCTTGTCCTGGCTGGGGATCGAGTATGCAACACTTTGGTGTATGGGACAATGCCCCATCCATCTGAGCCACCTCGCCAGAGGTCCATTTTTATTTCTTCTATAAATGAGATTTTTATGTCCTTTGATAATTTTATTAGTGTGTTTATGCTTTTCTTATTAGGTTGTTAGATTTTTATGTGTTAAGTGATGGTTTTTATATGTATTTTAAATATGTTGTGATTGATTAATCTTTGTTTTTATTATTTACTTATTTAAGTAAATAAGTAAAACTTACTTATTTAAGTTTACTATTAGGAAATAGTAAACTTATTTCCTAATTCATCATATGATATTCATGGCGTCCTTGGACTTATAGAATTTAAACCTTTTAAGCCAAGATCCAAATTGTTTTATGTAATCATGTTATCAGCTGTTTACAGTATAATTTCTTACATTATATTCATGTCGGTCAAAAATTAATAAAATTATAATATATAGTTAGTTTCTGCCTTTTAAAAAGTTTGTGTTTAATTAACTCCTTGATTTATCTGAAATTTGCTTGACATTATGAGATTATCTTATGAAATAGGACATTTCTCTAAATAGTTTCCAAACTCTTGTGTTAAATAAATGTCTAGTTCCTATTTCTTTGTGATTCCTTTTCAAAATCACATTTGAAGTTACACTTACACTGAGATGTGTTTCATGGTTATTTATTTGATCCCATTGATCTTTTATTTACACAACACATTTTGGGTGGTATCTCTATGTACAATGTCCTAGACCCTATCACAGGCACAGGGACATATGAAGCTGAACAAAACAGACACTTGTAAACTTCATAAGGACAGGGACCATATCATTTCAAGTGAGAATTACCACTCCACTGATTCTAGTTTGTCTTGTTGCTCACTAATTTTTTTCCACTTGCTTCTTAACATCTAGTTAATTTGAAGGTCTTTGGTTAGCAGGAAATAAGTTTTATTTTTTCACTCATTCTTCCATGGCATTTTTATCCAGGCTAGGTGGACACAGGGGTGTCCAACCCATGGGCCACAGGCCACATGAGGCACAGGATGGCTATGAATGTGGCCCAATACGAAATTGTAAATGTACTTAAAAACTTTTTTCTGCTCATCAGTTTTCATTAGTGTTTGTGTATTTAATGTGTGCTCCAAAACAACACTTCCAATGTGGCCCAGAGATGCCAAAACCCTTTGTGACAGCATGGATGGAATTGGAGAGCATTATGTTAAGTGAAAAAAATAATTAGTGTTAGAGATCTCTCTTATATGTAAGTACCTATAGATTTACCTCATTATTTTTTACATTTTACAGTATAAGTATAGCTTATATTTTACTAACTCTTTCCCTATTGATGGGAATTTAGTTTTCTTTCTCCATTTTTTTTTTTTGCTTCTCACCAGCAACGAAGCAATGAAACTTCTGTTAATACTCTGTATGCCTTGTGTCTGTGACAATGCTAGTACCAAAAAAAGATGCTTAGGAGATCCTTCACTCCAGGAAGAGAAACAATCCAGTTGAAAAATTGGCAAAGGACCTGAACAGACACTTCTCCAAGGAGGACATAAAGAGGGTTCAGAGACATATGAAAGGATGCTCAGCATCACTAGTCGTTAGAGAGCTGCAAATCAAAACCACAATGAGATATCACTTTACACTGGTGAGAATGGCCATCATAAACAAATCAACACACAGTAAGCGCTGGAGAGGTTGTAGAGTAAAGGGAACCCTCATGCACTGTTGGTGAGAATGCTAACTTGTGCAGCCACTATGGAAAACAGCATGGAATTTGCTAAAAAAAAAAAAAAAAACACCTAAAAATGGAACAGCGTTTTGACCTGGCAATTCCATTGCTGGGATTACACCCTAAGAAGCCTGAAACAGCAAGTCAAGGAACCTCTGCACCCAATGTTCATAGCAGCACAATTTACAATAACCAAGTGCTGGAAACAACCTAAGTGCCCATCAGAAAATGAGTGCATCAAAAACCTGTGGTACATTTACACAATGGAATTCTATGCAGCAGAAAGAAAGAAGGAGCTCCTACCCTTTGCAACAGCATGGATGGAACTAGAAAGCATTATGCTGAGTGAAATAAGCCAGATGATGAAAGACAAATACCATATGATCTCACCTTTAACAGGAACCTAAACAAGAAAACAAACAAGCAAGCAAAATATAACCAAAGACACTGAGGTAGAGAACAGGCTGACAGGGACCAGAGGGGAGAGGGGAGGGAATTTCAAGGGGAAAAGGGGAAGAAGGGTTTACAGGAACAAGTATAAAAGACATATGGACAAAAAGTAAGGGGGGTGGAAATGGGATGGAGGTGGGGAGCACTGAGAACGTGAGCTTAAATGGGAGTAAAAGACAGAAAACTGTACTTGAACAACAGTTAAAATAAATAAATTATGAAAAAAGAAAGAATACTGAAAAAAAAAGCTGTGGTACATTTACACGACGGAATACTATGCAGCAGAGATAAAGGAGTGCCTACCTTTCATGACACCATGGATGGTTCTGGAGAGCATTATGCTAAGTGAAATAAGCCAGGCAGTGAAAGATAAAAATCATATGATCTCACCTATAAGTGGAAATTAATCAATAAAACAAGCAAGCAAGCAAAATAGAACCAGAGAAAGAAATAAAGAACAAACTGACAGTGACCAGAGGGGAAGAGGGAGGAGGATAATGGGGAGAAAGAAGGGGGAGGGTTGTTAAGGAACATATATAAAGGACCCATGTACAAAGGGGGGGAAAGATTGAGGATGTGAGGTGGGGTTGGGTGGGGTGGGGGACAGTGGTGGCAGGAAAATGGAGAGAATTGTGCTTAAACAGCAAAAAATGCAAAAGGAAAAATGTTTGGGCACCATAGGGCCCTGATTGGGTCAATCAAAAAATATATTTTTGCTTTTTCCTTTCCACCTTGATTTAGTAAAGGCATAGAGTTTTTTTCATGATGCAGCAATAGTAAATGTGAACATTAAACCTAGAGTCAGAAAACCTTTGTTTTAATTGTGATTATGTACTAACTTCATGGCTTCAGAAAAATGTCTTCACTTCTTGGAATTCCACATTTTTCATCTTTAAAATTGAGTCAATCATACTTGCCTTATAGGGATCTTTGAGGATGAAATGAGAATAGGTATTAAAACTTCTTGAAAATTAGCCCTGGCTAGTGTGTCTTTTTGGATTGAGTGCTGGCCTGGGAACCAAGGGGTCCCTGGTTCAATTCCCAGTCAGGGCACTTGCCTGGGTGGCTAGGTCCCCAGTAGGGGGCACGTGGGAGGCAGCCAAAGATTCATGTTTCCCTCCCTCTCTTTCTTCCTCCCTTTGCCTCTCTCTAAAAAACTAGGTGAGGATGGAAATGGGAGGGATGTGGGGAGCACTAGGGGGGGTGGGCTTGGATGGGAGTAAAAAACAGAACACTGTACTTGAACAACAATCAAAATAAATAAATAAATAAATAAATAAAATCTTTAAAAACACTTATTGAAAACTATCAAATATCTCTAAGATATAAATTATTATTGTTATTTTATTTCTAGTCAAACCAAAATACAGATAACATGAAAGCAGGGCTCATATCTTACTCCCTTTGTGACCCTTTGTCCAAGCACACTGTTTATTACTTATAGGTAGCCTTCAGTAAATACATAGAGAAATTTCCCTGCTCAGGTACATGCTGTTCTAATGTAGCCTGATGGGAACATACCCCACCCAGAAAATTTAAGCAAATAACTCATTGTTTGCTATGGATTTCAGTTATTTTTAGTAGCTTATACAAGCACGTGGCTATCCCAGAGTTTGGACACCACCTTAAATATTGTCTAAAGGAATAGAGGGGATCTATAAAATAATATAAGCCTTTGACATTTGAGGGGGATCCCTCCTTAAACCTTCACAAAGTCTCCACATTTGCAAATACTATGATAGTGTACACTTTTCATCATTGAATACACTACAATGTAACTAAAATACATGTGGTCAGATTTTTGGTGATAAATTTACTGGTCAAACTGGTTGGATTTTTATTTCTTTTGGGAGGTCGTCTTTCTGTTAGTTCCTTGGCCTGCCCTTTAACAGACATCAGTAAACTTCCCAATTTGCTGAATCCAGGGTGAATAGAGTTTAAGCCCAAACTGACACCCTTCTTCAAACTTGAATTTTGTTTTGTCAGGAGAACAATTCAAACCTTAACAAAGTGAGTGAGGCCAGATGAATAGCCAGGAGGTTAATTGAGAACTCTGGTTTTAAAAAAATGGGTAGATTGAGTCCATTGGTCCTATCAGAATTTTAATCTCATTTTTCAGATGAGGAAAACTAGGACTCGGGAATTTTTAGTAACTTGCCCAAGGTCAAAGAGCTGAAAGAATCAGTATTTCAAGCCCCATTGGAATCCATATTTCATACTCCTAACCACCTTATTCTATGGTAATGCCAAGGACTCTTTTGGATATTAATATTTTACCTGTTAGGTGCTCAAAAATGCCCAGATAAATTCAGATATTGTGGGGAACAATTTAGGCTTGTTATGTAATTGGAAGGTAAATTTCATTTTGCTTCAAAAATCTCTGTGAACAATAGGTAGAATTAAGCAGCTGGTAAGCAATTAGGAGTCTGGACAACTAGGCCCCATGTTGAGCATGACATACAGGATGGCAAGTGGCTGTGAGGGTGGGACCTGGGCACTCAGTGCCAGCTCTATCTGGCAACTTGGTGACTCTAGGGATTCAGATTCCAGCAGCCCCCCAGCACCTCCACTACTATGCTTAATTAATTTCTGCATCTGTCAGTAAATATTCAGAAATCTCCAATCTTTACACTGGTAACATTTGCCCTAAAGAGAAATCTGAAATGAGGAGGGCCTACTTGGAGCCCCCTCTAAGAAGGGGATTTTATTTTGGCACCGCAGTACCAGAAGGTTCTTTCCTGTGCTTCTTTCCACCACCTCCTTGAAGATACAATGTGCCTCCCCATCATAGTGCCCCTTCCCACCCCCTACCCCATGTCATTTGTCAAAGAGGCTTCTCCTCATTTCTCATCTTCCCTTAATTGGAGTAAAGGAAGGAGGTCCATCTTCCCATCAATCTTAGCCCTCCTCTGGGAGAAAAAAAAAACCCTTTCAATATTTTTCTTCATTAAAATTGGAGCCACAGACCTCTTCCAAACATTGCAGTGATTTTCTGTCCCCCATTAGGATCCATTTTTTTATTACAGTACACTAAATATATGTTTTAGCCAAATGCTAAAAGGTCAATGTGAAAAATTATTTGTTCAAAACTGAATATCACCATCATAAACTCAACTTCCAGGTCAAAAGGATAAATCTGAAAACATATCAAAATATTGATTATTAAAGCTATAATAGTCAAATTCTACAAGATTGACATTTATAGATCAGAGATACTATTTTATCAGGTTCTTTTAGCTGCTTGATTGATTGTGTAATCATTGTAATGAATATTTGTGATACCAAATGGATGTTCATTTTCAAATGAGGTTGGTAGATAACCAAGACATTTTGAAGCTTGTTCTGTCAGTGTAGAATTCTGCTGGGGTAAGGCTGCAGCCACATTATTCTCTCTACTAGTAATGAACTAAGGCTAAGGATATTTCTTCCTCATCTTTTAGACTTGAACTTTGGTCATGATGTTACAATTTAATGGAAGCACCACCCCCCTCAAATGAGGCTATGTGTATTTTCTAAGGAAGATCCCTTTTTAAATATTCAGAAACAGTCTTATATGTTATCTCGTTAAATCATATAAATGATAGCACTTAAAACAATCCCCCCAGAGTTAGGCTTATGATATAATTTAATATCTATTATTTGATCTTGCATTATTTCTGAATTTAAATTTTTATAAGATATTTGCTTAGACAGAAATTAATGTTCTTCTAAAACTTAACTAATACTCTCCCTTAATATGGTATTATAAATCATCAAGTTATGTGTCTTATTTCAAAATTGTTAACAATTGTTTTCAAATATAAAATTAGTTGTTCTCACATAATCAGATATTGTAGTGTTTAACTTTTGCAAAGATCAGTATGCATTTATACTTCAGTAGTTTAAAACAGGGGTGTCAAACTCACTTTCTCCAAGGGCCACATAAGCCTTGCAGTTACCTTCAAAGGGCCTAATGTAATTTCAACTCCTTAACAGTTAAGGAGTCGTTACATTTATACAGTCCTAAATTTATTCCTAAAGAATTTTTATACGTAAAGCACATGAGGATATTTTTACACCAAATTATATCTAGAATATTTACCTCCATATTAAATCTGGAATATGAATGTGAACATTCTGATAAAAAATAAATTGGAATTATATTTTATTTATTTCTCAAGTATGTTGACTATACATGACATTAATCTATATCATTACATGATCTTTGTGCATAAGAAAGGTAACAGAAATAAGTGTTTTGGATTTGGGGCCTCCCAGAGCCAAGAAAGATGGAGATTTTACCTTTATATTCAGTCCAGAGCCTAATGTTGGGTACATCCTTAGTTTGTAGCTTAGATGCTTTTAGGACCTGGTTCAAATCAGCCCTCCTATGAAAGGTTATCCCTTCACTTGACTTTAATTGTTCTTACTCACTATAGTTACACTACTTTCTTTCTTTTCTGGTCATACATATCAACAAAGGTCTTTCCATTTTCCTTCTATTTCTACATTATTCACTCTCTCATTCATTCACCAAAGATTCTCTGAGCTTGTACAATATGGCAGGCAGGGTATTAGGTTCTGGAGATACAGCTGAAAAGTAAACATTTCTTTCTGTCAAGTAGCTTCTACTCTAGGCATGGAAATGTGGAGAAACATGGGATTACTATACACAATGTGTGATTAATGTGTGTAGTAGTAGGTCACAGAGTGCTGTCAGAACTCACAGGAATGTGGCACCTACCCCAACTTAAAGGGGCTGAGTAGTCTTCCTGGTGGTGGCTGCTGAACTAATCCATAAAGGCTAACTGAAAGAGAGCCAGGAAAACATCAAACCAAAGCAAACCAAAAACAAGCACTAATTTGGTTCTTGTCCCCCTTGCTCTCCCCAATTGGTACTTTGAAATACCATTAAATTGTCTTCTTACAAATTCCAATGGTACATTTTTCTTTTAACAACACCTGAGACTTTTTGACCATGCCTATTTTCCTGACATACTTATTCTCCTGGCTATCATGGCCTCACATGCTCCTGGTTTTTCCTATCTCTTTTTGTGCTTCCTTTTCTGACTTCTTCTCTTTCCTCCATCTATCTATGGAACTCACTAGGGCTCAGCCTATGGTCCTTGGAATTTTCTTCTTCAAGGAGAGTTCATTAATATTCAAGGTCTCCATTTCTCTAGTCTAAAAATTCTCTCATTAAAATCACTTGCACCATACCTCAAAGTATGTGTAGATACATCCCACTCTCTGTCTTTATTTCTACTTCAGTCCTATCACAGTCTACCTCCCATAGCAAAACAAGCAACTACAGAGAAAATGGACATCAGCCATTAACACCTCAGTTAGAATTTGTTTTCTCCTTCTAGCAGTAGTAGCAATGGTTGCATTTTATGTCTCATTTCAAATTGTAGAATATAGATTTTGTCCCTTGTTAGGAGAATTTTATACCCCAGTAAACTGAAGGAGATCAGAATGTGCTACCTCAAAATATGCCACTTTGACATAAAGATTATTTTGAGCTGAAGGCAATTGAAGAACAGTAGATGTCAGAAAAATTTCTCTGTCCTCCCTGCTTTTGCCCACATGCAGGATAAGAATTTTTTTTGTGAAGGAGTCCGTCCTCCTCTCTCCCATATAGGTAAGAGGAAAATAACCCTAGACACTCATCACCATAGACACTGTGTGAGATTGAATCTGCATAACAAACCTTACTGATATAACCCTTATCTTCCATTAGTTTTCTTTTATATATTTATCATTCACAACTTACCACCTCTAGAAGCCCAAACTCATTTTTTAGCCTTGTCACATCAACAAACTTATCACTTCTTATTAAAAAGGTGTATAAGGTCTCAGGCTTGCTTTTTTTGGAATTTTCACTTTCTTTTCTGAGAACACCATGTATATGTAAAAATTAAAATATTAACATCAAATAAATTTCTATGCCCTTTCTCTTGTTAATGTTTTTTAGATAGTTTAATTTGTATAGCCCCAGAAACTTAACATAAAAGGGTAGAGGAAAAACTTTTTTTTTCTTTTATAAGACATGTAGAGTAGTTTTAAATTTTTTTTGATAGGGGTTCTATGCATTCCCAACTATTTAAAAATCATCACTGACAATACATGTGGGAAAAAGTTTGTAATATAGTATTATTGATGAACATGTAAGAAGGCTACAAGAAGTATATGAAGTGTTTTCCCATTTTTTAAAATATATATAGTATATATTATGTGTATGTTTGTGTGTAGTGTGACAGTGTGAGTTTGTGCATGTGTGTGTATTAGTTGTTTATTGCTGCTTAACAAATCATCCCCAAACATCATGGCTTAAAACAAACATCTATTATCTCATAGTTTCTATGTGTCTAGAACTTGAGAATGGTTTGGCTGATTGGTTCCAACACAGGGCTTTTCATGTCATTGGACTCTGACTGTTGGCTAGGGCTGCAGTCTCTGAAAATTTGACTGGGACTGGTGGACCTGTTTCTAAAATGGCTGACTTATGTGCCTCTTGGCAGGAGGCCTCAGTTCTTTGCCATATGTGCCACTCCATTGTGCTGCTTAAATGTCTTCACATGTCAGCTAACTCCCCCAGAGAGATTGATGAGACAAAGAGGAGAGACAGAGACAGAGGGAGATAGAGATGTGATGCTTTTTAAATTAAAAAAAATTTATTCTATTATAGTTGTCTGAATTCCTCCCCCCCCCTTTGCCCTCCTCTGCTCAGCCCACTCCTCTTCCCACAGTTAATTCACCCAGTGTTGTCCATGTTCATGGGTCATTCATATATGTTCTTTGATGTCCCATGACTAGTTCTTTCCCCTTCTTTCTACCATTGTCCTGCTCCCCACTCTCCCTTGGTCACTGTCAGTATGTTCTGTATTTCCATGCAATGCTTTTCATGACTTAGTTTCAGAAATTGCAACCAATACATTGGCCACATTTTATTAGCTAGAAGCTAGTCACTAAGTCTGATGCAGTCTCAATGGGAAGAGAATGAGGCTTCACCTTTTGAAGAAAGGGGTATCAAAGGCTTTGTGGAAGTACTTTAAAATTATCACAATTTGTGGGAAAATGTCTGTAAGAATAAATGCAATGTTTTTTACAATTATTATCTCTGGGAGGTTATTTGAGGTTTTAAAATATTTACATGGGCATGAATATTTTAAAATAGTACATTTTAAATAAACCACAAAAATATTCTGATGCTGATAATGTTGTAGACTGCCAAACACATTTCTTGAAACATTCTGAGTGGATTTATTGATAGTTAAGATGCTACAGCCAGAAATGTTTCCATAACACTGTACTTATTCTATTATGTTAGGAATTGTTGGAGTGTTAGGGTATTTTTATAATTTAAAGTTCTTAATTCCTATACTTTTACCATTAAAAGTTTTTCTAGTACGAATAATAAAGAATCCCTTTTCTGAAATGAGCCACCGCAGTGTATGGCTTACTATGTACTAATTGAACTTATATAAAGTCTGTGTGCTGGACTATGACACTGTCATCAAAGAACACGCATTTCCAAAATACCTAGGGCATTTCCTGTTGATATAAAAGATTGATCGATGGATTGATTGATTGATTCAGTATGTGTTCCAGATACAAAGAGGTTTTCAAAACAAATATATAAACCTGTGCCCAAGGATTTAGAAGTTCATGGTCCATGAAAACTTGAAAATCACCAAAGTTAGATATTTTCAGCAAATATTGGTATCTTATTACTATCATAAATAATTTTCAGATTGAATGTTTAAAAATATCTAAATAAGAAAAGATTTATTTGATTTATTTTCTTCCATTTATCACAGTTCATGTTGAAATGAATCACCTAAAGAGCTGAGATCAGCACTCCATGATACTTAGTACCTATTTCACACCACAGGCTCTTAGATGACAACATGTTAGTTACCTAGAAAGTACAGATGAAACAATGTTTTTTATTCCCCTTGGATGAGTAATGCTAACTGGTGGGTTTCACCCTGCTCCTGGTATTTTTCTATGAAGGATCCAAGCAGTTTTGCTACAAATTAGATATGGGTTTCAACTCCTGAATCATTTCAGTCCCCTCATTCACACTGAAGATTAAGGTGATTCACACATGGCCCCTGAAACTAAATGGGACATCTTATGTTGCTGAGTAATTCCTAGTATTCCAACACTGCCTTATACATGGGCTCTAGTATTTAACAAGATTGAATTAGAACTTGTTCATTGCAAGAATGAGTTCTAATTCCATCTCCTTCCTCCTTCCTTTCCTCCTTTTCTTTCTTCCCAGCATCAAGGTGAGAGAAAAAATGTGCAATTATTGTGGGAGCAGGGGCACTTCAAAGCCAATCAGGGGGAGAAAAACTGTGTATGTGACATTATTAAAGAGGTTAGGCCATTAGCTGGGTGATTAATGCACCTGATGATACCTCTCATTGAGGGTCAAATCTCCTTAGTAGCTAATGTGGGCAAAATGATCTTCAATTATCCATTAAGGCTCTCAGATAAATGCCCAAGGGAATTATGCAATGGCTACTTCTACTTGGGAACACTGTTTTTCCTTGACCAGGGCCTTTTTACTCAGCCATAGTGTTAGCCTCCCTTAGGTGACTCATCGTGCTCAGATCCACATCCAAAGCACAGCTCAACTTTTCACTCTTCTTACTTTTTTTTCCCTTTTGGGGAGAAAAAGTCTATCTTGCTGAGCTTTCTTCTAGTGAATCATTCAATTAACCTAAATTGTCCACATTCTGTGTTACCTCTTCTCAGGCTTTTTATGGAGTGACATTTTCTCCACATTTTCCTGACTGTTTGTCTTTTCTTCAGTTATATGTTTTATCATTTAGAAATTTACTATGGTATTATTTTTACCATGGTATTTTTAAAAATTGCCTCACTTAATGGAGATTAAGTTATGTATGCTTAAGTTACTCACTCACTCAGGGAATGTTGCCCAAAGACAGCACACATGATTTCTCTCTCTCTCTCTCTCTCTCTCTCTCTATATATATATATATATACACACACACACACACACACACACACACACACACACATATATATATATATATATATATACAGTTTTTAAAAAATACATGACTTTATTTTGGAGTGAAATTATTCTATAGCTTCAGCTCAATAACTGGTTATTTAATTATAATTTCTGTCACATTAGTCAGATTTCTGCTCAGACAATGCTGCATAAAAAGACAACCGCCAAATTTCAGTTCTTTACAACAAAGGCTATTTTTTTCTTACCCTTATCTCTGTAGGTTGGCTCTGGTAGCAGTAAGTACGTGCATGTGATTAAAACACAGACTTAGGGAGGGTACCGGCAATAAACAGGTAGAAGAGGATGAGGTTCCACAGTAGACAGGTGGCAAGTTTTAAAAAGACCTTGTGCAACAAGCAGACAATGGAGAATCCCAGAACTTTTTAAAAAAGGAAGTGGCTTGATTTTATCCGAGAGGATAATACTCATGCTGTGTGGAGGATGGGGTGGAACTGGAGTTCCCTGGAGTCAGATGCACACATGGAAAGCTGTTGTAGGAGGTGAGAGGGAAGCTGGTTAGCCTGTGAAATAAGAATTTTGCTGTAAGAATGAAGCCTAGAGCACAGATACTAGAAATTAGTTCCAGGAGGCAAAAATTGGCTGTCTATTCAATGTAGGGAATGAGGGATGCTAGGATGAAGCTAGGAAGAAGCTAGGATGAAGCTAAGGTTCGGACGTCTTCTCAGAAGAGGATGAAGTAGTCCTAGGGAGAGTAAATGAATACAGAAGAAACAGGGAGGAAAATGAGACCCCTGGTGTCCTGTGCAGGACTCTCCAAGATATAATTGGACAAGTACAAAAACTTGTTTCCTTAGCCACAGAATTAGTTCAGAATGTGGGAGAGGTAGATAGATGGTGACAATAAAGATGAAAATGATGACAATTACCAGTGATGTTGACAGTGAGATGGATGCGATCACTGTTTCCATGCATTTTTTTATATTATGCAGCCATTAGAATAATTTATGAAGAATTTGTATTAACACTGTAGAGTTATCACAGTGATGTGTAAATAAAGCAAAATATACATGATGATGACACCTATAGGAAAATTCTAAAAGGAAATATCTCTAAATAGTAACATTGGTTTGTGAAATTTGGTATTCCCCCTTCCTTTCTACTTTTTAGGTGTTTTCCATATTTTTTACTTAATTCTCATTCAAATATAGTTTTCTGTCTTATATTCCAAGCCCTGCACCCCCAGTGCTCCCCACCTCCCTCCCATTTCCACCCCCACCTTAGTTATTGTCCATGTGTCCTTTATACTTGTTCATGTGAATCCTTCCCCTTTTCTCTCCACTCTCCTCTCTGGTCCCTGTCAGCCTGTTCCGTAATTGAGTGTCATTGGTCATATTTTGCTTGCTTGTTTCTTTTGTTGTTTTGATTCCTGATAAAGGTGAGATTATATGGTATTTGTCTTTCACCACCTGGCTTATTTCACTCAGCATAATGCTTTCCAGTTACATCTATGATGTTGCAAAGGTTAGGAGCTCCTTCTTTCTCTCTACTGCATAGAATTCCATTGTGTAAATGTACCATTGTTTTTTGATCCAGTCATTGACCGATGGGCATCTAGGTTGCTTCTAACTCTTGGCTATCATAAACTGTGCTGCTATGAACATCAGGGTGCATAGGTTCTTTTGGATTGGTATTTCAGGATTCTTAGGATATCCTCCTAACAGTGAAATTGCTGGGTCAAAAGGCACGTTCATTTTAGTTTTCTTAGAAAATTCCATACTGTTTTCCATAGTGGTTGTACCAGTCTGCAATCCCACCAACAGTGGACTAGAGTCCCCTTTTCCCCACACCCTCTCCAACATTTGTTGTTTATTGCTTTCTTTATGATAGCCATTCTCACCGGTGTAAAGTGGTATCTCATTGTGGTTTTAATTTGCATCTCTCTGATAGCTAACGATATTGAGCATCTCTTCACGCGTCTCTGGATCCTCTGTATGTCCTCCTTGGAGAAGTGTCTGTTCAAGTCCTTTGCCCATTTTTTAATTGGGTTAGTTGTCTTCTTTGAGTGGAGTCGTGTGAGTTCTTTGTATATTTTGGAGATTAAACCTTTGTCTGAGGTATCATTGGCAAATATGTTTTCCCAAACAGTTGCTTCTCTTTTTTATCTTGATACTGTTTTCCTTAGCGATTCAGAAGCTTTTGATTTTGATGAATTCCCATTTGTTTATTCTTTCCTTTATGTTCCTTGCTCTAGGGGATGTATCAGTAAAAATATTGCTGTGTGGAATATCTGAGATTTTCCTGCCAATGCTCTCTAGGTCTATAATGGTTACACAGCTTATATTTAAGTCTTTTATCCACCTTGAATTTATTTCAGTGTATGGTGTAAGTTGGTGCTCGAGTTTCATTTTTTTTTTGCATGCATCTATCCAGTTCTCCCAACACCATTTGTTGAAGAGGCTATCTTTACTCCATTTTACGTTACTGCCCCCTTTGTTGAATATTAATTGACTGTAGAGAGTTGGGTTTATTTCCAGGTTCTCTGTTCTGTCCCACTGGTCTATGCGCCTGTTTTTATGCCAGTACCAGGCTGTTTTGATTACAGTGGCCTTGGAATACAGTTTGATATCAGGTATTGTGATCCCTCCTACTTTGTTCTTCTTTCTCCAAATTGAGGATGCTATTCGGGGCTTTTATGGTTCCATATAAATTTTTGAAGTGTTTGTTCTATATCTGTGAAATATGCCATTGGTACTTTAATAGGTATTGCATTTAATTTGTAAATTGCTTTGGGTAGTATGGACATTTTGATGATGTTAATTCTTCCAATCCATGAACATGGTATATGTTTCCATTTGTTTGTGTCTTCCTTGATTTCTTTCTTCAGTGTTGTGTAGTTTTCTGCATACAGGTCTTTTGCCTCCTTGGTTAGGTTCAATCCCAGATATTTTATTTTTGTTTTTGCTATATCGAATGGGGTTTTTTTCTTGATATCTGTTTCTGCTATTTCATTGTTGGTCTACAAAATGCCTTTGATTTCTGGATATTGACTTTGTAACCCGCTGTTTTGCCAGATTCATTTATTAGTTTGAGCAGTTTTTTGGTAGAGGTTATAGGATTTTCCATGTACACTATCATGTCATCTGCAAACAATGACAGTTCTGTTTCCTCCTTTCCGATTTGAATGCCTTTTATTTTCTTTTGTTGTCTGATCACTGTGGCTAAAACTTGCAATACTATATTAAATAGAAGTGGTGAAAGTGGACCACCTTGTCTTGTTCCTAATCTTAGTGGAGAAGCTTTTAGTTTTTGCCAGTTGAGTATGATGTTGGCTGTAGGTCTTTCATATATGGCCTTTATTATGTTGAGGAATGCTCCCTCTATTCCCATTTTTCTGAGTGCTTTTATCATAAATGGGTGATGTATCTTATCAAAAGCTGTTTCTACATCTATTGATATGATCATGTGGTTTTTGTCTTTGCTTTTGTTTATGTGATGTATTACACTTACTGATTTGTGGATATTGAACCATCCTTGCATCCCTGGGATGAATCTCACTTGGTCATGGTGTATGATCTTTTTGATGTATTGTTGGATGCGACTTGCCAATATTTTATTGAGGATTTTACCATCTATGTTCACCAGCGATATTGGCCTGAAGTTTTATTTCTTTGTTGTGTCTCTATCTGGATTTGGAATTAGGATGATGCTGGCTTTATAAAAAGAGTTTGGGAGTCTTCCATCATTTTGAATTTTTTGGAATAGTCTGTGAAGAATAGGGGTTAGCTCTTCCTTAAAAGCTTTGTAGAGTTCTCCTGTGAAACCATCTGGTACGGGGCTTTTGTGTGATGGGAGTTTTTTTATTACTGCTTCAATTTCATCTGCTGTTATTGGCCTGTTCAGGCTTTCTGCTTCTTTTTCATTGAGTTTTGGAAGATTATATTTTTCTAGAAATTTGTCCATTTCATCTAGGTTTTCAAATTTCTTGGCATGTAGTTCTGCATAGTAATTTCTTACAATTCCTTCTATTTCTGTGGTATCAGTTGTAATCTCTCCTGTCATTTAATCCCCATAATAATGCTATGGAATAGGTATTTTTAATATCCTCATTTTACAGATGAGGAACCTGAAGGGTAGAGTTGGTGAGGGTCTGAAGGCACACAGTTGATAAGTGGTAGAGTGAAGGTGTGGTATCACGTATATCTGTCTCCTCTTCTCCTCCACTGTCGTGAGGTTGTTGTCACCTCAAGTCTGAGTTCATATTCAGGGAAGGACTGCCTACTGTATGCCCTGAAGGATGACTTTATATTTCCCTGAAGTTCCTGTTGAAGTAATGTGAATCATATAAATCAGTGCCTCTATTTTACACAATCATTGGCTGATTGATTGCAGTGGCTTCATGACAATAATCTTCCTAGATAATAAAGCTAAAGCTTATGTGAATAGCATTTTTCACTTTACAAAAATCTTCACATGCATCTTTTAATTTGTCCCTTAGAATAATTCTACAGGGGATGTAGAGCAAATATCTGAATACCATAGGTCAGCAATTTTTTTCCTTAAAGTATCAGATTGTATATATTTGAAGCTTCTGAGCCATACGGTTTCCTTCTTAACTATTCAGCTCAGCTCTTACTGCATGAAAGCTGTATACAATATATAAATGAATGAGCGTGACTGTGTTCCAATAAAACTCCTTCTAAAATTAGGCAACCACCTATATTTAGCCTGTGAGCCATAGTGTGCCAACTCTTATTCTAGATGAATAAGCTTCCATTCAAGGTGGTTAAACAATCTTCCCAAATTCACACAGCTTGTAGAACTAGGAAGGGCACCCTGGCCTCCTGCTTGTTTTATTCACTTAATAAATACTTGAGTTCCTATTACATGTCAAGTACTATTCTAAGTATTGGGGACAGGCAGGGTCCCAATTCCCATGTGGCTTACAAATTTGGTGGAGACAGATGTTGAACAAGTAAATGAGCGAAAAAGAAAATTTCAAAAAGTTAAAAGTGCAATGAAGGAAATAAATATAGAATGATTTTAGCTATTGAAATCAGAGAAAACCTCTGTGAAACAGAAAAATTTGATCTGAAATCTGGAGTAAGAGAATAAATCTATTACACAGATTTGGGGAAGATTATTCCAGGTGAATGAAATAGCTAGTGAAAAAAAAAACAGTGTGACTAGAGCAAAGTGAACAATGGAGAGAATGGTATCCAAGAAATAAGAGGGAAATAAGAGTGAGAATTATAACCCATGGTGAAGCATTTGGATTTTATTTTAAGTGAAGTGGGAAGTCAGTGCTTCATTTACTGTAACACACTATTCTTAAATCTCTTTGTGTCTCCTTTGCTGCCCAAGATGTGGCAGGTGCTCTCAGAATGCATTAGTTGATTGATGGATTCTGTCACTTAAGGTTCCTCAAGGCGTGAAAGACCCATCAACATGCTGAGATCATTGTAGACCCTTGTGTGAGGACACATTTAATAGAACCTTTTCCATTAAAGATTTCCAAGAAGACTGAGCCTAATATATTTGTACAGGGACAGCAGGACAGCCCTTTGTTCTCTCCTGGGTAGTGCTGGGCATGATCTAGACCATCTGCTCTGTTCCAGGCTCCCTGGCCATAGGCTCTGCCATCATTTGTCAAAACACTCCAAAGTCCAGAAGTGAGATGTCTTTTACATCACAGTCACTTTGTCAGGATGAGCCATAATGGTGTATCAAAAGTTTTGTGGTAATCTACTTCTAAGTGTCCAGTTGACCAGCTGTGGGTAAGTTTTCTCTCCATTTTATCATCTCTAAGCTTAAAGCACATTTGGGCTAGTAAAAGGAAATTTTGTATGTTAAGGGCCTGAGCCAAAGTGTCCTCACTGAACATCAGTTTTCTTTCCTTCCCGAATGCTCTTATGTTTTGTGATTACTCGGTAAGTCCCATTGAAAGTAGTCATTTATTTAGCATCTTCATTTTATTAGGAGTTTAAAAAGTAATAAAAATTACGGCAAGCATTAAAGTAATTGGAAATGCACTGAAGCAGTTTGGCCATCTCTGAAATGACTGACTTGTCAGAGAGAATCTTTGTGGTGGATCCTATGATACTTCTCTGCTTAGATCCCTTTCAGTGAAGAAAAGGTTGCTGCCAGCAGTCAACCTTCAATGTTAGCACCTTCAGAGATTTTCTCAGGCTGTGGAGGGCAACCTTACCAAGGCCACTCCCTTCCCAGGTGTCCCACTTCAATTGCTGATTGATGAGCCACTGTAGCAATCTGACTAGTTGGCCCAACAGGGGAGAACTTTGAAGGCTCTGACCTCCTCTAGGGGTTTATCTGAAGCTTTTTTTGTTGATTCTGAGTTACAACTTAACTGCCCCCCATTCAATCTTGCTTCATTCTTCCTTCCACAGGTGCTGACCCCAAACTCACTCCCTAACTAACATTGTGCATGTATAACACCATATCAGTCTGGTTTCCAGAAAATCCAACCTGTAACAATTGAGTGCATTTTTTGCCTTCTTTATATTCCTGTGACCATCTATTTAGTGAATCTGATGCTTGTGTGAAGTACTTCTCTACAATTAACATTTTATATCCTGTACCTATCTGAAAGTGTATTCAATTCATACATTGTTTTAAAAAGATCTCTCATTAACTTTAAAAATGACACAAAAAATTAAATATTCACTCAAGTATCTGAAAAATATAATTTCTACAACTAAAAGAATTTAAAAGGATCTTTGATTACTTAATGTCACTAATTAGGAATAAATGGCATGAAATGTATATCATGTAAGAGATTAATCCAGAGTTAACTGATGAGGTTATGTATCATATCAACGTGTAAGGGAAGGAGAAGGAAATACTGGCATCTGAGGGGTTAAGTCAGGAACAGAAAGATTTAAAAAAATTAGAGAAGCATTAAAAAATGTTGTACTATATATTTTTGAATCCCAGGCAGCCTAAGAGTTTGCAAATGGCTTTAAATATATGCATGTGGCAGCCTGTGCCCTTAGCAGAGAGTGTTCTTGGGCAAATTAATCTCAGAGCAGTCAAATGAGGGTTGTTATGGTAATTAAATGAGGAAATGGGTGGCACATGGTAAGTGCTCAATAAATGTTAGCCACTATTGCTGTTGTTATTCAAAGTGGCATCAGGCTAACATTCCCCAGGGAAGCCTCTCTCAACATCTAACAGAAAACACTAATGAAGACCTAGAGGGGGAAATAAAGTTCCCAACATGGAAAACAAGACTGATAGGTAATCTGATACCAGATCCTTGAAGAAACTGAAACTAATTTCAAGGCAACAGGAGTGGGGTTTGGACACAAACACAGCTTCATAAAAGGTAGAAAAAAAAGTCTGTGCTTCAGTCCCTAAAGATTCACAATTTGTGGGGGAACCACTTCATAAAGTATATGACTACCCAACCACTGTGCTGTACACTTGAAACAAATAAAAAACAATATTGAATGTAAGCTGTAATTGAAAAATAAAATTTAAAAAAGAAAATATAATGAAAGAACAAAAAATCATATCTCCTACTTAAAAGTTTCTTTAATGATATATTTAAAATATCATTATTAATGGTTTTATATTATTCTAAGATATAGTATTATATCACCATTCTTTCAATGGTGAACATTTAGTTTGTTGTAAGTTTTCACTATTGTAATTAAACTTACAAAGATTAAAAAAAAGATTCATGATTTGAGCCAGCCAGAAACTTAGGCATCTTTCTTCTTTTTCTACTGGGTATAAGAAGAGACAATACATACCTAAGAAATAGGGTTGTAGGGCATTAGGTACATGGAACCATTGTAGGAAGAGCTGAGGTACCAGTGCATGCTTAGAATTGTAGTTTTTCATATAACACATCAGTTCAGAAAACTAGAGAAGACCATGGAGTGAGAAGACATCTCCTTACATGGTACAAAGGTACAAAGACTTAAATTTTGCTTAAACTTCCATACCAACCTGTCATTTTACTTCAAGTAGCAGAAAGGCACTCTACCACAAGCATGGGATAGATTGTAGAACAAAGGAGTAAGATGAATAAAGTCACAGAACAGGGGGAACAAATGTATCTAGAAGACTCAGAAGAATAACAAACTTCTGATAATTATGTACTAATGGAAGTGGAGCAAAACTTCAGGAAATTATTTAATATTTATAACAGAGCACAAGAAGACATAGTCTTCATGAAATAGCTGCAGAATAGTGTAGGAAGATGGTACATTATAAAAATCTGATTATAAAATCAAAGAGAAACATCAAAAGTCATTTCAAAATTAGAAGATACATGATTACTGAAAAAGATGATGGTTGTAAATTTGTTATCATGTAATTAATAAAAACTAAGAAGATTAATATGGCCAAGTAGCGAAGGTGACAAATGTAAGACTTTAATATATTCTTTGGCTGAAACAGGGGTATTCAAATGTTATTATTTCATCCTTAATTCATGCAGATTAAATAGACTGTAAATTGTTTGTAAGCATAACTTCTAAATAAGCATTAGCAGAATTAAAGTCAATTATTATGAGAAAAGAAAAAACGAAGGAGACCACAAGGAAAAAAATTTTAAATGAAGACATAGAATAAGGTGATGGAAGCCAAATTAGTAATAATAATAAATGACAGTAGATTAAATCAGTGGGTTTCCAAATTTTAAGCACTTGAATCTTATTTTCAAAGAAAATGCTATATTTGATCCCAAATTACATACTTGTATTTTTAAGTTGCTATTGTTGATTATAAAGTCAATTACTGAGACCAAAGATAATGAGAAAGTAACCTTCACTGTGTGCATATCACTGTCTTAGACTGTCAGTTTCCCTGAAAAGTTCATCTATAGAGTAATACCCTTTCAATCAAAATTCAATGCAATTTTCATTAGAACTTGATAAAATGAGTCTGAAAAATATTTTGCAAAAAGGAGGAGAAAATAAAAAACAAAGACCTAAAAAGAAGAGTATGATGGGTGTGAAGCTGCTATACAAGATATTAAAATGCACTGAAAAAAACCCTCTAATAATGAAAGACCTGTTATTAGCCCCAGAATAATAATAGTATTAAAAGAATCCCAATGTGTGTGTGTGGGGGGTGTTCATATTTTTTAATTTAAAAATGTTTCCAGATCAACTCATTTGGGAAAGTGTAGATTATTCAATAAAGGCTTTTAAACAAGATGGTTAACTTATCTGAAAAAATTAAATCAACAAAATTAATTATAAATGTATTAAAGGTAGAAATTTAAAAAGTGAAGCCATTTCTTTTTTTAATTTTAATTTTTATTTAATTCTTGTTCAAGTACAGTTTTCTGTCTTATATTCCCAGCCCTGCCCTTCCAGTGCTCCCCACCTCCCTCCCATTTCCACCCCCCACCTTAGTTATTGTCCATGTGTCCTTTATACTTATTCATGTGAGTCCATCCCCTTTTCCCCTATGATTCTCTCCCCTCTCCCCTCTGGACCCTGTCAGCCTGAGTTTGTTTCTATTGTGTTCATTTATTGTGTGTTTTGGATTTCACATATACTTACCAGGATGATTACTTAGTAAGTTATATAAATGTCTAATCACTATGGTGTGCACCTGGAACTAATATAATATTGTATGTCAACTTTAACTGAAAACTAGGAATAAGATATTAGACAGGCCTGGCAATTTCAAAAAAGTGAAGACATAAAAGTAAAAATTGAACATAGAAAATAATATAACCCTACAGTGGTGGACCTTTTCAAAACATGACAGGGATAGATTAAAACAGATGTAGAGAAAGTACTGCCCACTCATGACCAAATTTAGAATAATGATGTGCACATTCATTGATATATCCTCCATGGCTATTTTTATTTTGCAGAGTTGCAACAGAAACCATTTGACTGGCAAAGCCTAAAATACAGGGTGGGGCAAAAGTAAGTTTACAGGCATGAGTATGCAAAATACAGAGTTCATTCATTTTTACTTTAAAGATTTTTATTGTTGTTCAATTGCAGTTACTCCCCATTTTCCCCCATTACTCTCCCCTGCCCTACCCACCCACACCTTCCACTTTCAGTCCTTCCCCTGCCCCCATTGTCTTTGTCCATGTGCCCTTTATGCATGTTCCTTGACTTGGCCTTTCCCCTTCTTTCCCCATTATCACCCTCCCCCTTCCCCTCTGGCTACTGTCAGTTGGTTCTTTACTTCAATGTCTCTGGTTAATATTTTGCTCGCTTATTTGTTTTGTTGATTAGGTTCCAGTTAAAGGTGAGATCATATGGTATTTGTTTTCCTACCAACCAGAACAGCATGGATGAAACTGTCGAGAATTATACAGAGTTTATGCATGTATTATTATTTATCAATTATTGTATTATTTTCCCTATGCCCTACTCCATAGTTATTCTCTGGCCCTTTACAAAGGTTTGTTTATTCTTGGCATAAATCATAAAATCATTTTATCCGGTCAAATCAAAAAAAATTAAACTTTGGAATGGAAAATAAGATCATAAATGATAAAGAACTGGGAAGAATATTTGCAATATAGAGTAGATATATAAATAGCTTTTACAAAACAAAAAACTTTACACTAGCAGAAAAATATGCAAAAGATAGAAACAGGCAGTGCATAGCACAGACATTATTAATAGCCAATAAACCAATGTGAAATGTCAGCTATTGCTAGTAGTTGAAAAACTGCATTTTAGAAAGTATTGTGCAACAAATAAATATTAGACAACCCATAAAAAGATGCATACTCAGCGTGGGCTAAAATGCAGAAAAACAGATTCTCATTGGCTACTAGTGGGTGTGTAGACTGAAGGGCAAATGGCAGCATATAGAGAAAGCTTTAAAATGTATATACCCTTGGAGAAAGCAACTCCACTAGTAGGATTTACACTGTGGAAATAATTAAGGAGAGTTACAAAAATTTAGCTCTAAGGATGTCCAATGCAAGATTATAATGGGGTGCAGAGTTGGGGTTACCTTGAAAATAGCAGAGCATATTTTCCACCAACCTTGATTGGGATAAGGGGAAAGTGGATGATAGGGCATTTAAGGTACTTTTCATAACAATGGCAAGGTAATAGCCATGACTTTCTCAAAGGGGAGAGGATGACCACCCAAGGTGAAAGGTATATGTGAACTTAAGAGCATGTAATGGCTAGTGATATAGCCAGGGGATGTGGATGCCCCTTTGTCACAAGGAACTCTTGCCCTACTAGATGGCAGAAAAAAAGAAGGTAAAAGATATGGAGGAACTGGCAAAATGGCACATCACAGGAGAGGTTGGATATGAGGTCACATAGGAAGTTCCAGGCTGAGCATTTAAAATAAGTGCAGGCTGAAAGAGAGGAAGGAGTCACAAGAAGAAGCCATGCAGTCTGAAAGGGTATAGACAGGAGTAGACTATGAGGTCTGGTGTGTAAGGGGGAAGCTTCATGGTTTGGATTAAGAGCATGCCACGAGGTCTGCAGTAAGAATGAGAAGACTGCAACCAAGCTGATGGAGCTTTGAGGGGACCTGCCTTAACCAAGCACAGATTTGTGGGACAGGTTTGGAACTGACTTGTGACCAGGAATGTTGAGCTGAAAACTTCTGCTTCTCTGAAGGACGTATGGAGAAGCCACTCTCTTGGGACATGTGCCTCCCTGGACTCCACCATGATCCTGTGAAATATAACATACAGTTCCCTGAACCATAACATAGAGGCTGAGGACAATATACTACAGATCATGAAGGAGAGAGCTGCTTCGAGAGTATGGTGACTCTGAAATCCATAAGTGCACATTCCAGAGGAGTTGGAGACATGTGTGGGACTGGCTTAAGAAAGGACAGTGACCGGAAGGGAGAAGGGAGGAAATTTCAGGGGAAGAGGGGAAGGGTTTACAAGAACAAGTATAAAGGACACATGGACAAAAACTAGGAGGGCATGGAAATGGGAGGGAGGGCAGAGGGCTGGGGAGGTGGGCTGGAATGGGAGTAAAAGACAGAAAACTACTTGAAAAAACAATTAAAGGAAAACAAAATTAAAAAAAGAACAGATAAGGAATTGGGGAACTTCTGGGCATGGTTTAGGCTTATAGGCTTTTGGGGGCAAGGGGAGTGCTGGGTCTTGAGGGAGAGGAGGGCTCTGAGCAGGAGTGCTCTCAGAACCACCCTGCTCCCTGCCCCAAGGTTGGAATCCTGTTAATAAAAACCTGTTTCCTTCAACACTAATTGTTGGTTCATTTGTCAAGACACCACATGGCTGAGCCCTGGTTTGCTTGTTTATAGGACTATACATAATGGTAAAACACTGGAAGCAACTTTCAATATAAAAGGGTATGACATTGTTTGAGTAAATGATCATCAACTCATTAAATATTCTAAGCTATTAAAAGTTTTATTATATACCTTTTAAAAAGGCACAAGTGTTTAGAGTATATTTTTGAGAATAAAAGATAAAGTAAAAACCAGTGAATGCATTACAATTGCACTTTTGAAAAGAAATTCACATAAAAATCTATGGCAAACATTGGTTAGTATTAGTTATGGCTGCCTTGTGGGATAACATTTTTATTTTCTCCTCTTTGCTTATTCATATGTAAGTGTTTTACTGAACTGTCTCATCTTTGTGGAATACAAAGAGGAAATGGTTTCATTTTTCTCCTTTCTCAGTCCTCACTCCCACAACTGTGCCATATGAAAAGTTCCTCCCGTGCTGGGTCACAGACCCCTTTTAGTAGAAGAAAATTATCCCATTTTGGGATGATTTCTTTAGTTTTTTTTGGATATTAAAAATACGTCCATTTCATATACCCTTCAGAGCTTTTCTCTTTCCCCAGAGCCTGTGAGATTTGTGACTTAAGTAGTCTGGGGGGAACATGGTGTGTGGTGGCTTCTCCGGGATGCCCCTCTTTGTCCATCATCTTGTTGCTACTCTGTTGTGTTGTAGAGGAAAGGGGGAGGGAATTAGGGAAACAAGCAAATGACTTAGCTGAACTCCCTTGCACTCTGCTATTAATCGTTGCTGCTTCTTAAATAGGTTCTGGATACCCTCTGTGTGATGGGGTCTAAACACTGGCTCCCACAAAGGGTGATTAGGTGTTTACCATTGAACCATTTGATCTCTTTCAAACCCCACCTTCTTTCCAGCCCTCTTCAACCACCAGCCTCCCACTGCCAGCACAGCCCTTTTGGGGTGGAGGTACCTGCAATCTTACACAAGTTTGGCTGCCTTTGAAGCTGTTCACATTACTCCATGTGAAATTTAGGCATTAATGCCAAACAGACCATGGGGCATGCAAAATGCCCAATCCTCAGCCCTGCTGTCTTCTCTTCTGCTTTTCTCCCCAGCTCAGAAGGGTCCAGGAGAGGATAAGCAAGTCCTCTTCCTAATTGGATTATTAGACAGGAACTGGTGCCAGTTTCCACCTCTTCCAGGGACACCCAAAGCCTCTACTGGTGGGTTCTTTGGAGCCTCTTCTGTGGCTTGCATTTCATTGCCACTTGTTCAACTTTGGTGGAGAAAGTTTCTGGGCAATTTGGGGGTAGAGAGGGGAGGGAAGGGAACTCCACAGCCCTCTTTGCTTCTTCAATAGCTGAGGACTGCAGAAATGCCTTCTTTTCTCCTTTTCTTGGTTCCCCTTATAAGTTAGAGATAACTTAATTTTTTAAATCTCAGTGGAATTTTTTTCTTAGAATATTATGGGAAGAGTTTTCTGAAGACTACAATGATGAATAATCTTATGAAATGTGAAGATGTCAACAGTTGGAATGACTAGATATTAAATATGAAAACTACAGCATTATTATGATATCAAATATATTATGAAACTACAGCATTATTATGACTAAAATATAGAATAATAAACAAAATTTGACATTTTACTAGATATCAAGTATATTATAAAACTATAGCATTATTTTGACAAAAATACTAAATGATAAAAATAAGAGAACAGGTAGCCCCCAAATAGATCTTAGCATATAGAAGAAATTAATATATGCTAAAAGAAGTATAGACTTACCCTGGCTGGTATGGCTCAGTGGATTGAGTGTTGGACTGCAAACAAAAGGGCTGCAGGTTCAATTCCCAGTCAGGGCACATGCCTTAGGTTGCAGCCAGGTCCCTAGTAGGGGGCCTGTGAGTGCAACTGCACATTGATGTTTCTCTCTTTTTCTCACCTTCTTCCCCTCTGTCTACAAACAAATAAATAAAACCTTTAAAAAAGAAAATATCATAAACTAATGGGAAGGGATGACATACTCAACAAAAGTGGTGAGAAAATTATTTGAAAAAATGTCATATTACATTCTCATTTTATATCATACACAAAAATAAATTTCAGATAGATTTAAAGTTTAAAAAATATAACTAAAAACAACCTAGAAGGTAAAATAGGTAGTATTAGAACTGATCTTGAATTCAGAATAGTATTTCTCAGCCTATAAGTAATGCAAAAAACAAAGGAAAAATGATTAATTACTATGTGTTAAATAAATGAACAAATATGAAAATCTTTTCACAGCTATATTGAAAACTTTATAAAAATAAAGGCAAATAAGATACATTCAATAAATCCTGGTGTAATAGGACAGACAAATCTTAGTATATTTAATACATAGAAATACTACCAATCAGTAACCAAAGCACTAGTGTCTCCATGGAAAACTAGGACATGAGAAAACAGAAAGGAAGATGTACTTATGCTCCCAAATTATATCAGAAATATATGTGAATTCCCTTAGTACAAAATACAAACTTAAACAAGATACTTTCTCACGTATAGAATAACAAGAGGTTTTTTAAATGTACAAAGATGTTGATAATATAGTGAGGTGATCATTTTTATCCAAGGGTGTTGAGAGAATGAGTTGGCCCAACCTTTCAGGAAGAAAGTTGGACATAATGCAAAAAGAGCCTTAAGACTGCAAGTTTTCTTGCACTCCATTATTCCCCTCCTAGGAATCTATTCCAAGTGACCATCTAGATGCACAAAGCAATTTATGTAGAAGAATATTAATCATATATATTATTTATAGTTATCAAACCATAGAAATAAATCATTTTATTATTGGATACTCATGAAAGTAAATTACAATCTCTTCAAAGATAGTTTTAGTATTTGTGAGATGTCCCAAATATTCCATGCATTGGAGAATTTTAATTAACATGACAGAGTGCTTTATGTGAAAAAATCTAAATACAAAATTATTTGCAGTATGACTGAATTTTTAGAATTCTCACAAACATGGCTCTGACCACTTCAGCTCTTATGTCTGCTAGATTATGCTTTTCCATACAGATAGAGACAATCTTCCCAAGGAATGAGAATTTCAACCCACAAAGGGAATATAAGGAATTCTGCCCTACATTTGAGCTATAGTAGTATGCATTCTCCCATGTTAATGCATCCTTTGCTAAAGTTTTAAAAATATATAGTAGATTTAAATGTTCAATTTCTATTTCCTTCACTATATTCTAAAAAATACATATCATATTATATTTTTACATTAAAAACAGCTTAATTGACATACAACAAACTGCATATATTAAATTATAAAATTTGATGTATTTTGATATATGTATATGCCTTTTAAACCATCACTAAAATCAAGATAATGAACATAGCATGATTATAATTTGATTATGAAAACATATGGCCAAGAAATAATTTCCCCACAATGCTCAGATTATTTATACTTAGCAAATTTAATTTTATTCTTTTTAAAAATATTTTCAAAACTTTCTGCAATGTGAATGTGTTACATTTATAAGCAGAAAAATCCTGAGGTAAAGTTAGTGACAGTGACTTAGGGTAGGTGGCAGAGTGTAGGTCAGGAGATGGTGTCTTATGAAAGCCAAAGAAAGAAATCCTAAGGAAGTCTCAAGAGTTTTAACTCCCATACAGGGTGTGGTAAAAGTAGGTTTACAGTTATGAGTATGCAAAACCCAGCATTCATTTTTTTTTCACTCAAGGACATTCTTTTCATTGCTTTGAGAAACAGAAAGACAGACAGAAAGATCAGTGTAAGAAAGAAACATTGATCAGTTACCTCACCTGCACACCCCAACCAGGGATCAAACACACAACCCAGGTATGTACCCTGACTGGGAATTGAACTCACAACACTTTGGATACAGGACGATGCTCCAAACAACTGAGCCACACAGGCCAGGGTGAGTTTATTCTTCTATTATTAATTAAGTATTATTTTATTTTAAAAATTTATTGGAGATGGTCATGGTTAATAAAATTACATAGCTTTCAAGTATATAATTCTAAAATGCATGATCTGTATATTGCATTGCATATTTACCACCCTAAGTCAAGTGTCCTTCCATCGACATTTATCTCCCCTTTATACTTCTCCCCATACCCTCTCCCTCTGGCAATCAATGTACTATTGTCTGTTTGTTATTAGTTTTTCTATATAAACAACAGTAAACCTACTTTTGTCCCACCGTGTATATTAGATATTGGGTTTCTACCAAAAACAGTCCAGAACTGTTTTTGTGACAAAACAACAGTGGAGATAGAAAAGAGTGGGTTAAGAAATAAATTGGCTTCAAAGAGCAGCAGAGGAGGGGCGAGAGCCCAGGTGACAAGATAAGCTTTCAACATGAGGAGGGACATTCTTCCCCTAAGATCAGAAGTAATGAACTAAGATGAGACAAGATGTTAGAAAAAATTTAATGTTTAAGGGTAAAGAACTGAAGGCATACTTTTGCCTGTGATGCAAAGGCAAGTTTGTGTCCTACTAATAATGTGACTTTAGATGACAAGATATAGGACAAGGGTAAATTATGCCAGTGGCAACTAAGAAGTAGCAGATATTCACAATGTCTACCTGAATTGAAGAACACCCTGGGGGAGAAGACCAGTATTTGAAATGGCCCTCATTTCCTTGTTGTGATTAATTTTACTGGTACACTAAGGGCAGAAGAGGAAAGTGAACTATGGGATTAATTCAGTGCTGGGGGTTACCAATGTAGGGGAGGTGCGTAAACAAAGAGTTAGGGAGGGAGGGAGAAGATGGAGGCGGAGTAGGGCAAAGGATTTCGCTTCCCTTCACGCGCCAGAGAAAAAACCTGCTGTTCTGCAGAGGAGCACAGCGAACACCCAACAGGGACCCAGCATTTGGGACGGCAGGACCCCAGAAAGTATAGCGGACACGGAATGACCAGAGGTTGAGGAGAGGAGACGGACCACAGATGAACAAGGTACGAGGGAACAGCACAGAGGCTGCAGGCCCTCCACTGCCGGGGCCCTGGCAGGGCCACCTTGATCTTTGAGAGCCGAGGGAGGGCAACAACAACAACCCTGGGAGAGAACTAGTCACAGGCACCCTCTCTAACCAGCAGGGTGCAGATTGGAAAACACCAGGAGAGATGGTTTGCCTGTAGTGGCAGAGAGAGGAGTGGGCATTGGGAAGCAAACTGGAGAGCTCTGATAACCCGTGGAGTCAGGCTGTGGTTGCCAGTTTGGGGAACTGAGCGGCTCGGCATTCCCAGTAGCCTGAGCCGGTGCTCCCACAGTCTCGGGGAGCTTCAGAATACTGGCAGTGCCCCTGGAAGAGCACCAGTCACCAGCTCCCTCCTTAGCCAGCCGCGTGCAGACTGAGAAGCACAGGGAGTCCGGTTGTGATTATCGGCTTGGAGGTCTAGGAGTCCCCATGCATTCCCGGTAGCGCGCATTCCTGGTGGTGCGCATTCCTGATAGCGGGGGGGGGGGTCTCCAGCCGGTGCTCACACAGCCTCAGGGAGCTGCGGGCTTCTGGCAGGTCCCCTGGATGAGCACCAGTCGCCAGCTACATCCCTACCCAGCTGGGCTCAGACTGAGAAGCACCGGGAGTGAGGCTGTGGATGCCGGCTTGGAAGAATTGTGTGTGAGTCTCCCTGTGTCTGCAGCCACAGCACTGGGAAAGGTCCAAGCCCAAGCCTGCAAGACCAGGAAAGCCTAGCTGGGAGTGCGCACCCCCATGCCAGGCCAAAGCTGGGAAGCCTGGGGAAAAACCTGCTCTCAGTGGGGCACGGGAGAGCAGCGCCATTCTGGATCTTGGGAGGACACTGGCAAGACCAGCTAAGTTCACTGAGAAGAGAGAAAGGCCACACTAATAGCCCCCTCAGGCTGCTGCAGCTAGGGAGGCCAGAAGAAAAGGTTTGACCAGCTGGAAACCAACAAGAGGAGTAGGTGGAAGCGGAGAACACCAAGATAGCTGCAGGAGACTGCACCACTGAATCTCTCAGGCATCTTACCACAGAAGTTCACACCATAAATCCAGGAATCCAGAACAGATCACTTTAAGAAGCTGAAGCCAACAAGAAGAGTATCACAAACAATGGGAAGACAAAGAAACAATCCCCAAATGAAAGAAAAGGAGGAAGTCTCAGAAAGAATGTTAGATGAAAGAGAGGCAAGCCAACTATCAGATATTGAATTCAAAGCACTGGTTATCAGGAAATTCAAAGAGCTTACAACGAGCTACCAGAAACTACAGGGGAGCTACAGTGAACTCTCTGAAAACTATACAAACATGAAAAACGAAATAGAAACCATCAGTAAAGGCAAAAAGGAAATAAAGAATACAATTTCTGAACTGAAGAACACAGTAGAAGATATGAAGAATAGAATCGATATGGCAGAAGATCGCATAAGTGAGATAGAAGACAGATAGAAGACAGAAGATAGAAGGAATCTCCCAGACAGACCAAATAATGGAAAAGAGAATCAGAAAAAATGAGGAAAATTTAAGAGAAATGAAAGACAACATGTAACATAATAATATCTGAATAATAGGAACCAGAAGGAGAGGAAGAAGAACAAGGGATAGAAAACATACTTGAAAGAGTAAAAATTATAAAAGAGAACTTCCCCAGTCTGGCAAAGGAAATAGACTTCCAGGAAATCCAGGAAGCTCAGAGAGTGCCAAAGAAGTTGGACCCAAGGAGGAACACACCAAGGCACATCATAATTACATTAGCCAAGACTAAAATGAAGGAGAGAATCCTAGAAGCAGCAAGGGATAAGGGGACAGTCACCTACAGAGGAGTACCCATCAGACTGTCAGCGGATTTCTCAAAAGAGACCTTACAGGCAAGAAGGGNCTAAGTTGAGGAGAGAGAAAGACACGCGGATTCAGGAATCGCAGAGAGTCCCAGGCAGGTGGAACCCAAAGAGGCCTACTGCAAGATACATCATCATCAAAATGGCAAACCTCCAAGACAAAGACAAAATCCTAAAGGCAGCAAGGGAGAAAAAGGAAGTAACATACAAGGGGGTCTCAATAAGGTTGGCTACTGACTTCTCAATGGAAACATTCCAAGCAAGAAGAGAATGGCAAGAAATATTTCAAGTAATGAGAAACAGAGGCCTACAACCAAGGCTATTGTACCCAGCAAGGCTCTCAATCAAGATAGAAGGCCAAATAAAGAGCTTCCAAGACAAAAGAAGTCTAAAAGAATACGCCTCCACAAAACTAGCTGTACAAGAATTACTAAAAGGGCTGCTTTAGGAAAGGAAGGAAAAGAGAGAGATAGAGAGAAACACAGGTACACAAATGACAATGAGTAAGTACCTTTCAATAATAACCTTAAATGTAAATGGATTAAATGCACCAATTAAAAGACATAGAATAGCTGAATGGATAAGAAAGCATGACCCACACATATGCTGCCTACAAGAGACCCACCTCAGGTCAAAAGACCACCACAGACTAAAAGTGAAAGGATGGAAACAAATTTTCCAAGCAAATGGACAAGAAAAAAAAGCCGGGATAGCAATTCTCATATCAGACAAAATAGACTTCAAAAAAAGTGCCATAAAGAGAGACCCAGAAGGTCACTTCATAATACTCAAGGAGAGAATCCACCAAGAAGACATTAACATCATAAATATATATGCACCCAACATAGGAGCACCCAAATATATAAAGAAAATTCTGGAGGACCTCAAGAAAGATATTGACAGCAACACAATTGTAGTAGGGGATTTTAACACCCCACTGTCTAAAATGGACAAATCTTCCAAAGAAAATATCAACAAAGATATTGCAGCATTAAATGACACCCTAAATGAAATGGACCTAACTGATATATAGAGAGCCCTCCATCCCAAAGAAGCTAAATACACTTTCTTTTCAAATGCACATGGAACACTTTTAAAGATAGACCACATGATAGGACACAAAACGAGTCTCAATAAATTCAGGAAAATAGAAATCATACCAAGCATTTTCTCTGATCATAAGGGACTGAAATTGGAAACCAACCCCACAGGAAAAAACCCCAAACACCCCAAATCATGGAGACTGAATGGTATGCTGTGGGTGTCATTTAATGCTGCAATAACGAATGGGTCAAGATAGAAATTAGGGAAGAAATCAGAAAGCTTCTGGAAACAAATGAAAATGAACTCACAACAACCCAAAACCTATGGGACACAGTGAAGGCAGTCCTGAGAGGGAAGTTCATAGCAATGCAGACCTACCTAAAGAAGATAGAAACATTTCAAACAAACAACCTAACCCGACGCCTCCAAGAATTCGAGGAACAACAACAAAGACAGCCCAAAGCAAGTACAAGGAAGGAAATAAGTAAGATCAGAGCAGAATTAAATGACATAGAAACTAAAAGCACAATTCTAAGGATCAATGAATCAAGGAGTTGGTTTTTTGAAAACATAAACAAAATAGACAAACCTTTAAGTAGGCTCATCAAGAAAAGAAGAGAGAGGACCCAAATAAACACAATCAGAAATGAAAAAGGAGAGATTACAACTGATACCACAGAAATAGAAAGAATTGTAAGAAATTACTATGCTGAACTGTATGCCAAGAAATTTGAAAACCTAGGTGAATTGGACAAATTTCTAATAAAATCTAATCTTCCAAAACTCAATGAAAAAGAAGCAGAAAGCCTGAACAGGCCAATAACAGCAAATGAAACTGAAGCAGTAATAAAAAAACTCCCATCACACAAAAGCCCTGGATCAGATGGTTTTGCAGGAGAATTCTACAAAGCTTTTAAGGAAGAGCTAATCCCTATTCTTCACAGACTGTTCCAAAAAATCCAAAAGGAGGGAAAACCCCCAATTCTTTTTATGAAGCCAGCACCACCCTAATTCCAAAGCCAGATAGAGACACAACAAAGAAAGAAAATTACAGACCAATATCACTGATTAACATAGACGCTAAAATCCTCAATAAAATATTAGCAAATCGCAACCAACAATATATCAAAAAGATCATACACCACGACTAAGTGGGATTCATCCCAGGGATGCAAGGATGGTTCAATATATGCAAATCAATGCATGCAATACACCATATAAACAAAAGCAATCACAAAAGCCACATGGTCATATCAATAGATGCGGAAAAAGCTTTTGATAAGGTTCAACACCCATTTATGATTAGGTACTCAGAAAACTGGGAATAGAGGGAGCATTCCTCAACATAATAAAGGCCATATATGAAAGACCTACAGCCAACATCGTACTCAATGGGCAAAAACTAAAAGCTTTTCCACTAAGATCAGGAACAAGAGAAGATTGCCCACTTTCAAAACTTCTATTCAATATAGTATTAGAAGTTGTAGCCACAGCGATCAGACAACAAAAGAAAATAAAAGGCATTCAAATTGGAAAGGAGGAAACAGAACTGTCATTGTTTGCAGATGACATGATAGTGTACATGGAAAATCCTATAACCTCTACCAAAAAACTGCTCGAACTAATAAATGAATTTGGCAAAACAGCGGGATAGAAAATCAATATCCAGAAATCAAAGGCATTTTTGTATACCAACAATGAAGCAGCAGAAGCAGAAATCAAGAAAAAATCCCATTCCATATAGCAAAAAAAAAAATATCTGGGAATAAACCTAACCAAGGAGGTAAAAGTCCTGTATGCAGAAAACTACACAACACTGAGGAAAGAAATCAAGGAAGACACAAACAAATGGAAACATACACAATGTTCATGGATTGGAAGAATTAACATTATCAAAATGTCCATACTACCCAAAGCAATTTACAGATTCAATGCAATACCTATTAAAGTACCAATGGCATATTTCACAGACATAGAACAAACACTTCAAAAACTTATATGGAACCATAAAAGACCCCGAATAGCAGCTGCAATTTTGAGAAAGAAAAACAAAGTAGGAGGGATCACAATACCTGATATTAAACTGTATTTCAAGGCCACTGTAATCAAAACAGCCTGGTACTGGCACAAAAACAGGCACATAGACCAGTGGAATAGAACAGAGAACCTGGAAATAAACCCAAATCTCTACAGTCAATTAATATTCGACAAAGGGGGCAATAACATAAAATGGAGTAAGGACAGCCTTTTCAACAAATGGTGTTGGGAGAACTGCACAGCTACATGCAAAAAAATGAAACTCAAGCACCAACTTACACCATACAGCAAAATAAAATCAAGGTGGATAAAAGACTTAAATATAAGCTCTGAAACCATTAAAGCCCTAGAGGAGAGCATTGGCAAGAAAATCTCAGATATTCCAGGCAGCAACATTTTTACTGATATGTCCCCTAGAGCAAGGGATATAAATGAAAGAATAAACAAATGGGATCTCATCAAAATTAAAAGCTTCTGCATGGCTAAGGAAAACAGTATCAATATAAAAAGAGAAGCAACTGTTTGGGAAAACATATTTGCCAATGATACCTCAGACAAAGGTTTAATCTCCAAAATATACAAAAAACTCACTTGACTCCACTCAAAGAAGATGAGCAAACCGATTAAAAAATGGGCAAAGGACTTGAACAGACATTTCTCCAAGGAGGACATACAGAGGATCCAGAGACACATGAAAAGATGCTCAATATCGCTAGCTATCAGAGAGATGCAAATTAAAACCACAATGAGATACCACTTAACACCAGTCAGAATGGCTATCATAAACAATGCAACAAGCAACAGGTGCTGGAGAGTTTGCGGGGAAAAGGGGACCCTAGTTCACTGTTGGTGGCATTGCAGACTGGTACAACCACTATGGAAAATAGTATGGACTTTTCTAAGTAAACTAAAAATGAACATGCCTTTTGACCCAGCAATTCCACTCTTAAGAGTATATCTTAAGGACCCTGAAACACCAAACCCATAGAATCTATGCACCCCAATGTGCATAGCAGTAGAATTTACAATAGCCAAGAGTTGGAAGCAACCTAGATGCCCATCGGTCAATAAATGGATGAAAAAAGTATGGTACATTTACACAATGGATTTCTGTGCTGCAGAAAGGAAGAAGGAACTACTATCCTTTGCAACATCATGGATGGAACTGGAAAGCATTATGCTGAGTGAAATAAGCCAGGCGGTGAAAGACAAATACCATATGATATCACCCTTAACAGGGATCTAAACAAACCAAACAAGCAAGCAAAATATGACCAATGACACTCAAATATGGAACAGGCTGACAGGGTCCAGAGGGGAGAGGGGAGAGAATCAGGGGAAAAAGGGATGGACTCACATGAACCATTATAAAGGACACATGGACAATAACTAAGGGTGGGGGGCAGAAATGTGAGGGAGGCGGGGAGCATGGGGGCAGGGGGTGGGCAGAGTTGGGAATATAAGACAGAAAACTGTACTTGAACAAGAATTAAATAAAAAAAAGAAGAAAAAGAAAAAAAAACAAAGAGTTAGGAATACAAATTAGATAAGAGATGTTTTTTTGTTGGAAAGGCCATCTTTAACTGGAAAATAAACTAGGAATGTATTGTGTTTTAACAAAGCAGAAGTTTTTTTTTATTTTTATTATTGACACTATCATAGATGTCTTTATCCCCCCCCCCCACACACACACTATTTGCCCACTTCTTCCCTCTGGCTATCACCACATTGTTTTCTGTGTTCATGGGTTATGCATATATGTTCTTTGAAATTGAACTTATTATTATTTTGGTACATAATTGATTTTGGTCATATTCCATGTAGGACTATCACATTCTCCTCTCAGCTAATTCTTCACCCAAATTCAATTTTTAAAACACTTGATGTGATAACCCATTCCACTGTTACAATGTAGCAGTTAAAATAGCCAGAATAGTGTACATATACAGTAAGCTTCTACAAATGTATCAAATAGATCACCAGACGGTCTTGTGTATCTACAGCCTTTTATAGAGCAACATATTATTGAATCATGGCTTTTGTACTTTTCCAGATACTAATAGGCAAAGGCAGTGTTAACATTATCTGTAACAAACATTTGGGAAGAAAATTAATTTGTAAGTATTCCAGTGTCTCCAAAACAGAGGAATAATTCACTCAACCAAATCAGTGATAAATCTGGTGTTGCCAGTTCTACTCAGATCAGATCACAACAGTAAATGGATGTTATCCAGTAAAAATTTCCCACCATAATATACTTGCTTGTTTCAGGGATTTGCATGTTTTATTAAAGTCACCAAATACATTGCTACTTCTTTAATTTGCTCTTGGAATGTTCTAAAATTTTTGAGAGTCATTACTTTTCAGAGATCACATGAAATTATAGAACTTTTTATCAGCACTGGGTATTTCCTTTGAGAGTTAAGCTTTAGGGATAGCATATACTTATTTCCACCAATCATGAAAGCCAAGGGACATTGTCAGGGACTAATGTGAAACAGCCTGAATATATTTGAACAACTCTAGATATAGCAATCCCTGAAGATCATTTTTGGCAGTTTTTGTGTGCTTCCTATTTCTGCTGTCCCTGTTTAAGTTATCTTTGTTATTGAAGAGCCACTGTCTTGAGTTTATATTCTGAAAGATGCCAGTTTTGTTGTTGATTTATAGAGTATTTTTGTGGAATTTAGATGTAAATTTTCTTTTTTTCCAGAAGGAGCCTCATACAATGGCTGAGTGAGGTGACATTCATGCTCTGTTGCTATAGTGATATCTCAGTGCAGGCACCTGAACCTTTCCATGCCTCAGATTCTTCATCTATAAGGTGGTGATTTTTTTGTTTATTGATGAGAGAGAGAGAGACAGAGACAGAGACAGAGAGAGAGAGATGGGAGAGAGAAGCATCAATTGATTGCTTCCCATACATTCCCCAACTGGGAAGTAAACCTGTAACTTAGGTATGTGCCCTGACTGGGAATCAAATTCCCAACCTTTTGGTATATAGGATGGGACAACACTCCAACCTACTGAGCCACACTGGCAAGATCTATAAAATAGTAATATTATGTCTGTTTTTATCCTACAGAACTTTTCAGAGATTCAATCATATTTTTAAAATATGTTATTCATTTATTTATTTTTTAGAAATAGGGGAAGGGAGGGAGAAAGAGAGACAAACATCCATGTGTGGTTGCCTCTAGTGTGCCCCCCCTATTGGGGTACTGACGTGCAACCCAGACATATGCCCTGATGGGAGTTGAACCAGCTACCCTTTGGTTTGAAGGCTGGCACTCAATCCACTGAGCCACACCAGCCAGGGTTCAATCAGATTTTTAAAATTCTTTTATTGTTGTTCAAATACTATCACCTCCATTTTACCCCCACCATTCCTGCCCACTCCACCCATCCCTGCCTCTCACCCTTGATCCTACCTTCTTTGGCTTTGTCCATTTGTCCTTTATATATGTTCCTTGACTCCAATCAGATTAAAAAACACTTTGAAAACAATTAGGACAAAAGTATATATAGATTTTTCTTTTTGGAGGAGAACTCAAGCCAATGTAAAAAAAGGTTCTTCCAAAATGTTGCTGTTGAAATTTTGACATGGTTTCTTTCAGTGTTTTTATAACTTCTGGTTGAACCACTCCCATCATTGTTTGGAATCCACTTAATACTATCCACTTATAGTCTTTTATTTGCACCAAATTCAATTCCCCTGTTCCTGGTCATGGACATTTGGTCAAAATGTCACCCAAGACTTCAAGAGATATATTTAAGACTTGAAAATTTAGTTGGAATTTAGTCTCCTACTGAAGGGGCAAAACCACCTTGAATTATTGGAGAAGAGTTTTTATGTTTAGGTTGATTTAATTTCTGGTAACTTAATTGTTATACTGATCTGTTTTTAATATTAAAATTACCTCTCAGCTCAGTCAATAATGATTTATTTTGATATTACAAAAACTCATTAAAGATAAGACAATACTCTTTCTTCTATAACTTTGCTGCTTTCCGAAAGATAATTGCTTTAGGATTTATAGTTCCCTTATTCCTAAAATAAGGATATTCGCCTACACAAAACTATTTGCTTAGCTCTAACAAATTATTACCTATATAGACTTTTTTCTGGAGAAAGAAGTGTACTTGAATGCTGACTTTCACTCTGAATTTAATCTCTACTGCAAACTTCAAAGGTTGTCAATGTGAAGACAGGGAGTTGGTATAGTGGAATAAATATTTGTATTTAGTGCTTTGGCATGGAATAACTGGAGTGTTGTTGGAATGGTTAGAACTTTGTGTGAGGATTTGTGTCAAAGTTTCTCTTCTTCAATGAAGGTTGATCAAAAGTCTTCTACCTAGATACAGAGTTACCAAATTACCCCTGATTGGTTGAGGTAGCAGATCATATCAGAGCCCCACATGTATCTTCTCAGGCTTAAGTATTAGTTGCATTCTGGCTCAATTTCAAATGCCAGAAATTCCATCTGAAGGCTTTCTCTGGCTACTTGTGTCATTTCTGCCCTTTCCTATAACAGGTCAGAAGTAGCAGGATGTTACTGTCACCTGGGAGTAGACTTCAATCAATGGCTGTTGGGAATGGCTGAGTAAATACCTCAGCTTCTTTGCATCTTGAATGGTATAACACTAAGGTGTGTATTCTACATTATTTTCCAGAGTACCCAGTAGGATTGAGTTCATATTTCCCCCTGGGGTAACCTCATGATAATGCCCTTTTCATTGTCTTCTTTTCCTTTTCTGTCTTACTTCCCCATGCCCTTTCTGGTGTTTTCTAGGATTACTTCCAAAGGGATAAAATGGGCTGAAGTTTGTGAGGAGTTGGAGGAACCTGAAGCTCACACATTTATTAAAAAAATATTTAGTGCCTACAGTGCTTGACACTGTACTAGGCACTGGGGTAACAGCAACAATAAAAGAGGCAGAGTCCCTTCCTTCATAGAGCTTATATTCAAAGGGTTGATATGAGATGAAAGAAAGGGACTATTTAGCACTTATCCTCTAGGATATTATAAGTTATTTGGAAAGAAAAGGTAAATGCACTGAGTTAAAATTCCAAAACAAGGCAAAAATGGGGCAGGTGATTAGACAAAGCATTTCAGATGTAGGTGATCAAAGCAAGCACAGTAAAAGAATGATCCAACACTGCCTCTGCCAGAGACTTGCTAACACACCTAGAGAAGTCAATTAACTGCCTCTGTTTCCCCAAGCAGTAATCCAGGTGCAATTTTGCTGCTGATTAGAGCTCCTGACTATCTGTCTTGAAGGCCATTCACAATGAATAATCTGGAAGAAGAGCAATTTCTAAATGCAAACTTAAAAATCTACATCGAATATCACAGTCAATAGTGATGCATGTGTTCTTTCAAAATTTAGTAAGAAGATACTATTGCTCATTTTCACGTGGTATTTAACGTGGTATTAGAGGTTATAAGCAATGCAAGAGACCAGGAAGAGTAATATGACTTTAAGAATGAGAAGGAAGATATTGACTTGTAATTATTTTCAATCTAATTGCTTACATAGAAAATTCAAGAGACTTAACAAGCTGTTAGACCTAATAAGAAATTTTAAAATAGCGAAGGGGGGAGAAGGTACAGAGAATAAGTAGCATAGATGGTAGGTAGAAAATAGACAGGGGGGAAAGCCGGAATACTATGGGAAATACAGAATCTAAAGAACTTGTGACACATGGACATGGACGAAAGGGAGGAATGGTGGGGGAGGGGTGTGCAGGGTGGAGGGGAGTGAAGGGGGGGAATGGGACAACTGTAATGGCATAATCAATAAAATATATTTAAAAAATAAATAAAATAGCATATGATCTCACCTATAAGTGGAACCTAACCAACAAAACAAATAAGCAAGCAAAATATAACCAGAGACATAGAAATAAATAGCAAACTGACAGTAACCGGAGGGGATGTGGGAGGGAATAATGGGGAGAAAAGAGAGAAGTGTTGTCAAGGAACATGTATAAAGGACACATGGACAAAGCCTAAGAGGGGTCGGATTGAGAGTGGGAGGTGGGGTGGGGAGTGGGAAAGTTGTGGTGGGAAAATGGAGACAACTGTACTTGAACAATTGTACTTGAAGTTTAAAAAAGGAAGAAAAAACGAAATTTCAAAGTCAGTGGGAAAAAGTAAAATTTAAAAATCAACAATGTTTCAATACATCAGCAACAACTAATTAGAGAATGCATGGGGGTGGGTGGGATGGGATGGGAGTAATAGACAGAAAACTGTACTTGAAAAATAATTATATAAGTTAAAAAAAGAAATAAAGAAGAAAAAAAGAAAATGTAATTTTAAGAATCCTATTCTCAAGAGCAAGAAACCTTTACCTATGAAAGATTTAATTAAAACATATACAGAATTTAATGTAGAAAACCAGGTGGAGAGGGCTACATGTTTGTGGATGTTATTTCAATAAAAATCCCAATAGGGATTCTTAGATTTTTAAGGGTTTTTTTAGGGTTTTTTTTTGTGTGTGTGTGTGTTCTGATAAGATAATCTTAACATTGACACAGGACAGTAAAATGCCAAGAACACCAAGACAATTTTGATAAAAAACCTAAAATCAAAATAAAAGGACTTGCCTTACCATCTTTTGTATATATATATGTGAAACATATATACATATATATGATATATAATAGAATTACATTATATTTAGTATCCACACACAAGACTAATTAAGACAGAGCAGTGTTGGTGTACTGATGGAAAAGTAGACCATTTATCAGAGGAAACTACAAACATTTCTGTGTGAATATGCTTATGTATGTGTGTTAAAGTGTTTAAGTGTGTGCCCTACTTTAAAATAGGACACATGTCTTAGTTGTGGTTGAAGAATGAAGACAGTAAATCCTGTATTCCAAAAACAACACCACGAAAAGATTTCAAAGTCAAAATATCAGGATTGTAGCCCTGGCTGGTGCAGCTCAGTGGATTGAGTGTGGGCCTGTAAACCAAACAGCCACGGTTCGATTCCCAGTCAGGGCACATGCCTGGGTTGCAGGCCTGTTCCCAGTAGGGGACACAAAAGAGGCAACCATACACTGATATTTCTTTCCCTCTCTCCTTCCATTCCCCTCTAAAGATAAATAAATAAAATATTTTTAAAATATCAGGATTGTTTATGAAACTTTTTAAGCCCTTTACTTTCATAGAGACTATAGATAGCAGTAGGGAGTTGTCAGACATTTCATGAACAAAATTTTCTGGCAGGTGCTGGCTGTGTCACTCCTAACTCCTTCCAAGGCAGGGGTTTTGTGAAGGTTCTTCCTTCATCTCAAATTCCAGAGGAGATGTCTTTGAGAATTTGGTATGTTCTCACAGCTGATGGGACTCTGCCAACTGGTATTTGGCCCCTTCCAGGAAGCCTACAGAATGTGTGAAGAGTTAAAGACTTGCTCTGGTGGTGGAATAAAGTTGTGGGTGCTCCTGCACTGAGAGTAGACTCTATTCCTAGAGTTTGCTGGGGCCAAAGTTGTGAGTAGTTCTGTGGATGAGATGGAACCACATGTAGAAAAGAGAAACAGCTTGGAGCTTTACACAGCTCTGTCCTCGAGGAACATCAGGAACAAAGGGATGCCAAACAAGTGAGATCCATGTGAAGCAGGCACACGCACGCACACACAAAAAAGCCAAGAGGTAAGCAGACTGGCAGAGCAAAAGGACCAACATATTCCTTACATAAATGTCTCAGGGGGGAGCCTCTTCAAATCCTCAAAGAGAAAGTCGATTTCAAGTATCTGCCAGACTCAATGAGTGTCAAGTCATCTTTAACTCCCTCTTCTTTCTTTGACTCCATTAGAATCATAGAATAGGCAGGGAAGGTGGGAGTAGGAGGTTAGAGGTCTTACGTAGAGACAGAAAGTAGGAGGATCATGTACTATTCTCAAAACACAATCCTATCATCTCTAAAGGCCCTGGCTGGGTGGAAACATTTATCTCTAAATCAAATTTTGAGTTTTAATTATTATACAGGACTGAACTTACATATGTATGCATATATTCAGGCTCCTGCTGTAACACAAAATACACATTTCTGAAAAACCTCTTATGCTAAAAAATCACACGCTCTAACTAGCTTATGGGAAAAATACAGTGGAGGTAGACAACTCAAAACATATGTAAACTTCTAACTGGACTACTGACAAAAACCATAACAATGATAATCTCCACTGATATTTATACCTAGCCTCAAATCAGCTGATCCTTGCTTGCTCTTGACCAGAGATTCATGTTTTGATCTTGACATATAACATATTGAGGGCATTTAATTATGATGAGAACTGTTTAATCAAAAATAAAAATCAGGCCCTGGCTGGTATAGCTCAATGGATTGAGCGCGGGCCTGCAAACCAAAGGATCGCGGTTCGATTCTCAGTCAGGGCACATGCCTGGGTTGCAGGCCAGTTCCCAGCAGGGGGCGCATGAGAGGCAACCACACGGTGATATTTCTTTCCCTCCTTCCCTTCCTCTCTAAAGATAAATAAATAAAATCTTAAAAATATATAAAAATTAAAAAATAAAAATCAGATTTAGGGCAAAGACAATTTTAACTTAAGGTCTTTACTTCCACCTTTCCTCCCTCCTTTCGTACTTTCCTTTCATTTTTATTTTCTTCTTTGCTTCCTTCCTCCATATCCTATTTCCTCTCCCTTCCTCCCTCTCTTCCCTCAAATATCCTTGCAGTTTCCTTAGTTTAAAATAATGAAATTCTGGTGGTTTCTGAATCCATTAAACTAGCTACTACTTGCATTAAGGAAGGCACTTTGGATGTATTTGTCGCCTATATTCTTAAGGTCTTTGCAATGTACTGTATGCTTGTATCCCCTCCACTAATTCATATATTTAAATCTTAACACATAGTGTGTTGGTATTTGGAGGTGGGGCTTTAGGGAGGGGATTATAGGTCAAAAAGATGGATCCCTTATAAATATGATTAGTGCCATATAAATAAGATTATTGTCCTAGAGAAAGCTCTTGCCCTTTCTTTCCACTATGTGAGGACTTAAAAAGAAGTGTGTATTTTGTGCCTAAGAAGAGTGCTCTCACCAGAATCCAACCATGTAGGCACACTAATCTTGGACTTTCTCACAGTCTTCAGAACTGTGAGAAATAAATTTCTGTTGTTTATAATCCACTCTGCCTGTGGTAATTTGTTGTAGAAGCCTGAATTGACTAAGATAGTTTTTATTTTTCTGGGGCTTCCTTTTCATGTATTTTTAAAGTATATTTTATTAATTACATTATTAGAGTTGTCCCATTTTTTACCCCCTTTATCCCCCTCTACCCTGCACCTTTATCCCTGCAGCATCCCCCTCTCCTTAGCTCGTGTCTGTGGGTTGTACATATAAGTTCTTTGGCTTCTCCATTTCCTATTTTATTTTTTTTCAAACTTTGAAATGAATTAATTGTACAAACTAACATGTAACAAGTAGAAAAATAAGGTAGATTTTTAGTGTTTATTTTTATTTTATGTATATTTTATTGATTATGCTATTACAGTTTTCTCAATTTTCCCCCTTTATCCCCCTCCATCGTGCACCCCCCAACCTTCCAGCATTCCCCCACTTAGTTCATGTCCATGGGTTGTACATGTTTCCTGTACCATTATTAACCTCTCCTTGTCTATTTTATTTCTACCATTTATGCTTCTTATTCTCTTTACCTTGCCCTCTATTCTTCCCCTCCTTTTCCCTACTGAAAACCCTCCACGTGATGTCCATTTTCTGATTCTGTTTTTTTTCTAGTTGTTTGCTTAGTTTTTGGTTTTTTTAAGGTTCATTTGTTGATAGCTGTGTGTGTTGTCATTTGACTGTTCATAGATTTTATCATCTTTTCTTTTTTTAAAGATTTTATTTATTTATCTTTAGAGAGGAAGGGAAGGAGAGAGGGAGAGAAATATCAATGTATGGTTGCCTCTCATACGTGCCCTGCCAGGAACTGGGAACTGGCCTGCAACCCAGGCATGTGCCCTGACTGGGAATCGAATCGCGATTCTGTGGTTCCCAGGCCCGCGCTCAATCCACTGAGCTACACCAGCCAGGGCTTATCATCTTTTCTTTTCTTTTTTTCTTTTTTTAATATAATTTTTTATTTAATTCTTGTTCAAGTACAGCTTTCTGTCTTATATTCCCAACCCTGCCCGCCCCCCACCCCATGCACCCCACCTCCCTCCCCTTTCTGCCCCCACCCTTAGTTATTATCCATGTGTCCTTTATACTTGTTCATGTGAGTCCATTCCCTTTTCCCCTATGATTCTCTCCCCTCTCCCCTCTGGACCCTGTCAGCCTGTTCCATATTTGAGTGTCATTGGTCATATTTTGCTTGCTTGTTTGGTTTGTTTAGATTCCTGTTAACGGTGAGATCATATGATATTTGTCTTTCACCGCCTGGCTTATTTCACTCAGCATAATGCTTTCCAGTTCCATCCATGATGTTGCAAAGTGTAGTAGTTCCTTCTTCCTTTCTGCAGCATAGAATTCCATTGTATATATGTACCATACTTTTTTTATACAGTCATTTACCAATGGGCATCTAGGTTGCTTCCAACTCTTGGCTATCGTGAACTGTGCTGCTATGGACATTGGGGTGCATAGGTTCTTTTGGATTGTTGTTTCAGGGTTCTTAGGATATACTCTTAAGAGTGGAATTGCTGGGTCAAAAGGCACGTTCATTTTTAGTTTTCTTAGAAAATTCCATACTATTTTCCATAGTGGTTGTACCAGTCTGCAATCCCACCAACAGTGAACTAGGGTCCCCTTTTCCCCACAACCTCTCCAGCACTTGTTGCTTGTTGCTTTGTTTATGATAGCCATTCTGACTGGTGTTAAGTGGTATCTCATTGTGGTTTTAATTTGCATCTCTCTGATAGCTAGCGATATTGAGCATCTTTTCACGTGTCTCTGGGTCCTCTGTATGTCCTCCTTGGAGAAATGTCTGTTCAAGTCCTTTGCCCATTTTTTGATCAGTTTGCTTGTCTTCTTTGAGTGGAGTTAAGTGAGTTCTTTGTATATTTTGGAGATTAAACCCTTATCCGAGGTATCATTGGCAAATATGTTTTCCCAAGCTGTTGCTTCTCTTTTTATCTTGATACTGTTTTCCTTAGCCATGCAGAAGCTTTTAATTTTGATGAGATCCCATTTGTTTATTCTTTCCTTTATATCCCTTGCTCTAGGGGACAAAGTCCCTTTAACATTTCATATAATAAGGGCTCGGTGATGATGAACTCCTTTAACTTGACCTTATCTGGGAAGCCCTTTATCTGCCCTTCCATTCTAAGTGAAAACTTTGCTGGATAGAGTAATCTTGGTTGTAGGTCCTTGCCTTTCATGACTTTAAATTCTTTTTTCCAGTCCCTTCTTCCCTGTGAGGTTTCTTTTGAGAAATCAGCTGATAGCCTTATGGGAACTCCTTTGTAGGTAACTCTCTCCTTCTGTTCCTTTTAAGATCCTCTCCTTATGTTTCATCTTGGGTAACTTAATTATGATGTTCCTTGGTGTGTTCCTCTATGGGTCCAATTTCTTTGGGAATCTCTGGGCTTCCTGGACTTCCTAGAAGTCTATTTATTTCACCAGATTGGGGAAGTTTTCTTTCGTCATTTGTTCTAATAAGTTTTCAATTTCTTGCTCGTTTTCTTCTTCTTCTTCTGGAACCCCTGTGATTTGAATGTTGGAACGTTTAAAGATGTTGCAGAGATTTCTCAGCTTCTCCTCATTTTTTGTTTGAATTCGTGTTTCTTCATTCTGTTCTGGTCAAATGCTTATTTCTTCCTTTTGTTGCATATTGTTCATTTGAGTCCCAGTTTCCTTCCCTTTGCTGTTGGTTCCCTGTGTATTTTACTTTATTTCACTTTGAATAGCCTTCATTTCTTCTTTCATTTTGCAACCAAGCTCAATCAGTTTTGTGAGCATCCTGATTACCAGTGTTTTGAACTCTGCATCAGATAGATTGTCTATCTCCTTGTCACCTAGTTCTTTTTATGGAGTTTTGATCTGTTCTTTCATTTGGGCCATACTTCTTTGTCTCAGGGCACCTGTTATATTGTAAAGGGTGGAGCCTTAGGTATTCACCAGGACGGGGCAACCCAGATCACTGTGTTATGGTGCTGTTTGTGGGGAGGGGTCAGAGAGGGATCAAGGTCACTTGCTTGGCTCTCACCCTGCTTTCAAACACTTCCCCCACTACCCACAAGCAAATTGGGCCCTTCTGGTGCTGAATCTTAGGTGGGCGGGCTTGTGTATGTTCTAGGAACTTGTGGATCTCTCCAGCAAACTCTTCTGTGAGAGTGGGGGAAACTCCCAACCCCCCGTCCACAAGAATTTTTATAGTGGGCTTTTTTGAGGCTTTAGTTTTCCACACTGGAACCCTGGGTTGCACAGTTTGTCTCATTCCCCAGTTGGTCCTCCCAGCTTATCAGCATGCAAATGTGAGACCACCCAGTTCACCAGCCACTGCCTCACCCATACCATCTAGATCCTTGCTGCACTTCCTCTCCACCCTGGCTGTCTGTCTCCACCCCTCCTACCAGTCTGGATGAATATTTCGTTTTTAACTCCTTGTTTTTTTTGACTTCCATACACTCTAATTTTCTGGCAGTTCTGGTTGTTTTTTGTTTGTTTTTTAAATTTGCTGTTGTCTTTCTTTTGGTTGTGTGAGGAAGCAAAGCATATCCACCTATGCCTCCATCTTGGCTAGAAGCCTGATCAATAGGTTCTACCTAAATATTTGGCTTTATACTTTGAGAAAGGTTTAGAATTATCCTTTAAAATGGTGTATTTCAGAAAGTATTATCTTAGATATAAAAAGCCAATTTTAAAGCACTGAAGTTTTGTAGCAATACCTATACATAGGATTTGTGAAATAACACCTGTTAAGTTGTAAGGGGGAGACTTAGGTATTTGCCAGAGCAGGACAACCCACTTTGCTGAGTTGTGATCTTGTACATGAGGGAGGGGTCAGAGAGAGAACAATGCCACTTGCTTGGCTCCAGACCCACTTTCAGTCACTTCTCCCTCCACCTGCAAGCAAATTGAGCCTTCAAGGTGCTGCCCTGGTGCTGATTCCTGAGTGGGTAGGGTTCTGTAACTTCTAAAATCCTGTGGGCCCCTCCAATGGACTCTCCTGTGAGATTGGCAGTTTCTCCCACCACCGTAACTCCCACTTACAGCTAGAGATTTTACAGCCAGAGTTTTTTGAAGTTTTCTTTTTCCACACTGAAACCCCTGGTTATGTGGTTTGTATCACACCTCAGTTCTTCCTCCCGGCTTACCTGCACACAAATGTAGGACCACCCAGTCCACCAGTTGTTGCCTTGCCTACTCGGTCTTCCAACTTCCATTTTGCCACGTGTCCTCTCCGTGGGGCTTTCTCTTTAATTGTGAGAAAGCTTGCTCCTGATTGTTTCAAGTCATTATCATGCTAGGAAAAAACACACACGAACCAAAACAACTTCCATATAACACTGGCAATTTATCCCTATTCACCTATGATATTTGAACTAAATCATAAGTTAACACATACACATATAGAAATATATGTGAACAACAAGGTGTTAAAATGAGATGTGACTGAATTCCTTGTCACCATGGGAAAGAGATAAAGACCCTTGCCCATCATCCCAAATCTTTTTTCAGAAAACCATCAATAATATGGCTTCAAGATTTTAGTATGTGACTGCTGAAGTTTTGGAGAGACAGTACTCAAGAATCTAAAATTTCAGGGCCTAGTTGAAGCAACCTGTGGCTGTGGCAGTTGCTTGGAAGGAAGTGACGCTTATTGATGACTAAGAAAAGATTTGAGTTCCTGATGGGCTATATATGGGTGGAGAGAGTGAGTGAGCTTGAAACTACTTAAAGGTACTTTACCCAAGAGGGGCTATGGAGGGGTCAAGGGAGAAGGTATATGTGGGGGAAGAATGCCAAGAAACAGTGGATCAAGGGTAGATTCACCAGAGGGTAGATGGAGAATGCATCACCCATGTGAGGGAGCAGAAGGTGGAGCAACTTCAATAATGGATGTGGATACGTTCTGGAAAGAACTCATGCAGTATTCCACAAGAAAGAAAATTAAACATTAATCTCAGCTAGAGAAAACCAATACTCACAATGTTACCACTCAAGTTGGTTCCCCATATTTCTCCTTCTCTCTTTCCAAAATTTAAATACAGAGTGGTCAGAAACTGTGATTAGCAAACAGAGGGAAGGGGAGCAAATGTGCAAGGGGGTAAACTAGAGAAGAAGCAAACCTTGTCTCTCAGTGTAGATTTTACCCCTGAATAAGAGCTCAGCAAAGAGATAAGAGAGGCTCTGACTTTGAGGAGAGTTTGAAGTTACGAGTGTTATTCCAGAGGGAAATTAGTGAAGTGAAATTGTTTTGGGAATTGAAGAAGGCATTTCAGTGTATTTGAGAGTGAACAGAAAAGATATGGGGTCACAGAGTAGGTTATGGTGTGAGGAAGACTACTGGTAACTGGGTATGTACTGTAGTATTTATGATGTTTTATTGTATTTTAAGCAGTTCAAGATTTAAAATTTAGCCAAAGTAAAATAAAGAGACAAATGGCATTTAATGATCAGCTTTTCCCCCACATTTTATTTATTTATCTTTAGAGGGAAAGGGAGGGAGAGAGGGAGAGAAACATCAATGTATGGTTGCCTCTTGTGTGTCCCCTGATGGGAACTGGCCTGCAACCCAGGCATGTGCCCTGACTGGGAATCAAACCATGGTTGCTTGGTTCCCAGGCCCATGCTCAATCCACTGAGCTACACAAGCCAGGGCAGCTTTTAAAAATAAATATTTTATTGTTGTTCTATTAGAGTTGCCCCAATTTTGGCCCTTTTTCTTACACCCAGCCCTTCCCCCATTTCCACAGTCAATACCCTCCCTGTTGTCCACATTCATGGCTAATTTATACATGTTTCATGACTAATCCTGTCCCATTCTTTCCACTGTCATCCCCCCACCTCTGGTAGCTGTCATTCTGTTCCTTTTTCCCCCCATGCCTCTGGTTCTACTTTGTTTTGCTGTTTTGTTCAATAGGTCCCTCTTATAGGTGAGATCATATGGTATTTGACTTCCACCACCTGGATTATTTGACTTATTCTCCAGTTCTATCCATCCATGCTGTCACAAAATGCAGGAGTTCTTTCTCTCTTTCTGCTGTGTAGTATTCCATTATGTGAAGATACGACAGTTTTTTTATCCACTCATTTTCTGGTGAACACTAAGGTTTATCCAGCACTTGACTGTTGCAAATAGTGAGTGCTGCTATTAACGTAGGGGTGCATAACTTCTTTTGAATTGGTAACTCAGGATCCTTAGGGTATATTACTAGCAGTTGAATCATTGGGTCAAGAGGAAGTTCTATTTTTCGTATTTTAGAGAAATTCCACAGTGTTTTCCATAGTGGTTGCCTCAGCCTGCATTCCCAGCAACGGTGCACTAGGTTTCCCTTTTCTCCACAACCTCACCAGCACTTGTTTGTTGGTTTGTTAATGATGGCCATTCTGATTGGTGTGAGGTGGTATCTCATTGTGGTTTTAATTTTCATTTCTCTGATAGCTAGTGATGCTGAGCATCCTTTCATATGTCTCTGGGCTCTCTGTATGTCCTCCTTGGAGAAGTGTCTGTTCATCCCTGACTGGTGTGACTCAGTGGAATGGGTCACACCTGTGAACCAAAGGGTCACCAGTTTGATTCCCAGTTATGTCATATGCCTGGGTTGTGGGCTAGGCCCCCAACTGGGGGCGCAAGATAGACAACCACACATTGGTGTTTCCTTCAATCTCTTTCTCCCATCTACCCCCTCTCTCTAAAAATAAATAAAATATTTTTTAAAAAGGGTCTGTTCAGGTCCTTTGTCCATTTTTTAATTGGATTGTTTGTCTTCCTGGTATTGAGTTGTATGTGCTTTTTATATATCTTGGAGATCAAAGAGTTGTGCAAGGTATCATTGGCAAAATGTTTTCCTATACGGTTAGATCCATTTTCATTTTGCTGATGTTTTGTTTAGTCATGCAGAAGCTTTTTAATTTGATGTAGTTCCATTTGTTTATTTTTTCCTTTATCTCCCTTGCACTAGGGGTTATATCAGCAAAAATATTGCTACATGAGATATCTGAAATTTTTCTGCCTAGGTTTTCTTCTAGGACTTTCATGATGTCTTGACATATTTAAGTCTTTTATCCATCTTGAGTTTATTTTTGTGTGTGGTATAAGTTGGTGGCCTAGTTTCTTTTTTCTTTTTTGCATGTCGCTATCAAGATCTTCCAATACCTTTTACTGAAGAGGCTATTTTTATTCCATTTTATGCTCCTGCCCCCTTTGTCAAATATTAATTGACCACAGAGACATGGATTTACTTCTGGGCTCTCTACTATCTTCAGTTGATCTATGGGTCTGTTCTTATCATAGTCCAAGACTGTTTTGATTACAGTTTTCTTGTAGTATAATTTGATACCAAGTATTGTGGTATCTCCTACTTCGTTCTTCCTTCTCAAGATTGCTAAGGGTATTTGGGTCAGTTTTGGTTACATATAAATTTTTGAAATATTTCCTCTAGATCTGTAAAATATGCCATTGGTATTTTAATGGGGATTGTATTGAATCTGTAGATTGCTTTGGGTAGCATAGACATTTTAATGATATTAATTTTTCCAATCAATGAACATGGTATATGCTTCCATTTATTTTATCTTCTATAAATTCTTTTTCAGTGTTCTATAGTTTTCCAAGTATAGTTCTTTTACCTCTTGGTTAAATCTATTGTTAGGTACTTTATTTTTTTGTTGTTGTTGCTATATTAAATGAGATTTTTTGCAGTTTCTCTTTCTGATGTACAGATATGCTTTCAATTTTGAATATTGACCTTTTATCCCCCTATTTTGCCAAATTCACTTATTAGGTTGCATAGTTCTTTGGTGGAGCCTATAGGATTTTCTATGTACACTATTGTGTCATCTGCCAATAATGAGAGTTTTACTTCATCCTTTCTGATTTGGATGCCCTTTATTTCTCTTACTTGTCTGATTGCTGTGGCTAAAACTTCCAACACTGTGTTAAATAAAAGTGGTGAAAGCAGCCACCCTTGTCTTGTTCCTGATCTTAAAGGGAAAGCTTTTAGTTTTTGCTCATTGATCATGATGTTGACTGTAGGTTTTGCATATACAGCCTTTATTATGTTCAGGTATGCTCTCTCTATTCCCACTTTGCTGAGCATTTTTATTATAAATGGGAGGTGTACTTTATCAAGTCGGTTTTCAGCACCTATTGATATGATCATGTGATTTTTATCTTTCATTTTGTGGTGTACTATGTTTATTGATTTGTGACCATTGTTCCATCCGTGTACCCTTGGGATTAATCCTAGTTGATCATGGTGTATGATCCTTTTAATGTATTGTTGGATCCAGATTGCCAATATTTTGTTGAGGACTTTAGCATTTATGTTCATCAGCAATATTGGCCTGTAGTTTTCTTTCTTTGTTGTGTCTTTACCTGGTTTAGGAATTAGGATAATATTGGCCTCATAAAGAGTGGGAGTCTTCACTCTTCTTGAATTTTTTGTAATAGTTTGAGAAGTATAGGAGTTAGCTGTTCTTAAAATGTTTTGTAAAATTAGCCTATGAAGCCATCTGCCCCAGGGCTTTTGTTTGCTGTGAATTTTTTTATTACTGCTTCAATTTCTCTAGCTGTTATCAGTCCATTCAGACTTTCTGTGTCTTTCTGATTTAGTTTTGGAAGATAGTATGTGTTTAAAAATTTACACATTTTCCCTAGATTGTCTCATTTCTTATCATATAGTTGTTGATAGTAATCTCTTACAACCCTTTGTATATCTGTGGTATCTTTTGTTATTTCTACTCTCATTTCTGATTGTATTTATTTGGATTTTCTCTCTATTTTTCTTGATGAGTCTGGTTAAACGCTTGTCAATTTTGTTTATCTTTTTATAGAATGAGCTACTGGATTTATTGACCCTTTGAATTTTTTTCAGTCTCTATTTCATTTAATTCTCCTCTGATCTTGATTATTTCCTTTTTTCTACTCTCTCCAGGCTGTGCTTGTTGTTGTTCCTCCAGTTCTTGTAGATGTAGTTTTAGGTTGTTTCTTCCTTTTTTCAAAAATATTTCATTTATTTATCTTTGGAGGGGAATGGAAGGAGAGAGGGAGAGAAATATCAATGTATGGTTGCCTCTCGTGTGTCCCCTGCTGGGAACTGGCTTGCAACCCAGGCATGTGCCCTGACTGGGAATTGAACTGTCATCATTTTGTTCACAGGCCTGTGCTCAATCCACTGAGCTACATAAGCCAGGGCAGGGTTAGGTTGTTTATTTGAGATCGTTCTATCTTTTTAAGGTAGGCCTGTATTGCTATGAGCAGGACTGCCTTCGCTGTGTCCCACAGGTTTTGTGCTCTCTTGTGTCATTTTTATTTGTTTGCAGAAACTTTTTTTATTTCTTTCTTGATCTCATTGTTAACCTATTCATTATTTAATAGCATGTTATTCAGTCTATATGTATTTGAATGTTTTCAGTTTTTTTCCCTGAGGTTGGTTTCTAGTTTCAAGCCATCACGATCCAAGAAGATGCTTTATATGATTTCAACTTTCTTGAATTTATTGAGGCTTATTTTGCATCCTACCACATAGTCTATATTTGAAAATCTTCCATGTGCATTTGAAAATAATGTGTATTTTGCTTCTTTGGGATGAAAGGATATATATATATATATACACACACTATATATGTATATATATAGTATATATAGTATATATGTATATATATAGTATGTATATATAGTATATATAACTAATATAACTATATATTATATTATATATATATAACTAATATATATATAACTTAACTAATATATATATAGTTAAGTCCAACTAATATATATGTATATATAGTATATATGGCATATATGTATATATATAGCATGTATATATATAGTATATATATAACTAATATAACTATATATTATATTATATATATATATAACTAATATATATATAACTTAACTAATATATATATAGTTAAGTCCATTTGATCTAGGACATTGTTCAATGCCACAATATCCTTGTTGATATTTTGTTTGGAAGATCTGTCCACTTTTGACAGTGAGGTGTTAAAATCCCCTGATATAAGTGTGTTGCTGTCTATATATTTTTCTTGAAGTCCTCCAAGATTTTCCTCTTATATTTGGGTGATCCTATGTTGGGTGCATATATGTTTATAATGTTTATGTCTTCTTGATGGATTCTGCCCTTGACTATTATAAAGTGTCCTTCTGGGTCTCTTTTATGAACTTTGTTTTGAAGTCTATTTTCTCATATGTAAGTATTGCTACCCCAGCTTTTTTTCCTGTCCACTTGCTTGGAATATTTTTTCCTGTACCTTTGCTTTCAGTCTGTGTAGGTCTTTTGTTCCGAGGTTGGTCTCTGGTAAACAGCATATGTGCAGGTCATGGTTTCTTATCCACTCAGCTACTCTAAGTCTTTTGATTGGGTCATTTAATCCATTTACATTTAAGATTATTATTGGTAGGTACTTATTCATGCCTTTTTTCTTGTTTGTACCCATGCTCCTCTGTCCATCTTTTTAAAGGAATCCCTTTAGCATGTCTTGCAACTTTGGTTTGGTGGACATGTATTCCTTTACTCTTTTTTTGTGGTCAGGAAACTTCATATTTTAAATGAGTGCTTTGCTGTGTAGAGTAGTCTTGGTTGCAGGCAGTTTCTTTTCATTTTTTGAAACATTTCTTGCCATCCCCTTCTGACTTGTAGTGTTCCTGTTGAAAAAATCAGCTATAGCCTTATAGGAGCTCCCTTGTATGTCGCTACCTATTACTCCTTTGCTGCCTTTATGATTCTCTGTTTGATTTTAAATTTTGCCATTTTAATTACAAAGTGTCTCGGAGTGGGCCTCTTTGGGTTCATCTTGATTGGGACCCTCTGTGCTTCCTGTACTTGCACGACTCTTTCCTGTATCAAGTTAGAGAATTTTTCTTTGGTTATTTTTTCAAAATGAGTTTCTATCTCTTGCTCCTCTTTTTTTCCTTCTGGTATCTCTAGGATATGAATATTATTATGCTTCATGCTTCTTTAACCCCTCTTTGTTCTTTTTTGAGTCTTTTTTCATTTTGCTGCTCCTTCTTGGAATTTTTTCTACATGTTCCTTCAGTTCACTGATTTGATCCTCTACTTCATGTATCCTGTTTTTAATTCCTTCTATTGTTTTCTTCATTTCAGATATTGTATTCTGCATTTTCCTATTACTCTTATTGATATATTCTATGTTCTTTTTCATGCTGGTGTAGTTTTCAGTAAGTTCCTTGTAGCTTCCCTGGAGTTCATTGTAGTTCTTTCTGAGCTCCTTGAGCACCCTTATAACCATTTTTTTTTAACTTAATGCCTAATAGTTTGCTTGCCTCAATTTCATTTAGCCCTGTTTCTGGGATTCATCCTTTCCTTTTCAGTTGAGGGTTTTTTCTTTGTCTCCCCATTTTAGGTCACTCTTCTTGTTTTCTTTTTCCTGAATATTAGGTTGATCTGCTTTGGCTCCCTGTCTTCATGGTGTGACCTTCTGTAGTAGAAGGCCTGTGGGACTCAGTGGTGCATTCTCCTTGATTTCCTGAGCTGGATGCTCATGGGGTATACTTTATGCCATTTATGTGGGATCTCTGTTTGTAATTGGGTTTTTTTGTTGTTGGATTATTGTTTGGTGGGTACTTACACCTGGCTGACTGATTGGGAGTCACAACACCCACCAAGTTTTGTATACTGTTGTACAAGTGCTGCCAGACTGAAGCCAAACAACCCAGATTACAAGCCCACATCCACAAAAATAACCCCCATCCACAACCACACTGCCGACAGCAAATGAGCAAATATTAATAAAGGTCTAAAGATATTGAGATTATTATAAGAAAGGAAAAATAAATATGAGATTACTAACAGAAAGAAAAATGACTTTGAGATGATTGAGGGAGGAGATATAACAAGAATAGGGAGTAGAAACAGGGAAAAGAAAGAAAGGGTAGAAAATTTACATTGTAAATAAAAAAGGGAGGGAAGAAGGCAGAATTTAGTACAAAAAGGGGAGAGTATATATTAAGTTTAAACAAAAATTTGAAAATATATAGTGGAAAAAATAAGGACCAAATTGGAGAAAAAGATCTTCCACAGAAGTATCAACAACAAATGAGCAAAGATTAATATAGATGGAATGGGATTAAGAAGGAAAAAAGAAAGACAAACTTATGAGATGTCTAGAGGAACAAAAAATGATTTTGACAGGATAGAGGGAAAAGGAATACCAAGAATGAGGAATGAAAACTACGCTATAACTGGGAAAAATTAAATTTTAAAAGAAAAGAAGAAAGAGCAGGAGGTAGGCAAAATGGAGGAGGAGAAGGGAGCATTAAAACTTGAGATTTGAAATACAAAAATAGTGAAGGTCTAGAGATAAAATTGAATAAATACAACAACCACCACCATATCAACAACCAACAAGCAAAGACTGATAAAGGTAGAGCGAGAATAAGGTTATTTTAAGAAAGGGTAAAAGAATGTGTAATGACTAATAACAAGAAAAGTGATTATGAGGGGCTGGAGGGGCAAAAATAATGAGTGTGGAATAGAAATAAGCCATAGCAAGAAAAAATAAAATTTAAAACAACAATAAAAAGAGATAGGAAGAAGGTAAAATGGAGTAAGAGAATGAAGGAGCAAAGTATAAGATTTGAAATAAGCTAAAATATAAAATCTAGTGAAACAATAAGCACAAACTTGAAGAAAAAATGTTAAAAATTATTCAGGGAGAAAACAACATAAGTCATAAGGAAGACTGCATTGGCATTCATGTCAGTAGAATCCAGTGTTTACCACTGTCTTCTCTTTCAGGATTCATCCCTGGTGATGTTAGCTGGTGTCCTAGTCTGATCTGAGGCAGCCTGTTTCAGACTACAAACAATTCACAGTTTGTGGCTGTTTCCCTCAGATTAGGCTGGTCCCTGTTGTTCTGCCCTGCCAGCTTTCCATCAGCCATGGGCCCAGGAGTGGTTTATTTAATGATCTGAGAAGACTACCAGTATTTTCTCTACCTACCTGTAGGGAGCACCTGCTACAATTAGGAGGGTGGGTATTCTGTGTCACCCCTGGGGGACACTCTTCCATCTTCATGGAAGATGGTGGGAATGTTTCCCTATCCCCTCACCACACATCTTGGTTTGTCCTAGATTCTTTCCAATAATATATGGGTTCTGGTGAATTAGCTGACCATTTCCTGTGAGAGGCCAATCTGTATAAAAGGGACAGCTCTTTCCTGCTTGGTGCAGACAGCAGCTCTGTCTAGGCACCAAGGCAGGAAGGGTCCTGAATACCCCTTGTTGTGCCTGTCTCTAATCTCTCAGCCCTGATCCTGAGGAACAGTGCAGCTCTTACTATCTGATAAAGGGCCCTTTTAGAGCTTTTCTTCTTCCCCTTCAGAAATGCACCCAGGAAGCAGCTCCTCAGCCTGGCCTCACTGATCTGCAGAGCCTGTAATCCTGTGGGTGGGTCTTGGACTTGCCTTTCTGTGAGGGGGCCTGCCTGGCTGAAAATCTCAGGAATTCAGCTCCTGGCCATCCAGTTCCCAGCCTGATGCTCTTGCTGGAGACTTGGGCTCCAAGTCTCCACTCTGAGCAGTCCCCAGCTCACCAGCCATGCTGTGTTGGTCCCCACAGTCCCCCCAGCATGACTCTATCCCTCTGAGTTCTTTGTTTACAGGGCTGCTGTGCACATGTGGATGTGTATATGAGGACCAGAATCTGGAGTCTGACCTCAGCTCCTCTTTCAAGAAAGTTTCTTTGTGTCTCCCATGGTGCAGCACCGAGCCCTGGGAGGACTATTCTTCATGAGTTTCTCCTCCCCCCAAATCATGAAGTCTCTCTTGGTCAGGGCTGGCCACAGTGTATTTTGGCAGGGCCTATGACAGTTTTAGATAGGTTTCAAGCTGGATCTCTCCTGAATGGCACTGGGAAGAATCCTGAAGTAATAGTATAAACATGGGGCAGTGGCTGGGTGCACTCGCTGCTCCCTCCAGTTGTTCTCAGCCTCAAGAAGGACTACTCCTGCTGCACTGTTTCTGAAACCAGCACCTCCCTGGCCATGTCTCTTTGCTTGTGGGGCTCATGGTTTCTGAGCTGCTCCACAGCTGCCCTGAATCTGTGCAGCCAGCAGTGGCAGGTTGGGCAATGTCAGGGACAGTTGCTCTGCTAGGAGAGCCTGGGCAGATTGCTCCTGAGTGCTCTGTAGGCAGACAGGTTCTTGCCCACTCATGCACACTTCCAATGCTCTTGTCTGCATATGCACTCATTCACACAAGCTGTCACTCACCCTCTGCTGGATTTTTTAGTTAGTTGCTCTGTGGTTTAGCTGCATGACCTGTACAGGTCTAGGAACAAGAGGACGGAGCTTCTGGTTACTCTACAGCCATCTTGGATCCCTGATCAGCTTTAAAAAAATTCTATTTATTTTTTATTGTATTTTTAATTATCATTAATCCCCCTTTACCTTCTTCCACCTCTGCCTGCTTCTCCCACTATCACCACACTATTGTCCATTGCCATGAGTACCTTTTCCTTTTTTGCTCGATCCCTCCACCTCTGACCGTGCTTGCTCCAGAGTTGTCAGCCTGCTCTCAGCTTTATGTAATGTCTTGCTCAGAGCAAGGAATCACAGTGTTCAATTTTAAAAGGTGCTAGGAAGTCATTTAATTTAAATTATTGAAAGGAAAGTTTTAGTAAAACCATGTACTTTGCTCGCCAACACATTGGTCCATTTAACCTCTAATTTTTACATTATCGCTTGCTCAGCTTGGATGATGGGTTGTCTTGCCAGCCACTCTCTGCCATTCACTTGACCCTCCATCAATAACATAGCTGTCAGGCCCAAGAATTTATAATCTGTGTCTAATTTGTATGCCATTTCTATCTTCTTTTCTCCTCTTTGTTTCTGTGCTTTTTGTGTGGCACAGACATATACATGCACAAACATAAAAACTGCTAACTAAACTATAAAAATGAGAACTACTTCCAAATGTCAGCTAAAAGCCTTAACATTCTTTTTTTTTAGCCTTAACATTCTGACTGAGATAACTGTATCTAAGAAATTACTTTATGTAAAATTTTAAAAATAAAATTTTAACATAAAAAATGTACTAGAGGCTTGAAAAATAAAAATATAAATTTCTCTGTCAGTGACCACCATCCATAGGGAGCCATATCCATGGCAGGAAAGAGTCAAGAGGAGGACGTGTACCAGAGTGAAAAAGAGTGGATAATAGGAAAAAAGAAGTTATCAGGTTACCAAACTGATGTATAGGAGTCTTTATTTAAGGCCCTTCTTTTCCTTCTGCTCTAATCTCAGCATGTCTCCAAAAAAGCACCTCTTTTCCTGCCGACCAATCTCCTGGGTCCATTGAATATTTGCCTAATATGTATCGACTATACTAGGTTCCATTGATTGCGAATTTCTGGCTTTTCATAGCAAAATTCCCAGCCTGTAAAATCAGGGTGATTGAGATAATCAGTCTTGTGTTTCTGAGAAATTCACAGAGATGAGGAGGCCAAGTCTTGGGGACCACTCTCTTTCTATTGAACTATACCATCTTCTTTTATTCTTTTATTGTCCTATGATATCCAAAGAAAATCTAACCCTATGACTTTATCAGTGATCGCAAAGAAAGAAAATCACCTAGAATCCAAGTTGAGTAACTAGCTTTCAGGTTTGATGGGGCAAAATGGATTTAAATAGGCTCTGAGGTTAACTTATTTTCTTGATTTAAATAAAGTTACTTATCATTGGTTTGTCCATGTCTCCAACACATATCAAGTAGTAGAGCTGCTATCAAGGGTTTCATCCAAGGTTTAGAAAATTCAGACTTAGGAAACATAATCACCAACTGCAAAATAAGGGACATAGTTTGCCAGGAAAGTTAAAGATGTGATATCTTTGTGACTTGGTAGGCAATGTATCACTATAAAAGGAGCAGACTCATTTTTACACAACATGAGATGAGAATCCCAGCAATGATTCTTACCTGCTGTGACCTGGGGTAAGTTTCTGAACCACTCTTCATTTCCACATCTGTATACAGGGAGTGATGATTTATGCATTGAGAAACAGTGAGAATTCAGTAAAAATATTTGTGTAAACTAATTCATAAAATTAATGGAACAAGTGAACAAGTAATATCTTGCTACCCTATTTTTGAGCATTATATTACTTTTTGGCATTGAGTTAACTGGACAAGTTTGGTGTTTGGTCTCATAAAACAACACTAAAATTTTAGTGTCTTACAAGAAAAGTTTGTTTCTTAGTCATGCAATATATTCACCGTAGTTTGATTGTGGTTCTGTTCCACACTACCTTCTTTCTGGGACCAGGGTGGCAGAGCATCCTTCATCTGGAACACTGTCAGAACTGTGGAAGATGGAAAAGGGAATCTGGTAAGTAAGACACTGACCTATAAAGCCTCCACCCAGAACTTATATTTCTGTTTATTGGTCAAGGCAAGTGACTTGGCCATACATAGGTTCAATGGAATGGAGAAGTATAATTCTTCTATAGGGATGAAAAACAAATATTGGTGAAGAACAGCTGTTTACCACATGGCTGAGGCAGTTCAGTGCTCATTTTACTGAACTCTCCAGAAAAAAATAGAGGGAGATAATGAGTTTGATCAGGTGATTATCTATTCATATAAAAACCTTTAATACAACTTTATCTACTTACACTTTAAGTTTCAACTCAGATGTTGCTTTCACTATAGTCTTACTGGGTTCTTCTTGCCAGAAAATAAAAATTTTCCACTATCATATGATATTTTTCTTCTTAGATCATACACCACACTCTGCTATGTGTTATAAGGTATACAGGGAGTATTATTTGATACATATTTTATTTCTCAAGAGCACTTACCTTTATGGAGTTTACAATCTGTCTTATTCATCCTTAGGACATTCAAGGTCATTAGTTCAGCATCTTGTACATAATTGATTCAAATATTTATAGATAGGAATTAAACTGCTAATATGAGAAGTGCACAGTATGTGTGAGTGAGGTGGAGGAAGTATTTGCTGTTCAATGGAGAAATGTTTCTTCTTGAGGTCAAATACATATTTCCTAAATGTTTTTAGTAGTAATCATGGGAAAAATCCCTGAGGGAAACTGGAATGTCAACTGAGATCCCTGAAAACCACTCTTGTAGGGTTCAGGAAAAAAAGAGGTTGTTAAAGAAAATTAAAGCCATTGGATAACTCTATCAAGTATTTTATAATTAGCAATTACTGTACAAATGAGAAACATTTACTACATTCTGACAGCAAACATATTGCATAATTGCACCAAAAGTGTTTGTCCACAGCCTTTCCAGGATGCATTGAGCATTTAAAGAGATAAATAAATAGCCTTAACTTTGGTGGAAACAGTAAAAAAAAAAAAACAAGCTTTCTTGGGCTGTCCCTGATCCATGACAACATATGGTATGGTATGGACACCATGTGTGTGGCTTAACCATATCTTCCTGTTCTTTTCCTTTACCAATGATCTCTGTTGCTAAGTCAGTTCTGAGAAACAACTAAGGGAGATCAGTTATTCCTTAGTGATATGACATCGTCAAGGAATTACATGCATTTTTTTATTCAACTACTATTTATTGAGAATCTATTATATGCCAGACACTGTGATAGTGTGAATCTATTGAGTCTCTTAAACAATTTAATATCTTATTCTCTATGTCTTTTATTTATTTATTTATTATTTACTTTTTTATTGTTGTTCGACTACAGTTGTCTGCATTTTCCCCAGCCCCTTCCCCACGCCCCACTCACACCCACCTCCTACCCTCAATCTTTCCCCACTTTGGCTTTGTCCATGGTTTCTTTATACATGTTTCCTGGTGACCCTTCTCATTCTTTCCTGTTATCCCCTTTCCCCCTCCCTTCTAATTACCATCAGTCTGTTTATTCCAATGTTTCTGTTTATATTTTGCTTGTTTTTTGTTGTTGTTGTTATTGATCAGGATCCACTTATAGGTGAGATCATATGGTATTTTCCTTTCACTGTCTGGCTTATTTCACTTAGCATAATGTTCTCCAGATCCATTCATGCTGTTATGAAGGGTAGGAGCTTCTTGTTTGTTTCTATTGCATAGTATTCCACTGTGTAAATGTACCACCATTTTTTTATCCACTCATTTATAGATGTGCATTTAGGTTGCTTTCGACATGTTGTTTCCTCTGATTGAAATATTCTAATCTCTGTCTTGAATAACCCTTATTTATCATTCTGGTTTGAGTTTAGACATCTTATCATTTGGGAAGAATACCTAGACCTTCCAAAGTTTTAGTTTCCTCTTCTATGTGCTTTCACAATGATGTAAACTTCACTCATCATAACAAATCAAACTTTATTTTAGTATGGCTGTCTGTAGCTTTTATTAATCTATATACTCTGGGAGAGCAAGATTGGTTTTTTTATGTGTTTTACTTATTACTGTCTTCCGTGTACCACTGTAATGGCAGGTGAAGGTTGATTAATGTATCATTATCTTTTTATGGCCATTGTATGCTTATATTATTATAATATATTACCATGTCAGTGCCCTATAATAGTGCTAAATGTCTATACTTCTGAGGGATTTATCCATTTGCAACTAGATGTAATTTTTAAAGAATTATCTTTAAACATTCTATGGATTGCTTTGTCCATAGAATTTCTGAAGCAATTTGAGTAGAGTGCTCTGTTTTTCAGTGTGATGAACAAAGCCAGGAATCAAGACCTGGGTTCTGGGCTTGGCTGTCACTATCCTGCTGTGTGTTCTTGGAAAATAGCTACCTCTCTGAACTGTTTTTCTCATGTATCCGAAAAGAATATGGAATATGAGCTGTTATATATCTGATGTGTGACTACCATGTGTGGTGATCATAAAACATAACCCAAACATTCTTGAACTGTCCTTTCATTAAATGGTAGTGGCCCATGTGTCCTCTTTTTGAATTTGGGCTTTGGGGCTGATTGTTCAATAAAATATACTGGAAGTGATGATGTGTCAGTTTTCAGGTCCAGACTACAATATTGACACTTTTGCTCTGGCTGGATTGTTCAGTTGATTGGATCATCATCCCATGCACCAAGAGTTTGTGTGTTCAATTCCTGGTCAGGTCACATACCTAGGTGGCAGGTTTGATCCTTGGTCTGGGCACATTTGGGAAACAACCAATCAATGTTTTTCTCTTACATTGATGTTTCTCTCTCTCTCTCTCACTCTCTCTCCCCTTCTCTCTCTAAAACCAATAAACATATCTTTGGGTGAAGATTTACAAAATTGACACCTTTACGTTTTGACTCTTGAATGTTCATTTCATGGTTGAACCCCAGCTACCATGCCATAAGGAAGCCCAAGTATCCTGTGGAGAGACCTACCGTGGAAAGGATCTGAGTTCTCCAACTGAGCTCTTAGATGACAGCCAGCACCAAGTTACCAGATATGTTAGTGAACCATTTTGAAAAGTGAATTTTCCAGCCCCCAGCTGAGCTGATCCAGCTGATGCTGCATAATGCAGAGAAGACCTGTTCCTCTCCAGCCCTTCCAAATTTGCAGATTCAAGAGCAAAATCAGTGATTATTGCTGTTTTAAGCCGTTAGTCTTCTGAGTGGTTTGTCACACAGCAATAGATGTTTGATACATACCTTTTGTTATTTCACAGCGTCTCAGAACTTTCATCTATTTGAATATTCTAGTATGTATAAAATTACCTCAAGACCTTTGATAAATCAATGCTTAGCTCACATTCATAACAGGAACAAAAGCAGTAAGCAGGATATGCCATTAAGTGTTCAAATGCTGGTTGAGTAGTGCTCCTCCTGGGCTTCTTAGCAAAGGTTAATGGAGAAATCTTCGGTTAAATTAACTAATGTAGGTGATAAATGGGCCAACTACTCTCCATTGGAATGTAAGTACTATGATTGATGATGACTCTTTGCAAAACTTTCTGAAGATCATTGGCAATTATGAGTGAGTCCTTAATCTACAATGAAAACTTCCCCTTCACTTATTTTGGGCAAAGTAATGTTCTTAACAGTGGCATCAAGATGTCAATTTACTACTATGCCCCTTCAGTGATCTAGGGTTTAGAATTCAAATGTTTTAAAAATGGCATTATGCTATATATAAAATAAGGTTTTTATACCCCAAACAAATAAATCTATAACTAAAACAGTTCAGGGTACAAAATGAAGATAGACTCTTTTTTTTCCCTCAGTGGCTAAGTACTTAATTGTCAATGGGCTTGGGAATTGAAGATTGATGGTCATGTCTTTGTGCTGCCATTGTGGTTTTTGGGACTAGTGGCTTTGGACCAGGTACCAAGACTGAACTGGGATGTCCTCCTTTCATATAAGGTTGGTGGCCTTTCCTTCTTAGGGCATACTGGTTATGAGCAACTACCACAGGGCCATATAATCCAAGTAAAACCGAGTCCACTAGCTACACAACCTTATTTAAATTACTAGGCCTTTCCATGCTCCAATTTCCCCATAATAGTGATAATAGCAGTGACTCACAGGGTTGCTTTTAAGGTTAAATGAGTTAATATGTTTAAATAACTTAAAACAATGCCTACAACATAGAAAAAACTATATAATTGTTAGCCATTATTATTGTTGTTGATATTGCCATTAATTACTATTATTTTTATTTTCTTCTTACCTCGCAATTGAGAATTATGCCAATAATAAAATCCTTTATGTGCAGATACCACACAGAACCTGTCATATCCAAAAGGCCACTTATTAATTTTGAAAGTCTTGGGCATATCATCAGAATTGGTAGCACACTCAGTCATTCTTTTTCCTTTATTATTCCTGAGACTTTGATCACATGTCATTCCTCTGCCTTGTTCTGCCTCCTCCCAGGAACTGCCCACTCCTGTTCCCCTTCCATCAATCATTTTTCAAATCATCATTTGAACAACATAGTTAAGATGAGATTTGGGTTCTGAGGTATAGTGGGCTTTTGTTTGTTTTCTCTAACACTCAAGTTTAAGTCTCCATCTTAGATTGAGTTCCCTGGAAACTGACTGTGAAATAAAGTTGTGTGCTGGCGTTTGTTGGGGAGTGATCTAGGGAAATATACCCATGAGAAAGTAAGGGGAGAAGATTGAACATAGACACTGTAGATAAATGTGATTGCTAATGAAGCCTCATCTGAATCTAAAGGGAGTGCTGGAGTAGGGAAGGTCCTCAGAGTCATTCAAAGTTGAGGTTGAGAGGGTCAGGCCTTGAGTTCTCAAATCAAACACTGAAACTGAACTCCCAAGAGATGTGTAAAATTGTTCAAGGCTGCTTTCTGTTTTTGTGTCCCCAAAGGGACACAGCTGTGTCTGTGGCTGATTGTCCCAGTAGCTGGGGATGTGAGCGCTGGCACTGACAAAAGGGCCTGGATAGAGCACCACAAATCCACTAAAGGACGACAACTTGTTTCAAGAATGATATTACTAGTGAAAAATGCTTCAATGTCTACTAACAAGAAGCAAACTACTCAGGCAAATTATTTAATCTCTCTGAGTCTCATTTTCTCTTATACATTTGAGAAGAAATCATTTATAAGGGCTAACAGAGCTCTACTATTATGTCTTTCCCATAGGGAATAATCAATTCTAGTATCCATCGCACCTTGCTCAGTTCCATGAGATCAAGAATCTTGGGTCTAGAAATTGTAGCTCCTGCATTTTCAAATGACACTGGGGTTTGTACATTTGCCCTTATTCAGAACTAGCTCTGAGGACAGGAAATGAATGTCACTTAAATACCTACAATGAACCAGGCTTTCTGCCAATTCATTTAACCCCCACCACAACACTGAGGGACAGGCACTAGCATCGTCATTACCTACAGGAAAAAAAGTGAAGCTCAGAGAGGTATAGTGACTTGCTCAAGGTAATATGACTAATAAGGGACAAAGATAGGGTTCCAGTCCAAACTCACATGCTGCTTCATATACTACTGTGCTAATGTAGGTATGAGTACCCTTTACTTTATAGCTCAGGCTTCCAGAATGTAAGGGACTTTAATTTTTTTTTTAATTTTTTCTATTTATTTATCTTTAGAGGGGAAGGAAAGGAGAGAGGGAGAGAAATTTCAATGTATGGTTGCCTCTGCCGAGGACACACAATGTATCGTGTGTCCCCTGCCGGGAACTGGCCTGCAACCCAGGCATATGCCCTGACTGGGTATCGAACCGCAATCCTCTGGTTTGCAGGCCCATGCTCAATCCGCTGAGCTACACCAGCCAGGGCAGGGAATTTAATTTTATGTGGGAACTTAAAAATAAAATTGTAAGGAGGATTAATATTTTTTAAATATTGATGTAATTTTCTATTCTGTCTTCCTGAGTATGTGATTTTACCCTAGTTGGCCCAGGATGTTCAACTGCCTAAAAATTTTTTTTGAGATTGTGTGTGTATGTGTGTGCTGGTGATAAGAAATGTTAAAGAATACAGAAAAAATGCCCTGGCTGGTGTAGCTCAGTGGATTGAGCGTGGGCCTGCGAACCACACAATCGCGGTTCGATTCCCAGTCAGGGCACATGCCTGGGTTGCAGGCCACTTCCCAGCAGGGGACTCACAAGAGGCAACCATACATTGATATTTTTTCTCCTTCTCTCCTTCCCTTCCCCTCTAAAGATAAATAATAAAATATTTTAAAAAACACAAAACCAAATTTCTAAAAAAAAAGGAATACAGAAAAATCATGATCATGTTCACATAATATGATTGTATAGCAGGAAAACAGGCTTTCAAGTTTGCCTATGGTCTTCAGAAAGGATTTGCTCAATTTTCAAAGCAGATCCCTCTCCCTCACTCCTCTTTAGCACATCCAGCCTTGAGGACCTAGAGTAGAACAGACATATAGTGATTGCACACAGCAAAGCCAAAGTCTTGTTGTTGAGTGCCATAAGGAGAATATGACCCAAGGGAAGTGAGAGATAGCCAATCCATTTTTCTTCCCTGAGGGAAGTGGGAAGGAGAAAGAAAAAGAAAAGGGAGAACAAACCAAGATGCTGTGGGTCCCTGATTCTCTTCAGGTTTAACAGCATACAAGAAGGTGATTTAGAGAAATTAGGGTAACGCCAAGAATGAATGAGGGACAGCCTGGACAGACAGAGGAAGACATTAGGTTTAACTTTGTGACATTGCCAGCTCTAAATTCCTATGTGCCATAGACTTAGAGTTAAGTACCCATTAACTTTTCAGAGACTGTCTGTGACAGGATGAGATGAGGGACTTTTCAGTTGTGTCTTGGAGTAGAGTTGAGCCAGTAGACAGAATGGAGCACTTGGCAGAGACCCAGGGATCAGTCAGTAACCATCGATGGTTGAGGAGTTATCATGTTGCCACTGAGCTTTAAAGAAACTGAGAGGGTTAGTAGACTGGAGCTATAACACCCATGGCCATCAGCAGCAGATGGTACAGGCAGGACAGGGAATACATTTAAAAGAAGAACTGAGGTGTCTTCCCTGTTGCATTGGAGGCAGAGGCCACCATGCCTGAGGACTTCAACTGGCTTGTTGTCCTCTGGCTTCTGGGTGCCTTTTGTCAATGGAAGGTATCAATTGGAGGCTAGATGAAGGTGGAAAAAGAGATTGGTGTTATTTTCTTTTTGCTCCTTCCCTGTCTGACGATGGGTTAGAAGTAACAATATTCTGTTGCACAAGTTTTGATGGGCAACATTTTCCCATATCTGTAGATCTCACCAGGTTCTGAAACTTCTTTTACTCTTTTAGACTTAAAGATGGTAGCACCATCCTTCTGTTGTGAGCATTGGGTACTTCCCCATCCCTCATAGGCTTCTTTTAACTCTATCAACACCTCTGAAAACAGTCTCTTATTTATTTATTTATTTATTTATTTATTTATTTATTTATTTGAGAGATAAAAAAATTTATTTTTATTTTTATTTTTTTCCCAATTTTTTTATTTAATTATTTTTCAAGTACAGTTTTCTGTCTATTACTCCCATCCCATCCCACCCCCCATCCTCCCCCCTCCCTCCCATTTCCCCCCTTCTCAGTTGTTGTCCATGTATCCTTTATATAGGTTCCTCTAAATCCCTCCCTTATTTCCCCTGAAATTCCCTCCCCTCTCCCCTCTGGTCACTGTCAGGCTGTTCTCTATTTCAGTGTCTTTGGTTATATTTTGCTTGCTTGTTTGTTTTGTTGTTTAGCTTCCTGTTAGAGGTGAGATCATATGGTATTTGTCCTTCACCACCTGGCTTATTTCACTCAGCATAATGCTTTCCAGTTCCATCCATGTTGTTGCAAAAGGTAGGAGCTCCTTCTTTCTTTCTGCAGCATAAAATTCCATTGTGTATATGTACCATAGTTTTTTGATCCATTCATTTACTGACGGGCACCTAGGTTGCTTCCAACTCTTGGCTATTGTAAATTGTGCTGCTATGAACATTGGGGTGCATAGGTTCTTTGGGATTGGTGTTTTAGGGTTCTTAGGATACAATCCCAGCAGTGGAATTGCTGGGTCAAAAGGCAAGTCCAATTTTAGTTTTCTGAGAAAATTCCATACTGTTTTCCATAATGGTTGTACCAGTCTGCAATCCCACCAACAGTGGACCAGAGTCCCCTTTTCCCCACACCCTCTCCAACATTTGTTGTTTATTGCTTTGTTTATGATAGCCATTCTCACCGGTGTAAAGTGGTATCTCATTGTAGTTTTAATTTGCATCTCTCTGATAGCTAGTGATATTGAGCATCTTTTCATGTGTCTCTGGATCCTCTGTATGTCCTCCTTGCAGAAGTGTCTGTTCAAGTCCTTTCCCCATTTTTTAATTGGGTTAGTTGTCTTCTTAGAGTGAAGTCGTGTGAGTTCTTTGTATATTTTGGAGATTAAACCTTTGTCTGAGGTATCATTGGCAAATATGTTTTCCCATACAGTTGGTTGTCTTTTTATTTTAATGCTGTTTTCTTTAGCTGCGCAGAAGCTTTTTATTTTGATGAGATCCCATTTGTTTATTCTTTCCTTTATAGTCCTTGCTCTAGGGGACATATCAGTAAAAATGTTGCTGCGTGAAATATCTGAGATTTTCCTGCCAATGTTCTCCTCTAGGACTTTAATGGTGTCATGGCTTATATTTAAGTCTTTTATCCACCTTGAATTTATTTTGGTGTATGATGTAAGTTGGTGCTCGAGTTTCATTTTTTTGCATGTAGCTGTCCAGTTCTCCCAACACCATTTGTTGAAGAGGCTATCTTTACCCCATTTTATGATACTGCCCCCTTTGTCGAATATTAATTGACTGTAGAGATTTGGGTTTATTTCTGGGTTCTCTATTCTGTTCCATTGGTCTATGTGCCTGTTTTTATGCCAGTACCAGGCTGTTTTGATTACAGTGGCCTTGTAATACAGTTTGATATCAGGTATTGTGATCCCTCCTACTTTGTTCTTCTTTCTTAACATTGCAGCTGCTATTCGGGGTCTTTTATGGTTCCATATAAATTTTTGAAGTGTTTGTTCTATGTCTGTGAAATATGCCATTGGTACTTTAATAGGTATTGCATTGAATCTGTAAATTGCTTTGGGTAGTATGGACATTTTGATGATGTTAATTCTTCCAATCCATGAACACGGTATACGTCTCCATTTGTTTGTGTCTTCCTTGATTTCTGTCTTCAGTGTTGTGTAATTTTCTGCATACAGGTCTTTAACCTCCTTGGTTAGATTTATTCCCAGATATTTTATTTTTCTTTTTGCTATATCGAATGGGATTTTTTTCTTGATTTCTGCTTCTGCTGATTCATTGTTAGTATACAGAAATGCCTTTGATTTCTGGATATTGACTTTGTATCCCGCTGTTTTGCCAAATTCATTTATTAGTTCCAGCAGTTTTTTGGTAGAGTCTATAGGATTTTCCATGTACACTATCATGTCATCTGCAAACAGTGACAGTTTTGTTTCCTCCTTTCCGATTTGGATGCCTTTTATTTCCTTTTCTTGTCTGATTGCTGTGGCTAGAACTTCCAATACTATATTAAATAGAAGTGGTGAAAGTGGACAACCTTGTCTTGTTCCTGATCTTAGTGGAAAAGCTTTCAGTTTTTGCCCATTCAGTATGATGTTGGCTGTAGGTCTTTCATATATGGCCTTTATTATATTGAGGAATGCTCCCTCTATTCCCACTTTGCTGAGTACCTTTATCATAAATGGGTGTTGTACCTTATCAAAAGCTTTTTCCGCGTCTATTGATATGACCATGTGGTTTTTGTCCTTGCTTTTGTTTATGTGGTGTATTACATTTACTGATTTGCGGATATTGAACCATCCTTGCATCCCTGGGATGAATCCCACTTGGTCATGGTGTATGATCTTTTTGATGTATTGTTGGATGCGATTTGCCAATATTTTGTTGAGGATTTTAGCATCTATGTTCATCAGTGATATTGGCCTAAAGTTTTCTTTCTTTGTTGTGTCTCTATCTGGTTTTGGAATTAGGATAATGCTCGCTTCATAAAAAGAGTTTGGGAGTTTCCCATCATTTTGGATTTTTTGGAATAGTCTGTGAAGAATAGGGGTTAGCTCTTCCTTAAACGCTTTGTAGAATTCTCCTGTGAAACCATCTGGTCCGGGGCTTTTGTGTGATGGGAGTTTTTTGATTACTGCTTCAATTTCATTTGCTGTTATTGGTCTGTTCAGGCTTTCTACTTCTTCTTCATTGAGTTTTGGAAGATTATATTTTTCTAGAAATTTGTCCATTTCACCTAGGTTTTCAAATTTCTTGGCATACAGTTCTTCATAGTAATTCCTTACAATCCCTTCTATTTCTGTGGTATCAGTTGTAATCTCTCCTCTTTCATTTCTGATTGTGTTTATTTGTGTCCTCTCTCTTCTTTTCTTAATGAGCCTACTTAAAGGCTTGTCTATTTTGTTTATCTTTTCAAAAAACCAACTCTTGGATTCATTGATCCTTATAATTGTGCTTTTGGTCTCTATGTCATTTAATTCTGCTCTGATCTTGGTTATTTCCTTCCTTGTACTTGCTCTGGGCTGTCTTTGTTGTTGTTCTTCGAGTTCTTGCAGGCGTCGGGTTAGGTTGTTTGTTTGAAATGTTTCTATTTTCTTTAGGTAAGCCTGTATTGCTATGAACTTCCCTCTCAGGACTGCCTTGGCCGTGTCCCATAAGTTTTGGGTTGTTGTGAGTTCATTTTCATTTGTTTCCAGAAACTTTTTGATTTCTTCCCTAATTTCAATCTTGACCCATTCGTTGTTTAATAGCATACCATTCAGTCTCCATGATTTTGGATGTTTGGGGTTTTTTCCTGTGGGGTTGGTTTCTAATTTCAGTCCCTTGTGGTCAGAGAAAATGCTTGGTATGATTTCAATTTTCTTGAATTTGTTGAGGTTCATTTTGTGTCCTACCATGTGGTCTATCTTTGAAAATGTTCCATGTGCATTTGAAAAGAATGTGTATTTAGCTTCTTTGGGATGAAGCGCTCTATATATATCAGTCAAGTCCATTTCTTCTAGAGTTTCATTTAATGCTGCTATATCTTTGTTGATATTTTGTTTGGAAGATCTGTCCATTTTTGACAGTGGGGTGTTAAAATCCCCTACTATAATTGTGTTGCTGTCAATATCTTTCTTGAAGTCTTCTAGGATTTTTCTTATATATTTGGGTGCTCCTATGTTGGGTGCATATATATTTATGATGTTAATGTCTTCGTGCTGGATTCTTCCCTTGAGCAATATGAAGTGACCTTCTGGGTCTCTCTTTATGGCCCTTTTTTTGAAGTCTATTTTGTCTGATATTAGAATTGCTACCCCGGCTTTTTTTTCTTGTCCATTTGCTTGGAAAATTTGTTTCCAGCCTTTCACTTTTAGTCTGTGATGGTCTTTTGTCCTGAGGTGGGTCTCCTGTAGGCAGCATATGTGTGGGTCATGCTTTCTTATCCATTCAGCTATTCTATGTCTTTTGATTGGAGCATTTAATCCATTTACATTTAAGGTTATTATTGATAGGGACTTATTCATTGCCATTTTTGTACCACAGTTCCTCTCTGTCTCTCTCTTTTCCTTCCTTTCCTTAAAGCAGCCCTTTTAGTATTTCTTGTAGAGCTGGTTTGGTGGAGGCATATTCTTTTAGACTTCTTTTGTCTTGGAAGCTCTTTATTTGGCCTTCTATCTTGATTGAGAGCCTTGCTGGGTAAAGTAGCCTTGGTTGTAGGCCTCTGGTTCTCATTACTTGAAATATTTCTTGCCATTCTCTTCTTGCTTGGAGTGTTTCCATTGAGAAGTCAGTAGCTAACCTTATTGGGGCTCCCTTGTATGTTACTTCCTTTTTCTCCCTTGCTGCCTTTAGGATTCTCTCTTTGTCTTGAAATTTTGCCATTTTAATGATGATGTGTCTTGAAGTGGGCCTCTTTGGGTTCCTCTTGAATGGGACTCTCTGTGATTCCTGGATTCGTGTAACTTTTTCTCTCATCAAATTAGGAAAATTTTCCATCATTACTCTTTCAAATAGGTTTTCTATCCCTTGTTCTTCTTCTTCTCCTTCTGGTATTCCTATTATTCGGATATTATTACGTTTCATATTATCTTGCATTTCTCTTAGTCCATCTTCATTCTTTTTGAGCCTCTTTTCCCTTTCTTGCTCTTTCTGGGAGATTCTTTCTACTGTGTCCTCCAACTCACTGATCCGATCTTCTGCCTCATCGATCCTGCTTTTCATTCCTTCTACTGTGTTCTTCAGTTCCGAAATTGTATTCTTCATTTCCTCTTGTCCTTTGGTGATAGTTTCTATTTCCTTTTTCATGTTGATATAGTTTGCGGAGAGCTCATGGTAGCTCCCCTCTAGTTTCTGGTAGCTCATTGTGAGCTCTTTGAATTTCCTGATAACTAGTGCTTTGAATTCAATATCTGATAGCTGACTTGCCTCTCTTTCATCTAACATTATTTCTGAGACTTCCACCTTTTCTTTCATTTGGGCATTGTTTCTTTGTCTTCCCATTGCTTATGAGACTCTTCTTGTTAGCTTCAGCTTCTTAAATTGATCTGTTCTGACTCCCTAGGTTTATGGTGTGAACTTCTGTGGTAGAATTCCTGTGAAATTCAGTGGTACAGTCTCCTGCAGGTATCTTGATGTTCTCTGCTTCCACCTACTCCTTTCTTTGTGTGTGTGTGATCAGCTGGAGGGGGAGGCAAAATGGTTTATGACAGCAGGAGAGTACTTTATGATATTTACAGTGACAGCTGGCAGAGAAGAGATAGAAGTTCTTTAGGCTATATATAGTGTTAACTGTAATCTTCACCCCAATTTGCCACCTCTAGGAAAGGATAGACCAAAGATAAGCCTCTTGTTGGGGAGGGAAGGCTTTTGAGTTGTATCTAGAAAGCAGTGAGGTTGTGGGTGGTCAGATTTTGAGGTAAGGTGAGAGTAAAGAATAGTAAATAGACGTAGCGTGTGAGCAAGTAGAGTTAATCACTACAGTAATAGAATTCAGGAACCTGTAAAGTGGGCTAAGACTGGAGAGATGTGTTGTGAAGTATTTACAGTGCTATAGAAAGCAACAAACAAACAAACAAACACACAAAAAAAGGGCAAGAGAAGTGAGGAAAAAGCAATAAGTTTGGGGTGAAATGAAGAGGGACTAAAGAGGAAAAAAGAAAGGAGAGGAACAGAGTACTCAAAGATACAGCAACAATAAAATTAAAAAATATATACGATTACTGAAAAAAGTTTAAAAATAAAAGTAAAAAACAAAAACAAAAACAAAAACAAAACAAAAAAAAACCCCAACAACAAAAACTCCTTCCTTGTTGGTTTCAAACTGTCCAATTCAATTTTTCTGGTTTCGGTGGGACCCCTCTGTGGACTGGGTTGTAGGCCCAGGCGCACACCTGCCCACCAGCCAGGCTACCAGCCTGGGGTGCAGGCGCCCGCCCACCTGACAGGCTGCCTTGGTCCCACGGGATCTGGTACTGTCCTGTGGCTGGGTGAGAAGCAAGTCAAGCTGCCTTCACAGAACACCTCAGTCCACTTTCCAGTAAAAACTTCTCCAGAAAGCGTGCCTCTCAGCCCAGCCCAATCCCCAACCTGACTGGTTAGGACAATGCTCCTCTCAAATTTCCTGGGCTGGCAGGCTGGTGGGCTGGCGACCACAGAGATCGCAACTGAACACAGCCCCTTGTCCTTGCCACCCTCCCTGCACACCTAGGCAGACAGGTCTCTGCCACCCAGCCCCTCCTAGATGGTGAGGGAGGGAGCCAGCTCTTCCAGGGACCTCCCAGCCGGTCCAATCCTCCACAGGGTGCTGGGCTCCCTATGAGTCCTCCGTGGCACTGGCCACAGACAGAAGCCTCTACACCCCTACCACAGCGGCAGCGGCGGCTCTGAGGCGTTTGGGCTGGCCCAGGGCAGCTGGTCCTGCCACTGCCGATTTTGTCTTTACTCACAGTTGCTGGGCTCCCGCTGAGTCCTATGTGACAGACGCCCCGACGCTGGCCGTAGACAGAAGCCTCTGGGCCCTGGAAGCTTCGGCAGCAGCAGCTCCGAGGTCTTTACGCGCTGGGCAATGGCTGCTGGTCCCGCCGCTGTTGCTTTTGACTTTACTCTGGGGTGCCTGGCTCCCGAGGGCAGCCGGCCCTGCTGCTGCTGCTTTTGTCTTTACTCACAGGTGCTGGGGTCCCGATGAGTCCTCTGTGTCAGACACCCCTGTCGCTGGGTGCAGGGGGAAGCCTCTGGGCCCCGACCGCTGAGGCAGCCAAGGCTCCAAGGTCTTTATTATCCGGCCAATGGCTGCCGTCCTGACTTTTCTCAGGGTTGCCGGGCTCCCGATGAGTTCTCCGTGGCAGACGCCCTTGTCGCTGGGCACAGACGGAAGGAAGCCTCTGGGCTCCAAACACTGTGGCAGCCGCGGCTCCAAGATCTTTACACACCGGCTAAGGGCTGCCGCTGCTCTGGCTGCCTCCGTCCTTACTCGCGTCCCTGAGACCCCAACGACCTCCAGCTGTCTGTCTGGTTCATCACTATCTCTGGTCTCTTATTTTCATAAATGCTGGGGAATTGTTGGTTGGGGAATTGATTGCGCTGTTCTTCTGTAAATCTGCCAGGATTTTCCCCCAAGTGTAGGAGGACTGCAGTCGCTCTGTCCTACTCCGCCACCATTTTGCTCACTCTAACAGTCTCTTATTTAAATAAACCTTTTTTGTGTGTAGTTTCATGCTCAACAGAATGATATTCTGTCTTGGTTTGCCCCATGCATTCCTGGTTTATTCCAATTATTCCAGTGTAAAGATTGTGGCATTCTCCTATCATTCTCAGAAGATCCTAGTTTGGATAGTATGCTTCTCCTGTGACCTTTACTGTACAACCCTAGGGAGGCTGGCAGGAAGAGGCACTACTGAATAGGATTATATTTGAACCAGATTGAGCTCTTCTGCTCACTTCAAAGGAAGGTGTCAAATTAGTTAAAGATACAATGAAAGAAGGTAAATTTCCTCTACACTTGTGGACTGTGGTGTGAATATTTTTTCAGTTGTCATTCCTGGGGCACAAGACTCTACCTTATGCATCTTTGCCAACTCTGCCATACTTAGTGCCCTGTATGGCCTGAAGTTCATAAACACTGTCTGAATGAACAATAAGAGGATTGTGTCAGTATATTCAGTCATTGTGACAATTCATTCATACATGGAGGTAACCATGGCACCAGTTCTCACAGGAGCCATGTGTGCTTCACAGAGGGAGTTGCTGCTGTTAAGGGAAAGTAATTGGCAATGGAATAATGTGTGTGTGTATGTGTGTATCTGTGTGTGTGGGGGTGGGTTGGTTTGAGCATGAGATTACAATAAAAAATAAATTCACACTGAAGAGTCATTTCTGTTATTAGAGTGAACATAAACTGAGAGAATAAATTTTATGTTTAAAACTCTCCTGCTTTGTTTCTTTCCACTGCACACAGAAGCCACATGGCTGGCCACTGACTGCATTGTGTGGGTGAAAGTGGTGGCTCGCAGTTCTGTTTGATTTAGCAAGTGTTCACTGAGCACACACTATGCGCTAGGGCTTGAGCTACCAAGTATATCCTCAGAGTTGCAGATACCATTATATCCTATCAGTCTGCAGATACCATGGTTCCAACCCTGAGTATCCCTGTGTCCAGTCAGTCTCCTTTCATCTCAAGTTAGAAATCACTGCCTCTACCCCTGCCTAACCTCATGCCTAACCTTATTCTTTATTTTTTCTAAAGATAATTATTTCTTAATTTTATTTATTTATTTTTAGAGAGGGGGAAGGGAGAAATAGAGGGAGGGAAAAATCAATATGTGGTTGCCCCTTGCACACCCCCTGCTTAGGACCTGGCCTGAACTCCAGGCATGTGCCCTGACTGGGAATTAAACCAGAGACCCTTTGCTTTGCAGTCCAGCACTCAATCCACTGAACCACACTAGCTAGGGCATCATTCTTTATTTAGATGAATAAATTAAGGATATTAGGAGAATTTCAGTTTGTTCCTGTGGAGAAGCAGGGACCCATTTACTCAATAACACTGCCGTCTATGGTAACTTCTCAGAAACACAGCCATCTAAGGTCAGTTTTATTTTGTTCTGGGTAGTTTCACACTTTCTCTATGGCAATGTTGTTCACCAGTGAGACATGGGTGATGAGTAGAGGTGGGCACTAAAAGTCTCCTGTGTACTCAGCATAGGTCTGCTCCTAGGAAGCACCCTGAGCCAGGCCTGGGTGATAGCACAATTTTAGCCCTAAAAACAACATTCACCCCGTGCTCATCAGGAGTGGCTCTCTGAAAGATCTTTAAGTAATTTCTATCCTCAGGGACCCTAGATTTCTCTGGGGTCCCCTTTTTTGATGCAGCAACTTATGCTGATCCTCCCCACCCTAGGCTGGTGTCCATGGGATAACAAATAAAAAGTGGTAAAATAAATAAATAAATAAAAATAACAAATAAAAAGTGGTAAAAATGATGTTCTATGACTACCAAGGTTACATAATAAGTTGGGAGACAGCTTTGGTTTGGCTCTCTCTCTCACTTGGGAGCCTCACTCTTAGAATCCAACCCAGGCCACAGGGACAGTCCACATGTGGGTATTCTGGCTGAGACTTCCAGCTGAGATCCTAGTCAACAGCCAGCATTATTCCCCATATATGTCGGAAAGAAAGCTTTCATGATAACTCCACAACCAGCTGTTGTCTGATTGTAAGCACACAGAAGACTCCCGAGGGAAAACTAGCTAGCTGAGCCCAGTCAACTTCCAGATATATGAGAAGTAACATTAATACAAAATTGTTGCTGTTTTAATGCAATTATGCTTGAGGTGGTTTGTTAGATACCTATACACAACTGCTATGAGAGGCAAAAAGAATTTGGAGAAAGTTCACAGAGAGTCAGTAGTGATTTAAAAGTTATATATGAAACACAATAACATGCAGGGTACTGTGAACTTTTTAGTAAGCCAAAGAAAGATCAAGGGGAAATTTTAAAATGTGTTTAAACCCACAACAAAGGAGAATAAAACGTGTTGATTTCAAGCATAACTACAACATAAGAAGACAGCATAGGAGGGGAGATGGTGGAGGAGTGAATGGAAGTCACACTACCCTCCTCTCAGGGCCAATCTAGAATCACAACTCAATTGTGGAGAAATCACCCAAAACAAAAAACTGAGCAATAGCCAGAAAGAAGCCATATAACTTTGGACAGACAGAAGAACTAGCTTTGGCACAACCTGTTGGTGAGGAATGTGGTAGACACTAGAGAAGGCTGGCTGGGTGCCTACAGACAGCAGCACTGGAAGGATAATTAAGCAGTTGGTTGGATCCGTCTGAGAAGAATGGGGTCTAAACCCTAAGCCTAGAGCAGCAGAGCCCCCCAAATACCCAGACAACAGCCAGCGGCAAAAAGCAGCATGGTTGCAGAGACAGACAGCTGGAGATGCAAGAGCCATTTAAAAGGGCAACACACAAATTTTCATTTGCAGCCACTTACACTGGGTTCTGGCAAAGGCTGGGGAAGAGTGAGTTGGTGATGCCTGAGGAGAGACTAGGGGTGGAAGCTTTGGGGAGAAAACTGAGAGAGTAGCCCCTGGGATCACAGAGCTGAGACTTCCCCAGACCTCAGCAGCCTCCTTGCTCAGAAATACCACTCCCCTCCTAGTGGCAGTAGCCTGAGGGGAAACAGTAGCCCCAAACCCAGGAGGATCTCTGCCCTGCCTCTCTGTGCTTAAGCTTGACTGCTGAGTGGAGAGTGACCATATTAAGAATTGAAGGAATCAGCCAGGGTCAGCAGATCACTGCAAGTACCAAACAAGCTGCCTAAGTTCACATGTTGTCAACATCTGACATCACCAGAGGCATATCCAGTAAAAAATACACAGTGGTAAATACAAGAGGCTACTGAGATGAAAGCCACGGTGGTCTTCTTCATGATTTGTGATATTTACTTTCCTGTATAGCTGTATAACATTCATTTCTTGCCCAGCAAGGTTGTATATATTCAGTCACTAGATTTTATACTATAGTGTACTTCAATGCACATATTTTGCCCCTCCCTTCTCTTAGCCCATTTTATTTTCCTCTTTCCTTGCATTATTTTCATTTCATATTGTTTTCTCTCTTGCTACAACTTGTTTCCATTCCACACTCTTAGTATTTCTAGCCTGTCCAGACACACAAAACCAATTTTCTAGTCAAGGGTCATCTCACATCCTTTTTCTCTTAAAATACCCACATTCTCCCTGTACCTTTAACAATATTTGCTAGTTGGTTGTGTGTAGAGTAGTTGATGTTGCATTGTTTTTTCAATTTTATCTCTAGAGCTTCACTAATTCTGTATTTTAAATATCAAATTTCACTCGTCCCCTCTCTTACTCTTATTATTTATTTTTGTCTCTAATTTTAGATTTGCCATCTTAACCTGTTTTTTCTTTCCTCCATTTCATTCATTTTGCCCCTTTACTTTATTCTCCTTTTTTCTTTTATCCCAAATATTAATTTTCCCTCTCTTAGCCTGGTTTTTGTTCTACACTTTTAGTATTCCCTCTGCCTCTATCATTGCAAAATCACTTCCCATTCCTCTAAACATCTCTTGGACTTCTCTTTGTTTATTTTTCCCTCTTATTCCTATACTGTGGCCGACCCTGTCCAGCAAAGTCTGCATGTTGTGGCTGAAGACAAGAATCAATTCACAGGTGACAACAATCCTGTGTGGAAAAGGGGAATAGGCTCGACTACTCTCTTAAGGGGAGAGTGCCTATGGGTGCCTTGGCCACTCCCTCAGGAGAGGAGTGCGCCAACCTTTGCCTAGACAGGCGTTTATTGTTTTTCTTGTGTCTTACATCAAAGAAAGATGTATTATGTATCACATAGAACATTATTGTCTACATTCTAGGTACAATCAAGGAAATAAAAATAACATGCAAAGGGGGATGGCAATGGCTGATTAGCTCTGTCTCTGGGAGAGCTCACACAGGCTTTGGAAATTACCTTGAAGATAAACAGTACACACTTGTTGCTTTAGACCAAGGTGAGGGAGTTTAAGCAAGAGCAAGCCATAACAGTCTGTAAGCATTTTCTAGGCCTGATTTCCACAGGAAAACTCGGTCTGAAGGTCTGGCTCCTGCCCACCACTTCACATCTGTAGGTTTTCTATGCAGAGCTGAGTCACATTTGCCAGACTTAAACAAACTGGTTCCCTACACCATACCACCTATATTAATTTTAGTTCACTTGTTATTGATAGTACTGTGGTGAATCTTTCTCTCTAATTTGACTCCTATATTTTTTTAAATTATTTACTATTTTCCTTCCTTTTTCATTCTCTCTCTCACTTTATTTTAATTTCTGTTTAAACTTAATACTATATGCTTAACTTCTCATACTCCATTCCACATTCTTCATTCCCTTGTTTATTCATGAGGTAAATTTTACCTCCCCTCTTTTCATTGTTCCAACTCCCAACTCATATTAGTGCCCCTCCCTCTACCCTTTCAAAAATAATTTTTTCAGTAAGTTATCTCATATCTACTCTCCTTTCTTATAATAGTCTTAACTTCTTTATACCCTTATCAATACTGGTTCATTTGCGGATGATAGTGGGATTGTTGGAAGGGATTTATATTTGTGAGTGTGGATTTGTTTCCTGGGCTTTGTGGGTCTTGTTCTGACAGCATGTGCACAACAGCACACAAGACTTGGTGGGTGGAGTGACCCTCATTCAACCAGCTGGAGGGAAGGAACCATGAAAGAAAGACCCAACAACAATAAAAACCCAAGTACATCCAGAGAACCAGCACAAAAGGCATAAAGACATTCCAAAATCATCAAGTTCAGGTGATAAATGAGACTGCACAACTGAATCTCACAACCCTCCTACCATAGAAGTTCACACCACAAAGTCATAAAATTAAAGCATATCAATTTAAGAAGCAGAAGCAAACCAGAAGAGTCTCACAAATAATGGGACAAAGAAACAACCTTAAATCATAAGGAATAAAAGAGTACTCAGGAAGAATAATAAATGGAATAGAGGCAAGTCAACTATCAGATATTCAGCTCAAAACAATGGTTATAAGGAAGCTCAATGAGCTCAGTGAGATATACCAAAATCTACAGGGAAACTATGAGGAATTTTTGCAAACTATATCAGCATGAAAAAGGACATAGAAACAATAAACAAGGGCCAAGAAAAATGAAGAATACAATTTCTGAATGAAGAACACAGTAGAAGCAAATAAAACAGACTCTATGAAGCAGAGGACTGAATCAGTAAGCTGCAAGACAAGGTAGAAAAAAAACTCCCAAATAGAGCAAGAAAAAATAAACTAAAAAATAATGAAGAGGAGTAAAGAAAAATGTAGGACAACATGAAACATAATACTATCCATATAATCAGGATACTAGAAGGAGAACAAAGAGGCAAGGAACAGAAAACTATTTGAAAAAGTAGTGATGGAAAACTTCTGTAACTTGATGAGAGATAAAAAGCCACACAAGTCCAGGAGGAAGAGAAGGTCCCAATAAAGAGGAACTCAAAGAGGCCCACTCCAAGACACATCATAATTAAAATGGCAAAATTTAAAGACAAAGAGAGAATCTTAAATGAAGCAAGGGAGAAACAGAAAGTAACATAGAAGGGAGCCCCGGTAAGGTTAGCAGGTGACTTCTCAACAGCAACATTACAAGCCAGAAAGGAGTGGCAAGAAATATTCCAGGTAATAAAAAGCAAAGGCCTGCAAAGGAGAATTCTCTATTTGTCATGGCTCTTAATTAAAATGGAAGGTGAAATAAGGAGCTTCTCAGACAAAAAAAAATCTAAAAGAATACCCCCCCCCCACCAAACCAACATTGCAAGATATGCTAAGGAGAGTGCTTTAAGAAGAAACAGAAACACAGTGAGAGAAAGAAACACAGGTACAAAAGGAGTAAAACAGCAATGAATAAGTACTTATCAATAGTAACCTTAAATGTAAATGGATTAAATGACCCAATCAAAAGACTTAGAGTAGTTGAGTAGATAAGAAAACGTGACCTGCACATATGCTGACTACCAGAGACCAACCTCAGAACAAAAGACCTACACAGACTGAAAGCAAAGGGACAGGGAAAAATATTCCAAGCAAGTGGACAGGAAAAAATATTCCAAACAAGTGGACAGGAAAAAGCTGGGGTAGCAATACTTACATATGAGAAAATAGACTTCAAAACAAAGTTCATAAAAGAGACCCAGAAGGACACTTTATAATAGTCAAGGGCAGAATCCACCAAGAAGACATAAACATTATAAACATATATGCACCCAACATAGGATCACCCAAATATAAAAGGAAAATCTTGGAGGGCTTCAAGAAAGATATAGACAGCAATACATTTCTACTAGGAGATTTTAAAAACCCAATGTCAAAAATGGATACAACTTGTAAACAAAGTATTAAAAAGGGTATTGTGATATTGAAAAACTTCCTAGATCAAATGCACTTAACTGTAAACTTTCATCCCAAAGAAGCAAAATACACATTCTTTTCAAAGGCACATGGAACATTTTCAAAGATAGACCATATGATAGAACACAAAACAAGCCTCAACAAATTTAAGGACATTAAAATCATATCAAGCTTTTTCTCTGACCACCAATGACTGAAACTAGAAACCAACCTCAAGGAAAAAAATCCAAAACACTCAAAATCATAAAGATTAAATAGCATGTTATTAAACAATGAATGGGTCAAGAATGAGATTAGGGAAGAAATAAAAAGTTTCTGGAAACAAATGGAAATGAACTCACAACAACCCAAATTTATGGAACTCAGGGAAGCCAGTCCTGAGATGAAAGTTCATAGCAATGCAGGCCTACTTTAAAAAGATAGAAATATAGCCCTGGTTGGTGTAGATCAGTGGATTGAGTGCAGGCCTGTGAACCAGATGATTGCGGTTCGATTTCCAGTTAGGGCACATGCTTGGGTTGCAGGCCAGTTCCCAGCAGGGGACACATGAGAGGCAGCCATATATTGATATTTCTCTCCCTCTCTCCTTCCCTTCCCCTCTAAAGATAAATAAATAAAATCTTTTTTAAAAAAGATAGAAATATTTCAAATAAACAACTTAACTCTACATCTACAAGATTTTGGGGAGCAACAATAAACAAAGCCCAGAGCAAGTAGAAGAAAGGAAATAACCAAGATCAGAGCAGAATTAAATGACACAGAGCCCCAAAAAACAATTTTAAGGATTAATAAAATGAGGAGCTAGTTCCTTGAAATGATAAACAAAATCTACATGTCTTTAACTAGACTCATCAAGAATAAAAGAGAGAGAACCCAAGTAAACAAAATCAGAAATGAAAGAGGAGAGACTATAAAAGATACAACAGAAATACAAATAATTGTAAGACATTGCTATAAAGAACTATATTCCAAGAAATTTAAAAACCTAAGTGAAATGGACAAATTTCTAGAAAAATATGATCTTCCAAAACTTAATGAAGAAAAAGCACAAAGCATGAAAAGACTGATAACAGCTTATGAAATTGAAGTAGTAATAAAAAAACTCCCTTCAAAACGCAGTCAGTTTCACAAGAGAATTTTACAAAGCATTTAAGGAAGAGCTGACCCCCATCCCTCACAGACTATGCCAAAAATCCAAGAATATGGAAGGCTCCCAAACTCTTTTTTATGAAGCCAGCATCATCCTAAATCAAAAACCAAATAAAGACACATAAAAAAAGTAAATTACAGGCCAATATTATTGCTGAAAATAGACCCTAGGATCCTCAACAGAGGATTGACAAACTACATTTGGTAAACATCAAGAAAATCATACACTGTGATTAAGTGAGACTCATCCCAGGGATGCATGAATGGTACAATATTTGCAAAATAGATAAATGTAATACATCACATAAACAAAAGACAAAAATCACACAATCATGTCAATAGTTGCAGAAAAAGCATTTGAAAAGGTACATCATCAATTTATGATAAAAATGCTCAGCAAAGTGGGAGTAGAGAGAGCATACCTTGACATAATAAAGACCATATATTAAAAACCTACAGTCAACATCATACCCAATGGAGAAAAACTAAAAGTGTTTCCACTAAGATCAGGAACAAATCAAGGATGTCTGCTTTCACCACTTCTATTCAACATAGTATTGGTAGAGCTAGCCACAGCAATCAGACAGGAAGAAGAAATGAAAGGCATCCAAATTTGGAAGGAAGAAAAAAAACTGTTATTGTTTGCAGATGACATGATAGTATACATAAAAACCCTATAGACTTCACCAAAAAACTACTCAACCTAATAAATGAATTTGGCAAAACAGCTGGATACAAAGTCAATATCCAGAAATCAAAGGCATTTTTGTACATCAACAATGAAATATCAGAAACAGAAATCAGGAAAAAATCTCATTTGCTATAGCAACAAGAAAAATAAAGTACCTAAGAATAAATAAATAAAGTACCTTGGCCATCTAACCAAGAAGTAAAATACCTGTACTCAGAAAACTACACAACACTGAAGAAAGAAATCAAGGAAGACACAAATAAATGGAAGCATGTACCATGGTCATTGATTGAAAGAAATAACACCATCAAAATGTCCATACTGCCCAAAGCAATTCATAGGTTCAATGCAATCTCTATTAAAATACCAATGACATATTTCACAGATATAGAACAAACATTTTGAAAATTTATAATACCATAAACTACCCTGAAGAGCTGCAGCAATTCTGAGAAAGAACAAAGTAGGAGGATCCCCATACCTGACATCAAACTACATTACAAGGCCATAGTAATCAGAGCAGTCTGGTACTGACATACAAAAAGACACACATATCAATGGAACAGAATAGAGAGTCCAGAAATAAACCCAAGTCTCTATGGTCAAATCTCTAACAAAGTGAGCAGAAACATAAAATGGAGTCAAATAGCCTGTTCAACAAATGGTGTTGGGACATCTGGACAGCTACAAGCAAAAAATGAAATTCAACCACTAACTTACACAATACCCTGAAACAAACTCAAGATGGGTAAAAGACTTAAATATAATTTATGATACCACACAAGTCCTATAGGAGAACCTAGGCCAGAAAATCTCAGATATTCCATGCAGCAATATTTTCACATATATATTGCCTAGAGCAATGGACATAAAGAAAAGAATAAACAAGTGGACTTCATCAAAATGTAAAGCTTCTACACAGCTAAGGAAAACATTAGCAAAATAAAAAGGGAACCAACTATATGAGAAAATATATTTATCAATGATACCTCAGACAAGTGTTTGATCTCCAAAATATATAAAGAACTCACATGACTCCACACCAGGAAGACACATAATCCAATTAAAAAATGGTCAAAGGACCTGAACAGGCACTTCTTCAAGGAGGACATATAGAGATCTCAAAGATATAGGAAAAGATATTCAGCATCACTAGCTATCAGAGAGATGCAAATTAAAACAACAATGAGATACCACTTCACACCAGTGAGAATGGCCATCATAACCAAATCAACAAACAATAAGTGTTGGCAAGGCTGTAGAGAAAAGGGAACCCTAGTGAACCGTTGGTGGGAATGCAGACTTGTACAGCCAATGTGGAAAACTGTATGGAATTTGCTAAAAACACTAAAAATGCAACTGGATTTTGACTCAACAATTCTACTCCTTATGTTATGCCCTAAAAATACTGAAACACTACTTCAGAAGAACCTATGCACTGCAATCTTCATAACAGCACAATTCAAAATTCAAAATAGCCAAGTGCTGAAAGCAACCTAAGTGCCCATCAGTAAATGAATGGATAAAAAAACTGGTACATTTACACGATGGAATACTATGCAGCACAGGAAAGAAAGAATCCCTACTGTTCATGCCAGCATGGATGGAACTGGAGAGCATTATGCTAAATGAAGTAGTCAAGCAGTGAAAGACAAATACCAAATGATCTCACCTATAAGTGGAACCTAATTAACAAAAGAAACAACAAAAGAAAATATAACCAGAGACATTGAAATTAAGAACAAACTGACAGTAACCAGAGTGGAGGGTGGAGAGAAATAACAAGAAATAAGGGGTAGGGTCATCAAGGGACATGTATAAGGGACCCATGGAAAAGCCAAAGGGTGGTAGGATTGAGGGTAGGATATGGGGGTGGGTGGGGCCAGAGAAAGTGGTGATTGGAAATGGAGGCAACTTTATTTGAATATTAATAAAGAAATTATCAAAATAATAAAAATTAAAAATAATGACAATTACTGAAAAAAAGAAGACAACATAAGAAGAAACCAACTTAATTGTAGTACACTGTATCTGGGAATGATGTAAGCAACAACTTTTTTAGTGTGGGGGAAAATTCATGGGTGCTCATATTTTAGTTAATCATGTATTTTTTTAATTGTCACCCACTCAGTAAGGTCTCTAAGAAACAACGGATATAAAATATGATAAATATACATTAAAGATTAAATTATTAATGTCTTTATATGTATGTTATTTGAGATTCAAAGAATTAAAAATAATGGTTTTGAGTTTCCCCTTGAGGTTGGTTTCTAGTTTCAGTCCCTCGCAGTCAGAGAAAATGTTTGATATAATTTCAACCTCCTTGAATTTGTTGAGGCTTGTTCTGTGTTGTACCTTGTGGTCTATGTTTGAAAACGTTCCATGTGCATTTGAAAAGAATGTATATTTTGTTTCTTTGGGGTGAAAAATTCTGTTCATATCAATTAAGCCCATTTGATCTAGAGTGTCATTCAGTGCCACAATGTCCTTGCTGATTCTTTATTTGGAATGCCTATCCATTGTTGAAGGTGGGGTGTAAAAAATACCTTATGATGACTGTTTTGTTGTCAATATTTTTCTTGAAATCCTCCCAAAATTTACATGGAACCAAAAAAGCCCCTGAATAGTCTTAAGAATCTTAAGAAAGAAGAACACCATAGAAGGAATCACACCATCTGATATCAAACTATACTACAAGGCCACTCTAATCAAAACAGTCTGGTATTGGCATAAGAACAGATACACAGATCAGTGAAGTAGAATAGAGAGCCCAGATATAAACCTAAGTATCTGCAGTCAGTTAATATTTTACAAAGGGTGTACTAGCCTACAATGGAGTAAAGATAGTCTCTTCAATAAATGGTGTTGGGAGAACTGGATTGGTACATGCAAAAAATATTAAAATAGACCACCAACTTACAACGTACACAAAAATAAACTCAAGATGGATAAAAGACTTAAATGTAAGTCATGACACCATAAAAGTCCTAGAGGAAAACATAGGCAGGAAAATTTCAGATATCCCATGTAGCAATATTGTTGCTGATATATCTCTTAGGGCAAGCAAAGTAAAGGAAACAAAATAAACATTGGGACTACCAAAACTAAAAAGTTTCTGCCCAGATAAAGAAACCATCATCAAAATGAAAAGGGAACCAACTGTATGGGAGAACATATTTGCCAACTATACATCAGACAAGGGTTTGATCTCTAAAAATGTATAAAGAATTCATATGACTCAAACAACAGGAAGACAAACAATCCAAGAAAAAAGTGGCCAAAAGATATGAATAGATGCTTCCCCAAGAACACACAGATGGTCCACAGACATATGAAAAGATGTTCAACATCACTAACCATCAAAGAGATACAGATTGAAACCACAATGAGATATCACTTCACACCTTTCAGAATGGCCATCATTAATAAATCAACAAACAACAAATGCTGGTAAGGGTGCAGATAGAAGGGACCGTAGTGCACTGTTGGTGAGAATGCTGACTGCTGTGGCCACTGTGGAAAGTACAGAATTCACTTAAAAAAACTAAAAATGGAACTGCCTTTTAACCCAGCAATTCTGCTGTTGGTAATATACCCTAAGAATTGTGCATCACCTATTCAAAAGAACTTATGCACCCGAATGTTCATAGCAGTGTTATTTAAATAGCCAAGAGCTGGAAGCAACCTAGGTGCCCATCAGTAAATGAATGGATCAAAAATTATGGTACATATACACAATGGAGTTCTATGCAGCAGAAAGAAAGAAAGAGCTCCAATCCTTTGCAACAGCATGGATGGAACTGGAAAGCATTATGCCGAGTGAAATAAGCCAGGTGGTGAAAGATAAATACCATATGATTTCACCTATAAGTGAAATCTAATGAAAAATAAACTAATGAACAAGATAGAAGCACAGGCAAGGAAACATGGAGCAGACTGAGAATGAGCAGAGGGGAGAGGGGAGGGGGACAGTGGTGGAAAGAAGGAGAAGGGATTAGACAGAGAACATGTATGAATGACCCACAGGCATGGACAACAGGATGAGAATTGACTGTAGGAGCCAGGGATGGGATGGGCAGAGGAGGGCAATGGGGGAAAATTGAGAAAACTGTAATAGAATAACAATAAAAATGATTTAAATAACTAAAAAGAAAGAACTGCTTAGACAAAATTTCCATAGAACGGTATCATTTCCTTAAACAATATGATAAAAAATTGATAACTTTGGGTTAATTGTTTCAGAGCTGTGTGGTATAATTTGCCAACAGGCTCACATGTAATTACTGAACTGAAAAGATATCACTTCTCAGCATTCTTATTACACACAAGGATATTTTGCAATTCCATAGTTTTCAACTTTCCTCAAATTGGAAGGTCACCCTCATCCTTCATCTCACCTCACATCTGCTTGTTAGTTACTTGTTGGTAAGAAACAACTGCTTTGTACAAAAAATAAAATGTTATGTAGCTTAACAGTCACTTATGTACAGTCCCCACCCCCACTCAGTCTTGAAATATACTGTTGTTCCTTTTCCCACCCCTACCACATTCACTACCCACCACCACTCTAAGGGCAGGGCAGAGAGCTAGATTTACAGGAAGAGCTCATAAGCCTTTTGGAGGAACAAGAGTAGCCCTCCTGTGAATTAAATGTAATCACAAAAGCCAAACACAAAAAATTTTCCTACTGCTTCTGCTGCAATTTTTCATGCTGGAGGGCATTTATTCAGATTGATTATTTTCTTGTTAAAGAATATTTAATCTTACTGGTGGGTGGGTGTGGGTGGCAATTACATCAGAGGGAAGGGAAGGAAATTCAAGCACGTTTCTGAGGGCAAAATAAGTATTAACAGTTATATGGTGGTGCATTCTTTATAGTTAATATGCAGCTCAGGAAAGAACATAACAGAATAGGTTTCCAAGCTATGCAAAAAAATAAAACCAGCTCTGTGTAGACCCATATTCTGTGTTAACACATTCAAAGCTGCATTTTTGAGGAAACTACATTTGTTTGCAGGTAGATGTTTTTCAGAAAAAAAACCCTATTATTTATGAAGTGCTCTGGGATTAGAAAGTAACATTGACTAAACAATGGGAAGGAGGTTCTCTTGACCTACAATGTAAAGGGTTCAACACAGAAGGCCCAAGAAAGCTAAGAGAGACCTTAGAATGGTTTAAAATATAAGTAAGAGGACAGAATCTGGGAGCAAAAATCGAAATGACATTGCCACAAAATCTTAATCTTTAATTGTTCATTAATCTTAATCTACAGCTATCATATAATTTATTACAGTGGAACAACTATTTTAGTTCATCCTAGGAAATAATACTGTGTGATATGTTACTTATTTGTTAATCTTCAGTTTCCTAATCTGTAAAATGGGAAATAATTATATTTACTTTGTGAGGCTATTGGGAGAATTTTATGAGGTAGCACATGCTTTAAGTTCCTAGCCTGGTGCCTGGTACATAATACTAGCTGACGTTTAGAGTGATTATTATTATTATTACTTTTGGAAGGCAGTATAGTGTAGAGAATAATATGTGTTTTGAAATTTGAAAGAATTGAATTTAAATACCAGCATTTTTAAACTAAGTAACAGTATTCCCTTGTGTATATCACTATAAAATAATGTTTACTTATAAGATAATATTACTTATACAGTTACTGTGAGGCTTAACTGACATTACGAAAAAGATTGATTGTAGTATCTGGCACATGGAAACTAATAAATAGATAATACCTATTATTAATCTATGCAAATTTTATTATAGATATATTTGGCCTGAGCTACATCTGATTTTATGAAGAAATGAACCACTGTATTTCAGGATTTGCAATCATTGTGGGTGAACCCATACAGGTCCTCCTAGAAGATAGGACTAGATACAAAGATTTATTGGGAGAAACACCCCGATAAGGGAGCAGGAGTAGGAAGGAAAAGCCTTCAGAGTGCAATGCAGGTTTGACCCATGAGAAAGGAGAGGAAAGGAAGGAGAACAGGATAAAAAGTGCTTTAAATGCAAGAGAATGCTATGAGAAAGTCTCAGCTGGGTAGATGGGGATCCCAGAGCAATGACTGCCCATCGGAGAAGTCGTGTATCAGGCAAAGGAGCCCAGCTTTGGTGCCTGTGCCATGCTGTCATTGGGTGGAAACAGCCTGGGGAAAGTGTGGCCTTGGCAGGAGCACTGCAGATGGGGGCTATGCTCCTCTAAGCAGGGTTTCTTTTTCTTTTTTTATTTACAATTTTATTTGTTTATCTTTACAGGGGAAGGGAAGGAGAGAGGGAGGGAAATATCAGTATATGGTTGCCTCTCATGCAACCCCCGCTGGGAACTGGCCTGCAACCCAGGCATGTGCCCTGACTGGGATTCAAACCACGAATGTTTGGTTCGCAGGTCCGTGCTCAATCCACTGAGCTGCACCGGCCAGGGCTAAGCAGGGTTTCTTGAAGGGAGCTGTGTGTAGTGTAACACTATGGCCACCACCATGGTCTGAGTTTAGCTATATCCCAGTCAGAACTATCTTTTCATATGCTAGTTCTTCGTTTGGCTCAAACCCTCATAAAAAACTATAGACGTGAATTTTTGAAGAAAATAAATATTGCCAAGAGCATTTTATGGAGAGCAATTAAAGCATTTAGTCAAACAAATATAATATTTTTTGAAAAATAAGCTTAAAAATGTCCTTTGAAAAAGAGCAATGCAGGTGTCACTTTGTCCTATTTGATTCCTTAAAGAAAGCTAGGCCGTAAGTCTCTACATGCATAACTGCAAAATTGGAAGTTTCAGCAATTCATTCTGGATTCTCTTCCTGTTTAATTGTACTACTCAGATTTACTTAAAAAATCTGTTTCAGAGGGGTGTCAGAAATGTAATAGTAGAATTAGACTGAAGAGTTAAAGAAAATCCACTTTTAGCTATTATTTTCTTTGCTATAAAATCCCATTTTTCTATGTTTCAACTTTATATCCCTCTCCATTTGTAATATCAGTGACAAAAAAACCTTTTCCTTTCGTCTTTTAGGTTCAGTGTTTGGGTGGTTGTGAATTAAACTGACAAAAGATAGCTTAGCAAGAGAAAAAAGGCATATTTTAATCATGTGCATAGGGAATTTTACAAAGACATATGACTCAAAGGGGCTGGTTAGAATTGGGGGCTTATAGAGCAAATTAATTGGGGAAGGGTATAAAAGAAAGAACACTTATGGGAAAATAAACAACTTTTTTCTTTTTTAAGAAAATGTATTATATTGATTATGCCATTACAGCTGTCCCATTTCCCCCTCCATTCCCCCCTTTAGTTCATGTCCATGTGTCACAAGTTCTTTAGCGTCTACATTTTCCATAGTATTCTTGCCCCCCACTCCATCTATTTTCTACCTACCATCTATGCTACTTATTCTCTGTACCTTCTCCCCCCTTCTCCTTCTCCCACTCCCCTGTTGCTAACCCTCCATGTGATCTCCATTTCTATGGTTCCACTCCTGATCTAGCTGTCTTCTTAGTTTGCTTTTGTTTTAGGTGTGGTTGTCAGTAACTGGGACTTTGTTGTGGAAACACTGTTCATATTGTTTTATCTTCGTTTTCTTAGATAAGTGCCTTTAACATTTCATAAAATAAGGGCTTGGTGATGATGAACTCCTTGAATTTGACCTTATCTGAGAAGCAATTTATCTGCCCTTCCATTCTAAATGAGAGCTTTGCTGAATAGAGCAATCTTGGCTGTAGGTCTTTGGATTTCATGACTTGGAATACTTCTTTCCAGCCCCTTCTTGCCTGTAAGTTCTCTTTTGAGAAGAAATCCACTGACAGTCTGAAGGGCACTCCTTTGCAGGTGACTGATCCCTTAACTCTGGCTGCTTCTAGGATTGTCTCCTTCATTTTAATAGTGGCTAATGTAATTATGATGTGCCTCGGTGTGTTCCTTCTTGGGTCCACCTTCTTTGGGACTCTGAGCTTCCTGGACTTCCTGGAAGTCTATTTCCTTTGCCAGATTGGGGAAGTTCTTCTTTATTATTTGTTAAAATAAGTTTTCTGCTTGTTGCTCTTCCTCTTCCCCTTCTGATAACTCTATAATTTGGATGTTGGAATGTTTAAAAATGTCCTGGAGGTTCCTAAGCCTCTCCTCATCTTTTTGAATTCTTATTTCTTCATTCTTTTCTGGTTGGATCTTTTTTCTTCCTTCTGGTTCACTCCATTGATCGTAGGCCCGGCTTTCTTACCATCACTATTGGTTCCCTGTGCATTTTGCTTCATTTCATTTAGTGTAGCCTTCATTTTTTCATCTAATTTGTGGCTAAAATCAACCAATTCTGTGAGCATCCTGATCACCAGTATTTTGAACTGTGCATCTGATAGGTTGGCTATGTCTTGGTCGCTTGGACGTATTGGCTCTGGGGCTTTGAGTTGTTCTTCTTGAGCCATAATGTTTTGGTCTGTCTGTGCCTGTTACCAACGAGTGGCAGAGCCTTAGGTTTCACCAGGGCAGGGCAATCCACGTTACTGGGTTGTGACAGTCTGGATGAATGGTTTGTTGTTGTCAGACTTCTGTATAGTTCAATTTTCTGTCTGTTTTGGTTGTGGTTTTTTTCTAAATCTTTGTTGTACTTACATTTGGTTGCGTGAGGAGGTACAATATTTCCACCTACAATTCCATCTTGGCTGGAAGTTCAGAAAACAAACAGCTTTTTGTAAAGATAAAGGGGCCCTTAGGAGAAGAAGATACTATGGTTATGTGACAATGTCTGTTTATGTGTGGTGTATGGTGACTTCTCATTTATGGTGATGAGTCAGTTTCTTCCCTGTTTGCTTTTAGGGAGGGGTTTTAAAACAACTGAGGTTTTTTTGAGAGGCTTTGTTTTTAGGCAAATAAGGAATTTCGGGAACTTAAATGCCTTCTACTCAAAATAATTTTTATGCCTTTGTGGCATATTTTATACTCTTCCAGTGTTGTGGATGCTGAAATTTTGGTTTGTCACACAACTTGAGGACATAGATCAAAGGAAGTGCATTAGGACCCAGTAATATTGTTGGCATTATATCAATAGTTTAGTGTTTATTCATCACTAAGAATTTAATGATGGAAGATAAAAAGAAGCTCTTTTGCATTCATTGATAGCATAAGTTGTAGATAGCAACTGTTTGGCAAAGAAAAGTGTTATAACTCTTCCAATTAAAACATTACTATGATTAAGAAGAGGCATTGGAATTAAGGTCAGAGAGGAAGGGAAGAAAAAAATGGCAAATACCAGATAAGATATTCAGGGTCAAACAATAACTAGTTTGTGGCTAACTCCACTCAGTGCTTAAGAAAAATCAGCAGGTGTTAGATATGTGAAACCAATGAAAGTGTCTTATCACCAGGGAACTGACAATGCCCATAAATCAGCAGCAGGCCTGGAGAAAATAAACACTGGCAGTCCAGGCAGAGACCATGGACACAGTTGCTATGATGCCTTGTAAAACTTCTACCCTGGTGAACAATGAAATGAGAGTAAAAACAAAGGTCAGTATTAATACTGATGGTATCCTGCGGAACCATTTTAAAGTTTTAATTAAAAACAAAGTGGATTTCGTTGCTTTGTTGATATTATTTTAAAGTTTGGAATCTCTGATTCAAACGATTATATAATGTAGGAGTTTTCTGGCATGACCAGAGTGGCCTTTGACCATCAGTTGTATAGGACTAAATGGTTTACTTAAACTTGTGTTAAAAATGTGTTTGACAATCTGTTACAGGTGGGCAGCTAATTGATCCCTTTGATTCCCATAACATTTTGGAATTGATTCTATTTGAGAAAGTGGGATTACATTAAACAACATTTATTATGTCACTGTTTATTTATTATATCACTGTAATCAAAACAGCCTGGTACTGGCATAAAAACATGTATATAGTCCAATGGAATAGAACAGAGAGCTCAGAAATAAACCCAAATCTCTATGGCCAATTAATATTTGACAAAGGGGGCAGCAACATAAAATGGGCTAATAATAGTCTCTTCAACAAATGGTGTTGGGGGAACTGGACAGCTATGTGCAAAAAAATGAAACTTGAGCACCAACTTACACCATACACCAAAATAAATTCAAGGTGGATAAAAGATTTAAATATAAGCTGTGACACCAGTAAAGTCCTTGAGGAGAACATTGGTCCAAAATTCTCAGATATTTCACGCAGCGAAATTTTTACTGATATGTCCCCTAGAGCAAGGGACATCAAGGAAAGAATAAACAAATGGGATTACATCAAAATTAAAAGCTTCTGCGCGGCTAAAGAAAACAGTATTAAAATAAAAAGAGAACCAACTGTATAGGAAAACATATTTACCAATGATACCTGAGGCAAGGGTTTAATCTCCAAAATATACAAAGGACTTACTCGACTCCACTCTAAGAAGACAAGCAACCGAATTAAAAAGTGGGCAGAAGGTGGGTTAAGATGGCCTCAGAGTAGTATGGAGGGAACCCAGCTTCCGTGCATCTGGTGGAAAATCTGGGCGGATCTACCGAAGAATAGCATAATCAACCAACGGTTCCCCAACATTTATGAAAATAGGAGACCACAGAGTGTGACAGAGGAACCAGACACCAGCGGGTCAGCGAGGACTCCAGAAGGCGAGTCAGGACAACAGCGGCTGCGCGCCCGAGGCCTCCTAGGCTGTGGGCTGCGCCTGGGTGCGCCCAAGGCATACGACCTCGGGTGGAGCATGAGTATGGTCCAGAAGTGGCGGCCAATCTGGGCACCATCAGTGGGAAACAGAACCCCCGTCTGAATCCAGGGCCAGGTCGCCTGTGGTGGAGGGAACTCCAGGGGCCCGGCACCTGGTGGGCCGGCAACAGACTCCGTGGGAGAGAACTGACTCCCCCCTCTGTGTCTAGGCAGGCAGGTTAATACCGGGCAGAGACCTGTGGGCTTAACTTAACGTAAAGGGTGGCAATTGCGGACTCTGTGGTCACAAGCCCGCCAGCCCACCAGCCTGGGGGATTTAAGAAGGACACTGTCATTGCCGGTCTTTTGGTATTGGGCTGGGCTGAGAGGCAGGCTTTGTGGAGAAGTCTCTATTGGAAAGTGAACTGAGGGGCTCTAAGACCGCAGCTTGCCTCACAGCCCAACCACCCAGCAGCCATCCAGGGGAGGGGTGGGAACACCTGGGTCCCACCTGGGGACTAAGGAGGACCGGGCCGGATACCACGGGACAAAGGCAGCCTCCCGGGGGTGTGCGCGCCCACAGCCCAATCAGCAGCCTGCTCGTGTGCTCCTGCATACCTGCCCTCAGAGACACGGCTACCAGAAAAACCAGTTTGGACAGTTTGAACCCAACAAAGGAAAGGGTGCTTTTTTTTTCTCCTTCGCTAGTGTGTGTGTGTGTGTATGTGTGTGTGTGTGTGTTTCCCTTTCCCCCTTTTTTCTCTCTCTCAACTTCTTTTGTAATTAATCTTATATCTTGTAAACTGTATTGTTGCTCTATCTTTCAATACTCTGTCCTTCACATCTTTTACTTTTTGTCCGGTTTTAGTCCTCCCATTCTTCCCAAATTTTCCGCTTATTCCCCTTTTCTCCTGACTTTTCTGTGTATGTGTGTGTGTGTTGGATTGTTTGTGTGTGTGTTGCTTAGTTTCCTTTTAGGTGTATTACTATTTTTTTGCATTATTCTTACTCATTTTTTTTATTTTAAGAATATCTTTGTATCCCTCCTCTTTCTGTACAGGTTTCTTAGTCCTGGCTGGGTATATTGTACTACCTGACAGGTTCCCACTGCTCTTTCCTCCACAGTGTATTGCTAATTTTCTATACTTCACTTGCTTTCCTTTGCTATACTACCCAAGCTCTATAACCCCCATTTAGACATATCACATAGAATCTATCACGTGAGTGTTGCTCGAATATTATTGTAAATAAGAGCTGTTCTATACAATACAAATACTTCATAACACATCTCTCAGACCTTAGACCACCTCTCAGGTGCCCGAATTCTATTACTCTATTTACTCACACACTACACCCAGTTACTAACCTGTACTGTCACGATACCTCATATCTGACCACCTGCAACCACACTGCTTTCTAGATAAAAGTCACAAGCCCCCCCTTCTCAACAAGACACTTAACTTACGTCCATCCTTTCCTAAAAGTGGCAAGCTGGGTCGAAGAGCACGGTTAACTCTATACATAACCTAAAGATTGTCTATTTCTTCTCTGCCGACTGTGTCTGTAAATAACATAAAATGATCTTCTGCTATCATAAACCACTTTGCCACCCCCTCCAACTGATCACAGCACGAACAATAAAGAAAGGAGTAGGTAGAAGCTGAGAATACCAATATACCTGCAGGAGACTGCACCACTGAATTTCGCAGGTATCCTACCACAGAAGTTCACACCATAAACCCAGGGAACCAGAACACATCAATTTAAGAAGGTGAGGCCAACAAGAAGAGTATCACAAACAATGGAAAGACAAAGAAACAATCCCCAAATGAAAGAAAAGGAGGAAGCCTCAGGAAAATGTTAGATGAAATAGAGGCAAGTCAACTTTCAGATGTGGAATTCAAAGCACTGGTTATCAGGAAATTCAAAGAGCTTACAACGAACTACCAGAAACTACAGTGGAGCTACAATGAACTCTCTGAAAACTATACCAACATGAAAAACGAAATAGAAACCATCAGTAAAGGCCAAGAGGAAATGAAGAATACAATTTCTGAACTGAAGAACACAGTAGAAGATATGAAGAATAGAATCAATAAGGCGGAAGATCGCATAAGTGAGATTGAAGACAGAATAAAAAGAATCTCCCAGAAGGAACAAGTAAGGGAAAAGAGAATCAGAAAAAATGAGGAGAATTTAAGAGATATGCAAGATAACATGAAACGTAATAATATCCGAATAATAGGAATGCCAGAAGGAGAGGAAGAAGAACAAGGGATAGAAAACCTACTCGAAAGAGTAATAACAGAAATTCTTCCTAAGATGAGGAGAGATAAAGTCACACAGATCCAAGAACAGCAGAGAGTCCCAATCAGGTGGAACCCAAAGAGGCCTACTGCAAGACACATCGTCATTAAAATGGCAAAATTTCAAGACAAAGAGAGAATCCTAAAGGCAGCAAGGGAGAAAAAGGAAGTAACATACAAGGGGGTCCCAATAAGGTTGGCTACTGACTTCTCAATGGAAACATTCCAAGCAAGAAGAGAATGGCAAGAAATATTCCAAGTAATGAGAAACAGAGACCTGCAACCAAGGCTATTGTACCCAGCAAGGCTCTCAATCAAGATAGCAGGCCAAATAAAGAGCTTCTAAGACAAAAGAAGTCTAAAAGAATACCCCTCCACCAAACCAGCTCTACAAGAATTACTAACAGTGCTGCTTTGAGGAAAGGAAGGAAAAGAGAGAGACAGAGAGGAACACAGGTACATAAATGGCAATGAATAAGTACCTTTCAATAATAACCTTAAATGTAAATGGATTTAAAGCACCAATTAAAAGACACATAATAGCTGAATGGATAAGAAAGCATGACCCACACATATGCTGCCTACAAGAGACCCACCTCAGGTCAAAAGACCACCACAGACTAAAAGTGAAAGGATGGAAACAAATTTTCCAAGCAAATGGACAAGAAAAAAAAGCCGGGGTAGCAATTCTCATATCAGACAAAATAGACTTCAAAAACAGGGCCATAAAGAGAGACCCAGAAGGTCACTTCATATTGCTCAAGGGAAGAATCCACCAAGAAGACATTAACATCGTAAATATATATGCACCCATCTCAGGATCACCCAAATATATAATGAAAATCCTAGAGGACCTCAAAAAAGATATTGACAGCAACACAATTATAGTAGGGGTTTTAACACTCCACTGTCAAAAATGGACAGATTTTCCAAACAAAATATCAACAAAGATATTGCAGCATTAAATGATACTCTAGGTGAAATGGACCTAATTGATATATATAGAGTCCTTCATCCTAAAGAAGCTAAATATACATTCTTTTCAAATGCACATGGAATATTTTCCAAGATAGACCACATAATAGGACACAAAATGAGACTCAACAAATTTGGAGAAATAGAAATCATACCAAGCATTTTCTCTGATCACAAGGGACTGAAATTGGAAACTACCCCACAGGAAAAAAAAAACACCCAAAAGCATGGAGACTGAATGGTATGCTATTAAACAATGAATGGGTCAAGATAGAAATTAGGGAAGAAATAAAAAAGTTTCTGGAAGCAAATGAAAATGAACTCACAACAACCCAAAACTTATGGGACATAGTGAAGGCAGTCCTGAGAGGGAAGTTCATAACAATATAGATCTACCTAAAAAAGATAGAAACATTTTAAGCAAACAACTTAACCCTCCACCTACAAGAACTCGAGGAAGAACAACAACGACAGCCCAGAGCAAGTAGAAGGAAGGAAATAACAAAGATGAGAGCAGAATTAAATGACATAGAGACTAAAAGCACAATTCTAAGGATCAATGAATCCAGGAGTTGTTTTTTTTGAAAGATAAACAAAATAGATAAACCTTTAAGTAGGCTCATCAAGAAAAAGAGAGAGAGGACCCCAATAAACACAATCAGAAATGAAACAGGAGAGATTACAACTGATTCCACAGAAATAGAAGGGTTGTAAGGAATTACTATGCAGAAATCAGTAAATGTAATACACCACATAAACAAAAGCAAGCACAAAATCCACATGATCATATCAATAGACCCGGGAAAAGCTTTTGATAAGGTACAACACCCATTTATGATAAAGGTACTGAGCAAAGTGGGAATAGAGGGAGCATTCCTCAAATTAATAAAGGCCGTATATGGAAGACCTACAGCCAACATATGGCTCTCCATATGCAGAGCTGTATGCCAAGAAATTTGAAAACCTAGATGAAATGGACAAATTTCTAATAAAATCTAATCTTCCAAAACTCAATGAAAAAGAAGCAAAAAATCTGAACAGGCCAATAACAGCAGATGAAATTGAAGAAGTAATCAAAAAATTCCCATCGCACAAAAGCCCTGGACTAGATGGTTTCACAGGAGAATTCTGCAAAGCTTTTAAGGGAGAAGTAACCCCGATTCTTCACAGACTATTCCAAAAAATCCAAAAGGAGGAAAAACTCCCCAACTCTTTTTATGAAGCCAGCATCATCCTAATTCCTAAACCAGATAGAGACACAACAAAGAAAGGAAACTTCAGGCCAATATCACTGATGAACATAGACGTTAAAATTCTCAATAAAATATTGGCAATTCCCATCCAACAATACATCAGAAATATCATACACCTCGACCAAGTGGGATTCATCCCAGGGATGCAAGGAAGGTTCAATATTCGTAAATCAGTAGATGTAATAATCCACATAAACAAAAGCAATCACAAAAACCACATGATCATATCAATAGACCTGGAAAAAGCTTTTGGTAAGGTACAAAACCCATTTCTGATAAAGGTACTCAGCAAAGTGGGAATAGAGGGAGCATTCCTCAACATAATAAAGGCCATATATGAAAGACCTACAGCCAACATCGTACTCAATGGACAAAAACTAAAAGCTTTTTCACTAAGATCAGGAACAAGACAAGGTTGTCCACTTTCACCACTTCTATTCAAAACAGAACTGCAAGTTCTAGCCATGGCAATCAGACAAGAAAAGGAAATAAAGGGCATCGAAATCGAAAAGGAGGAAACAAAACTGTCATTGTTTGCAGATGACATGATAGTGCACATGGAAAATCCTCTAGACTCTATGAAAAAACTGCTTGAACTAATAAATGAATTTGGCAAAGTAGCGGGTTACATACTCAATATGCAGAAATCAAAGACATGTTTGTATACTAACAATGAAACAGCATAGGCAGAAATCAAGAAAAAAATCCCATTCGATATAGCAAAAAGAAAAATGAAATATCTGGGAGTAAACCTAACCAAGGAGGTAAAAGACCTGTATGCAGAAAACTACACAATACTGAAGAAAGAAATCAAGGAAGACACAAACAAATGGAAACATATACCGCGTTCATGGATTGGAAGAATTAACATCATCAAAATGTCTATACAACCCAAAGCAATTTACAGGTTTAATGCAATGCTTATTAAAGTGCCAATGGCAAATTTCACAGACATAGAAAAAACACTTCAAAAATTTCTATGGAGCCATAAACAACCCCGAATAGCAGCTGAAATTTTGAGAAACAAGAACAAAGTAGGAGGGATCACAATACCTAATATCAAATTGTATTCCAAGGCCACTATAATCAGAACAGCCTGGTACTAGCATAAAAACAGCACATAGACCAATGGAATAGAACAGAGAGCCCAGAAATAAACCCAACTTTCTACAGTGAATTAATATTCGACAAAGGGGTCAGTAACATAAAATGGAGTAAAGATAGCCTCTTCAACAAATGGTGTTGGGAGAACTGCACAGCTACATGCAAAAAAATGAAACTCAAGCACCAGTTTACACCATACATCAAAATAAATTCAAGGTGGATAAAAGACTTAAATATAAGCATTGAAACCATTAAAACCCTAGAGGAGAGCATTGGCAGGAAAATCTCAGATATTCCACGCAGCAATATTTTTAATTGTACGTCCCCTAGAGCAAGGGACATAAAGGAAAGAATAAACAAATGGGATCTCATCAAACTTAAAAGCTTCTGCATGGCCAAGGACAAAAGTATCAAGATAAAAAGAGAAGCAACAGTTTGGAAAAACATATTTGCCAATGACACCTCAGATTTTGGTTTAATGTCCAAAATATACAAAGAACTCACAGGACTCCACTCAAAGAAGACGAGCAACCCAATTAAAAAGTGGACAACGGACTTGACCAGATACTTCTCCAAGGAGGACACACAGAGGACTCAGAGACACATGAAAAGATGCTCAATATTACTAGCTATCAGAGAGATGCAAATTAAAGCACAATGAGATACCACTTAACAGCAGCCAGAAAGGCTACCATATACAAAGAAACAAACAACAAGTTTTGGACAGGTTGTGGGGAAAAGGGGACTGTAGTTCACTGTTGGTGGGATTGCAGAAGGCTAAAACCACTGTGGAAAGCAGTATGGAATTTTCTAAGAAAACTAAAAATGGTCGTCCCTTTTGACCCAGCAATTCCACTATTAGGAGTATACCCTAAAAACCCTGAAACACCAATCCAAAAGAACCTATGCACCCTGATGTTCATAGCAGCACAATTTATGATAGCCAAGATTTGGAAGCAACCTAGATGCCCATTGGTCAATGACTGTATCAAAAAAGTATGGTACATTTACCCAATGGAATTTTATGCTGCAGAAAGGAAGAAGGAGCTCCTACCCTTTGCACCATCATGGATGGGACTGGAAAGCATTATGCTGAGTGAAATAAGCCAGGTGGTGAAAGACAAATACCATATGATATCACCTTTAACAGCAATCTAAACAACAAAACAAACAAGCAAGCAAAATGTGACCAATGGCACTGAAATACAAAATGTGCTATCAGGTTCCAGAGGGGAGAGAATCACAGGGGAAAAGGGAAGGACTCACATGAACTAGTATAAAGGACACATGGACAATAACCAAGGTGGGGGGCGGAGATGGGAGGGAGGTGGGGAGCACTGGTGGGGGTAAGTCTGGGAATACAAGAAAGAAAACTGTACTTGAACAAGAGTTAAATAAAAAAAAAGTGGGCAAAGAACTTGAACAGATATTTCTCCAAGGAGGACATAAAGAAGATCCAGGGACACACTAAAAAATGCTCAATGTCACTAGCTATCAGAGAGATGCAAATTAAAACCTCAATGACATACCACTTTACACCAGTTAGAATGGCTATCATCAACAAAGCAACAAACAACAAGTGTTGGAGAGGGTGTGGAAAAGAGGGGACCCCAATCCATTGTTGATGGTATTGCAGACTGGTACAACCACTGTGGAAAACAGTATGGAATTTTCTCAGAAAACAAAAATGGACCTGCCTGTTATCCCAGCAATTCCCCTGCTGGGATTATACCCCAAGATCACGAAAACACCAATCCAAAAGAACTATGCACCCCAATGTCCATAGAAGCACAATTTACAATAGCCAAGAGCTGGAAGCAACCTAGATGCCCATCAGTAAATAAATGGATCAAAAATTATGGTACATATACACAAGGGAATTCTATGCAGCAGAAAGGAAGAAAGAGCTCCTACCGTTTGCAACAGCATGGGTGGAACTGGAAAGCATTATGCTGAGTGAAACAAGCCAGGTGGGGAAAGACAAATACCATATGATCTCACCTTTAATAGGAAGCTAGCAACAAAACAAACAAGCAAGCAAAATAAAAACAAATAAACTGAAATTGAGAACAGGGGGATAGAGACCAGAGGGGAGCGGGGAGGGAATTTCAGGGGAAAAGGGGGGAAAGATTTACAGGAACTAGTATAAAGGACACATGGACAACAACATTAGTTGTTGACATTAGTGGACAACATTAGTTGTCCACTCCCATTAGGGAGTGGTAATGGGAGGGAGGTCGTGATCACGGGTGGGTGGGCTGGGATGGGAGTAAAAGACAGAAAACTACTTGAAAAATAATTAAATAAAAATGCAAAAAAATAAGAAGCAAACTGAACAGGAACAGAATCACCGAAATGGAGATCACATGAAGTGTTATCATCACTGAGAGGGGGGAGGAGAATGAGGAAAAATGTAAAGGGGATAAGAAATATAATTGGTAGGTACAAAATACACAAGGAGGTGTTTAGAATAGTATAGGAAATGGAGAAGCCAAAGAACTTACAGATACATCCCATGGACATGAACTAAGGCAGAGGGATTGCTGGAGGGAATGGGTGTATCAGGCAGAGGGAGAGCCAAGGGAAAAAATGAGACAACTGTAATAGCATAATCAATAAAATATACTTAGTTAAAATATAAAATTAATATAGACAAATCAGTTGCATTTTATAAAATAGCAATGAAAAATGAAAAAGAAATAAAGAAAATTATCCCATTCATGCTAACATCAAAAATAATAAAATAGAAATAAATTTGACTAAGGCAGTTAAAGATCTATACAATGAAAACTACAAGACTTTTAAGAAAAAAAGTTGAAGAAGACTCAAATGAAAATTTATCCCATGTTCATAGACAGAATAATTAATTAGTATTATTTTTATATTAGTATTTAAAAAATGTCCACATTATAGAGTTCAAAGCCAACTATGTATCCAATTCAATCCCTATCAAAATTGCCGTGTCGTGTGAGTTTTGGTAGTGGGCACAAAATGATTTATACAGATCATGTACCATAGAAATGTATACTTGAAAGCAATGTAATCTTATGAGACAATGAAATCCCAATAAATTTTAAAAAAGAAATTATTTTACCATAGACTAATTGATATAAACAAGAGTTAAGTTACTATGACTTATTTCTGGTCACAAAAATATTTCCAAACTTCTCAATAAAGAGCCAAATAGTAAACACTGAAATAAATGTGAGCTATACATACATTTGAAGAAGATGAATAAAAACAAATAAGATAATTATTTTTCAATGTGTTTATTCCAGTTAAGGTCACTGGTGGCTAGAACATCTCTCCATAGGTCATGGTGCAAAGAGAAAACCCACTTTGGGCAGGAGTTCCTTCCATTGTAGAGTGCCCTCAAAAACACCCACACTCACTCAGATGGGGACCATGTAGACATTCCCATTTACCTGATATGCACAGCTTTGGGATGTGGGAGGAAATTGGAGTACCTGAGAAAAGCCATGTAGTCATGGGGAGAACACATAAAGTCTATAGAACAGTAGTAACCTCTGCCAGAAATTAATTTTTATTTTCTCATTAACATATAATGAAATGGCATTAAGCAAAATGATGTTATTTGAGGACCTGCTGTATATATGATTGCATCTTGTTGATTAGAAACAGCAAATTTATTAAATTATAGTTCTCTGAATTTAGCTGGTAGACAGGTTAATTTCTTACCTGGAGCTTGATTCACTTTCCTGTGCCTAATTATAGCTAAAAATAATTCTAAGAAAATGATAATTATAATATTAGAAGTACCACTTTCTAAAAATTGAAGAATGAGAGGATACAGGGAGGTAGAGGGTAGAGGAATAAATGTGCTGAATTATTTATTAAGTTAGGTACTTTAGAAAAGCTTCTATTGAGAGAAGAAAAAGCTAGAGACTACATACTACTGTTCAATTGTAGATAGAAATAGAGAAGAAAAAGTGGTCAATGTAAAAAGCCTAGAACTGCAGAAGCAACCTCATTTTTGTATAGTGCATTGCAGTTTCAAAGACATTTTTATACCCAGTTCCTCATTTATCAGAGAGCTGGATATATGCCTGCTATTTTCACAGAAAAAAAATAAAAATAGAAATAGATTAGTTCTGCATAAGTTCTCTGAGTGCTAGCTAAATTGGATAATTGATAAATTCTGTATATGAAGTCAGTCAAGAGAAAATTAAGGTTTTCTTCACTGGAGTTTAGAATTAAGTCTTCAGTGTAAATGAATGCATGAACTGTGCTGTGGATGATGCTCTCAGCATTCCTCTATCTTACACAGGCTTGGACAGATTGGAAGCAAAATGAGAGTGGAATAGAAGGGGCACCATCTGGGTAGTGATGCAGGTTAAGTGGGAAGAGGTGGAGAACTTGGAGTAAGGAGTTCAAGGATGAATTGAGATGCTGGTTGTGATGATCGTGGTACAGAACATCCTCTTCTGATGACAGTGAACCAGTTAATTAAGACCAATACTCCTGCCGAAGACAACTAATATGCCATACCCTGGCATATTAAAAATGTTCTGGAGAGTGCCAAATGAGATAGATAAAAATAGAACCAGGGACTAAAGGAAAGAAGATAGATACCCAGGGAATGAACCAGAATTTAGGGCCACTTTTCCCTTGGGGCATTGGAGAATTTGCCAATTCCTTCCAGGTGACTGAAAGCCTAAAATGCTTGAATTTTAGTAGTCTTGGACACTGCTTTTTAAAATCTTGTTGACTTTTTTAGGTGAGTTAACATTGGTTCATAACATCATATAAGTTTCAGATGTACAACATTATAATTGAACATCTGTATACACTATAGTGTGCTCATCATCATGCATTTGACCCTTTTTACCTGTTGCATCCTCCCCCTTTGCTATTTATATTTATAAGTTTGTTTTCGTTTATTTTGTGTGTTCCTTTTTAAATTATATTCCCATATTCCCCATATGAGCACAATTGTAGTTTTTGTCCTTTCCTATCTGACTTATTTCACTTAGCATAATACCATTGAGGTCCAGTCCATCCATGCATATTGTTGCAAATGGTAATATTCCAGCATATATATGAAATCACATCTTCTTTACCCATTATTTGGATGTGGAATAAAGGGGATGATTGTATGCTATTGACGGGATTGTAGATTTGTACAACCACTATGGAAAACATTATGGAGGTTCCTCAAAAGTTAAGAATAAGAATGTGCTGAATATGATGGTGAGGTAGGTGGGAGTGGAGCCAAGTTCTCCCTGTGCCCAGCTGGAACACCTAGCCAGTCTTGTGAGGAACAGAGCGAACAGCCAAAGTAATTGCAGTTTATATGAAGTTTGGATGCCAAAAATTGCAGAAGACATTGAAAAACAGATGGTGAGACGATTGACCTGGGATGGTAAGGTCTCGGGGGCCTGCACAGGAACCAAAGCTGTTGTGGCCTCCAGCCCAGCACCTGCCATAGGATATGGGGAAGAGAGATATAGTACCAGCTTCCTCCCCTACCAGAGAAGGGAAGGCAGCCTGGTACCAGGAGGAACCTGGATGCTGGAAATTTCTGGGGGGAATAGAGATGAAGTGGAAGACACACAGAAGTATTGTATATTTGCTGGGACTGTGTATGCCAGCACCAGAGAAACTGAGGTGCCAGGCAACACCCAGAGAAGGGAAGAGTTGGGCTGTGTCAGATCCTGACTCACATAGTCTCTGGACTGGTTAGAAAGTTGGGATGTGTGAAAAGTTGTGCACTTGTTAAGAACAGTGGGCAGCTGCTTTGTAAGGAACTCTGGAGCAACAGCTAGATTGTCCTGAAGGTAATTTGAACTGCACATGCCCAGAGGCTGAGTAGAATAGCATGCCCAACATTGACTCATGCTGTGTGCCCAAAGAATGAATGGCAGATTTGAGCCTAGCAGCTCACTGAGAACCAGATGCTGGGCAACTGTGAATAATGATGCCCAGACCTGATCCCCATCCTCTCAAAATCATAGGAAGGAAGAAAATCAAAGCCCACCCCACCCCTTCCTGTGGCATCTAGGAGGACCAGCAGAATTCGCTGAACAGGTTTAAAGTCAGCAGGAGGCTTATTTTTTCCTCTTTTTTTTCTCTCTCTTTTTCTTTCCCCAACTGAGACAGTAAGACCTGGTGTTACAAAGGGTCCAGAGACAGATCCAAAGGGGGAACACAAGGCTAACAACAAAAAGTGAGAAACTGAGACAAATGTCACTTTGCTACTCCATAGAGTTGGCAATTTATTGTTCATCTGTATTATTATTTTTCACAATTTTCACATTTTTATTTTATTAGTATTTTTTATTTCTCTTCCTTATTTTAGTATTACTCATTTTATTCCCCTATTTATTTGCATTGCATGACTGATTTTCCTTATTCTCTCTATATTGTATTTTAATTTCTCCTTCTTTCACTTCATCCATGTTCCAATAAGACACATCTCTTGATTCGGTACTTTCTGTTCTGGTTACCCAAATCATATATTTCTTGTCATATTATTGTTGTTCCAGTACTATTAGAGATAATTGTTGTTCCATACAATTGTACATCTATACAGCAACCCTCCATGATCATAGCCCACTTCACTTTATTCCTGAGCATTATTATTTTTGTGGTTAACTCTATTCTCTCATACTATCCCTACTTTTTATCCTTTATTCTCAATGTAACTCATCATCTAACCTTGCACAAGTGCTCTGTTTTCTGGATTCAGCTCACAATCATCCTCCCCTCTAAAAGAGCCTTATCTCTCCCCTTTTATAAAAAAGTGGCAAATTGGGTGAAATATCAGTTAATGCTATACTAATCAAAAAAATCTCCTATCTCTTCTCTACTTGCTGGTAAATTAAATCTCATAAAATACTCTCCCTCTGTCTTAATCCATTTTGCCTACCCCCTGCCACTGATCATACACAAGAATAGGTGGGAGCTGTGAACATCAGTATACCTGCTGGAAGAGAGAAACCACCAACAAAGGAAGCACCAAAAGGTAAAAAACCCAAGTACAACAAGAGAGCTCATGCAAACAGAAGAAAGGGTAAACCTAGAGCATCCAGACAAGGAGATCAAAGAGACCAAACCACTGAACCCCACAGAATTCCTACCATAGAAGTTCACCCTACAAAGAAAAATATCAGAAAGTGCAGAAACAAACCAAAAGAGTCACCTAAAATGGGGAGACAAAAAAAAAAAAACATGCAATCAAAAGAAATGGAAGACTCTCCACTAAAAGAGCTAAACAAAATAAAAGTAACCAAACTATAAGATATAGAATTCAAAATAATGATTATAAAGATGCTCAAGGAACTCACAGAGAACTACAAGGAACTGAATGAGAACAACAACAGCAGGAAAAAGAAGATAGAAACTATTAAAAAGCAGGAAGAAATGAACAACAAAATCTCGGATATTAAAAAACACTAGAAGGAATTACAAGCAGGCTGGATGAAGCAGATGATTGAATCAGTGAGCTGGAGGACAAAGTAGAAAAAAACACCCAGATAGAGCAAGAAAAGGAAAAGAGACTCAGAATGGGGTGGTAAGGGTGCTGCAAGACAGCATGAAATGTAATAATATTTGTATAGTAGAGATGCCAGGAGAAGAAAAAGAGCAAGGGATAGAAACCTCTTTGAAAAAGTAATGATGGAAAATTTAATCATTAAGAGAAAAAGTCGCACAAATCCAGGAAACACAGAGAGGCCCAACTGAGAGGAACCCAAAAGAGGCCTACTTCAAGACAAATCATAATTAAAATGGCAAAATTTCAAGACAAAGAGAGAAGCTTAAAGGTAGCAAGAGAGAAATAGGAAGTAACATACAAGGGAGCCCCAATAAGACTAGGAGCTGACTTCTCAATGAAAATCCTCCAAGCCAGAAGAGAATGGCAAGAAATATTCCAAGTAATGAGAACCAGAGGCCTACAAGCAAGACTACTCTACCCAGCAAGGCTCTCAATTAAAATGGGGGGACAAATAAGGAGCCCCATTTAAATTTATTTCCCAGACAAAAGAAGTTTAAAAGAATATGCCTCCACCAAACCACTTCTGCAAGAGATGCTAGAGGGACTGCTTTAAGAAAAGGAGGAAAAAGAGTATGAGAGAGAGGGGAACACAAGTATAAAAATGGCAATGAATAAGTGCCTATTAATAATAACCTGAAATGTAAATGGATTAAATGCTCCAATCAAAAGACATAGAATAGCTGAATGGACAAGAAATCATGACCCACGCATATGTTGGCTACCAGAGACTCACCTCAGAACAAAAGACCTACACGAACTGAAATTGAAGTGCTGGAAACAAATATTCCAAGCAAATGGACAGGGGACAAAAACTGGAGTAACAACATTTATATCATATAAAATAGATTTCAAAATAAAGGCCATAAAAAGACCCAGAGAGACCCAGAGGGACACTTTATAATATTCAAGGGAAGAATCCATCAAGAAGACATAAACATAAACATATATGCACCCAACATAGGATCACCCAAATGCATAAAGAAAATCTTGGAGGACTTCAAGAAAGATATTGACAGCAACACAATTATAGTAGATTTCAATACCCCAATGTCAAAAATGGATAGATCTTCCAAACAAAATATCAACAGATACTGTGGCATTGAACAATATCCTAGAGCAAATAGACTTAACTGATATCTCTCTCTCTCTCTCTCTCTCTCTCTCTCTCTCTCTCTCTCTCTATATATATATATATATATATATATATATATAGAGAGAGAGAGNGTCAGAGAAATTGCTTGATATGATTTCAAACTTCTTGAATTTGTTAAGGCTTGCTTTGTGTCCTATCATGTGCTCTATCTTTGAAAATGTTCCATATGCTTTTCAAAAGAATGTGCATTTTGTTTCTTTTGGCTGAAAGGCTCTCTCTCTCTCTCTCTCTCTCTCTCTCTATATATATATATATATATATATATAGAGAGAGAGAGAGAGAGAGAGAGAGAGAGCCTTTCATCCAAAAGAAACAAAATGCACATTCTTTTGAAAAGCATATGGAACATTTTCAAAGATAGAGCACATGATAGGACACAAAGCAAGCCTTAACAAATTCAAGAAGTTTGAAATCATATCAAGCAATTTCTCTGACCACCGGGGATTGAAACTAGAAACCAACCTCAAGGAAAAACCTCAGAAACACTCAAACTCATGGAGATTGAATAGCATACTATTAAACAATGAATGGGTCAAGAAAGAGATCAAGGAAGAAATCAAACAGTTTCTGGAAAGAAATGAAAATGAACTGACAAAGACCAAAACTTATGGAACATAGCGAAGGCCATCCTGAGAGGGAAGTTCATAGCAATACACGGTTACCCAAAATAGATAGAGACAGTTTAAACAAACAACCCAACATCTACAAAAAAAAATGGAAAAACGACAAGAAACAAAGAGCAGAGCAAGTAGAAAGAAGGAAATAACCAAGATCAGAGCAGAATTAAATGACATAGAGACTAAAAGAACAATTTATGTATATTTTGGAGATTAAACCTTTGCCTGAGGTATCATTGGCAAATATGTTTTCCCAAACAGTTGCTTCTCTTTTTATCTTGATACTGTTTTCCTTAGCCATGCAGAAGTTTTTAAGTTTGATGGGATCCGATTTGTTTATTCTTTCCTTTATGTCCCTTGCTCTAGGGGACATGTCACTAAAAATATTGCTGTGTGGGATATATGAGATTTTCCTGCCTGTTTTCCTCTGGGACTTTCATGGTGTTACAATTTGTATTTAAGTCTTTTATTCATCTTGAATTAATTTTGGTGTATGGTGTGAGTTGGTGCTCGAGTTTCATTTTTTTGCATGTAGCTGTCCAGTTCTACCAACACCATTTGTTGAAGAGGCTATCTTTACTCCATTTTATGTTACTGCCCCTTTTGTTGAATATTAATTGACTGTAGAGAGTTGGGTTTATTTCTGGGCTCTCTGTTCTATTCCAATGGTCTATGTGCCTGTTTTTATGCCAGTGTCAGGTTGTTTTGATTACAGTGGCCTTGTAATACAGTTTGATATCAGGTATTGTGATCCCTCCTACTTTGTTCTTCTTTCTCAACATTGCGGCTGCTATTCAGGGTCGTTTATGGTTCCATATAAATTTTTGAAGTGTTTGTTCTATGTCTGTGAAATATGCCATTGGTACTTTAATAGGTATTGCATTGAATCTGTACATTGCTTTGAGTAGTATGGACATTTTGATGATGTTAATTCTTCCAATCCATGAACACGGTATATGTTTCCATTTGTTTGTGTCTTCCTTGATTTCTTTCTTCAGTATTGTGTACTTTTCTGCATACAGGTCTTTTACCTCCTTGGTTAGGTTTATTCCCAGATATTTTATTTTTCTTTTTGCTATATCAAATGGGATTTTTTTCTTTATTTCTGCCTGTGCTGTTTCATTGTTAGTATACAAAAATGTCTTTGATTTCTGCATATTGCCTATGTAACCCGCTGTTTTCCCAAATTCATTTATTAGTTCGAGCAGTTTTTTGGTAGAGGCTATAGGGTTTTCCATGTACACTATCATGTCAGCTGCAAACAATGACAGTTTTGTTTCCTCCTTTCTGATTTGGATGCCCTTTATTTCCTTTTCTTGTCTGATCGCTGTGGCTAGAACTTCCAATACTATATTGAATAGAAGTGGTGAAAGTGGACAACCTTGTCTTGTTCCTGATCTTAGTGGAAAAGATTTTAGTTTTTCCCATTGAGTATGATGTTGGCTGTAGGTCGTTCATATATGGCCTTTATTATATTGAGCAATGCTCCCTCTATTCTCATTTTTTAGTGCCTTTATCATAAATGGGTGTTATACAAAGAACTCACATGACTCCACTCAAAGAAGACAAGCAACCTAATTAAAAATGGGCAAAGGACTTTAACAGACACTTCGCCAAGGAGGACATACAGAGGATTCAGAGACACATGAAAAGATGCTCTATATCGCTAGCTATCAGAGAGATGCAAATTAAAGCACAATGAGATACCACTTAACACCATTCAGAATGACTATCATAAACAAAGCAACAAACAACAAGTGTTGGACAGTTTGTGGGGAAAAGAGGAGTCTAGTTCACTGTTGGTGGGATTGCAGACTGGTACAACCACTATGGAAAACAGTATGGAATTTTCTAAGAAAACTAAAAATGAACATGCCTTTTGACCCAGCAATTCCACTGTTAGGAGTATATCCCAACACTGAAACGCCAATCCAAAAGAACCTGTGCACCCCCTTGTTCATAGCAGCACAATTTATGATAGCCAAGAGTGGGAAGCAACCTAGATGTCCATGGGTAAATGACTGGATCAAAAAAGTATGGTACATTTACCCAATGGAATTCTATGCTGCAGAAAGGAAAAAGGAGCTTCTACCTTTTGCAATAGCATGGATGGAACGGAAAAGCATTATGCTGAGCAAAATAAACCAGGCAGTGAAAGACAAATACAATATGATATCACCGTTAACAGGAATGTAAACAACAAAACAAACAAGCAAGCAAAATGTGACCAAAGACACTGAAATACAGAACGGGCTGACAGGGTCCAGATGGGACAAGGGGAAGGACTCACATGAATAAGTATAAAGGACACATGGACAATAACTAAGTTGGGGTGTGGAAATGGAACAGAGGTGGGGAGCACTGGGGGATCAGCGCTGGGAATATAAGACAGAAAACTGTACTTGAAGAAGAATTAAATTAAAATAAATAAATAAATAATAGTTATAAAAATAAAATAAAAAAGAACAATCTAAAGGATCAACGTATACAGGAGGTTGTTCTTTGAAAAGATAAACAAATTTGAAAAGTCTTAAAGAAGATGCATCAAGGAAAAAGAGAGGGCACAAATAAATAAAATCAGAAATGAAAAAGGAGAGATTACAGCTGATATCAAGAAAATACATGTTGGAGAGGTTGTGGGGAAAAGGGGACTCTGGTCCACTCTTGGTGGGATTGCAGACTGGTACAACCATTATGGAAAATAGTATGGAATTTTCTCAGAAAACTAAAATTGGACTTGCCCTTTTATCCAGCAATTCCACTGCTACGATTGTATCCTAAGAACCCTAAAACACCAATCCCAAAGAACATATGCACCCCAATGTTCATAGCAGCACAATTTACAATAGCCAGGAGTTGGAAGCAACCTAGGTTTCCTTCAGTAAATGAATGGATCAAAATACTATGGTACATATACACAATGGAATTCTATGCAGCAGAAAGAAAGAAGGAGCTCCTACCTTTTGCAACATCATGGATGGAACTGGAAAGCATTATGCTAAGTGAAATAAGCCAGGTGTTGAAGGACAAATACCATATGATCTCACCTTTAACAGGAAGCTAAACAACAAAACGAGAAAGCAAAATATAACCAAAGACACTGAAATAAAGAACAGGATGACAGTGACCAGAGGGGAGAGTGGAGGGAATTTCAAGGGAAATAGGGGAGGGATTTAGAGGAACATGTATAAAGGATACATGGACAACAACTGAGAAAGGTGGAAATGGGAGGGATGGGTGGAGCATGGGGGTGGGATGGGATGGGAGTAATAAGCAGAAAACGGTACTTGAAAAATAAAGAAAAAAAGAAAATACAAAAGAGTTTTAGTAAGAAATTACTACAAAGAATTACATACCAAGAAATTTGAAAACCTAGGTGAAATGGAAAAGTTTCCGGAAAAACATATCCTAAACCCGAATGAAGATGAAGAAAGTTTGAGCAGACTTACACCAGCTAGTGAAATTGAAGCAGTAGTTCAAATACTCCGTCACACAAAAGCCTTGAACCGGTCATTTTATTCAGTAAATTTTACAAAACGTTTAAGGAAGAGCTAAGCCCCATCCTTCACAGATGATTCCAAAAAATTCAATAAGATGGAAGACTCCCAAACTCTTCCTATGAAACTAGCATCATCTTCATTCCAAATCCAGTAGAAACACAACAAAGAAAGGAAACATCAGGCCAATACTGCTAATGAACATAGATGCTAAAATCCTCAACAACATATTGGGAAACTGTATCCAGCAATACAATGAAAAGATCATACATTATGACTGAATGAGAATCATCCCAGGGATGCAAGGATGGTACAATATTCACAAATCAATAAACATAATACATCACATAAACAAAAGCAAAGACAAAAACCACATGATCATATCAACATATGCAGAAAAAGCATGTATTAAGGTACAGTACACATTTATGATAAAAAAAACTCAGCAAAGTGGGAAAAGAGGGAGCATTCCTCAATGTAATAAAGGCCGCATATGAGAGACCTACAGCCAACATCATACTCAATGGGAAAAAACTAAAAGCTTTCCCACTAAGATCAAGAATAAGACAAGGTTGTCCACTTTCAACACTTCTATTTAACGTACTATTGGAAGTCCTAGCCACAGCAATCAGAAAGAAAAGGATATAAAAGGTATCCAAATTGGAAAAGAGGAAACAAAACTGTCATTGTTTTCAGATAACATGATAATGTATATGGAAAACCCTATAGTCTCCACTAAAAATCTACTTTACCTATTAAGTAAATTTGGCAAAATAGCGTGATACAAAGAAAATATTCAGAAATCAATCGCATTTTTGTACACCAATAATGAAATATCAGAAACAGAAACCAGAAAAAAATCCCATTTACTACAGCAATTAGAAAAATAAAATACCTAGGAATAAATTTAATCAAGGAGGTAGAAGAATTATACTTGGAAAACTATAGAACACTGAAGAAAGAAATTAAGAATGCTAAAAATAGCCCTGGCTGATGTAGCTCAGTGGATTGAGCATGGGCCTGTGAAGCAAAGGGTTGCTGGTTCGATTCTCAGTCAGGGCACATGCCTGGGTTGCAGGCCAGGTCCCCAGTGGGGGGACACGTGAGAGGCAACCACACATTGATGTTTCTCTCCCACTCTTTCTCCTTCCCATCCCCTCTCTCTAAAAGTAAATAAATAAAATATTTTAAAAGAATGATAAAAATAAATGGAAGCATATACCGTCTTCACGGATTGGAAGAATGAACATCATTTAAATGTCCATACTACCCAAAGCAATCTATAGATTCAATGCAATTCCTATTAAAATACCAATGGCATATTTCACAGATGTAGAACAAATATTTCAAAATTTCTGTGGAACCAAAAAAGATCCCAAACAGCCTCAGCGACCTTGAGAAAGAAGAATAAAATGAGGGGGGGTTACAAACCTTGATATCAAATTATACTAAAGGCCACTGTAATCAAAACAGCCAGGTACTGGCAGAAGAACAGATGCATGGACCAATGCAACAAAATAGCATAGCCAGAAATAAACTCAAATTTCTATGGTCAATTAATAGTCAATGAGGGGGCAACAGCATAAAATGGAGAAAAAATTACCTCTTCAACAAATGGTGTTGAGAGAATTGGACAGCCACATGAAAAAAAAGAAAGTCGATCACCAACTAACACCATACACAAAAATATATTCAAGATGGATAAAGGACTTAAATATTAAGTCCTGACATCATTAAAGTCCTAGAGGAGAATCTCAGCCAGAAAATCTCAGATATTCCAAGCAGCGATATTTTCACTGATTTGTCCCCTACAGCAAGGGCCATAAAGAAAAGAATAAAGAGAACCAAACATTGCCAATGATACCTCAGACAAGGGTTTGATCTCCAAAATATGTAAAGAATTCACATGACTCCAATCCAAGAAGACAAACAACCCAATTAACAAATGGGCAAAGGACTTGAACAGACACTTTTCCAAGGAGGACATACAGAGGGTCCAGAGACATATGAAAAGATGCTCAGCATCACTAGCCATCAGAGATATGTGAACTAATACCACAATGAGATACCACTTCAGGACTTCCGCCAAGATGGGGGCATAGGTGGGAACACTGTGCCTTCTCCCACAACCAAGTTTGAATACAACAAAGGTTTGGAGAAACAAAGACACAACCAAAGGACAGAAAATTGAATTATACAGAAGTCCAACTACATCTAACCGTTCAACAGGGACGGTAAGAGGGGCAGAGCCAGCAGCGAGCAGGGTCGGGCAGGTCAGTTCCCCTGACCTAGGCGCGCAGGCAGCCCGGAACCAGTTGGGGTGCCGGGCAGACTGACCGTGGTTGCACATTCGCAAACAGGGAGATGAACCACGCAGGCCCCAGGGGGCGAGGGCTGACGGCGGTGGCACACTTGCGTGCAATGGGACGAAACACGTGGGCCCGGTGACGGCAGCAGCTGCGGCACCAGTGAGGGCCACGGTGGCATGCGGCAGGCAGCAGACAGGATGCCATAGTCCCTCTTTGACCCCGCCCCCACATACAGCGTCAAAACCCAGCGACTTAGTTGCCCTGCACTAGTGAACACCTTAGGGTTCCGATCCTGCTACATAACAGTCACGAACAGCCCAAAAGATGGTGCAAGAAGAACTCAAAGTCCCAGAGCCGATAACTCTCAGCGACCAAGAAATTGCCAGCCTCTCAGAAGCACACTTCAAAACACTGTTTATCAGGATGCTCACAGAACTGGTTGATTATAGTCACAAATTAGAGGAACATATGAAGGCTAAACTAATTGAAATGAAGGGAGATGCACAGGAAACCAATAGTGATGGAAAGGAAACTGGGACTCAAATCAATGGAATGGACCAGAAGGAAGAACAAAACATCCCACCAGAAAGGAATGAAGAAATGAGAATTCAAAAAAATGAGGAGAGGCTTAGGAACCTCCAGGACATCTTTAAACGTTCCAACATCCGGATTATAGGGGTACCAGAAGGGGGAAAGAAACAGCCACGAGTGGAAAACTTATTTGAACAAATAATAAAGGAGAACTTCCCCAGTCTGGCAAAGGAAATAGACTTCCAGGAAATCCAGGAAGCTCAGAGAGTCCCAAAGAAGTTGGACCCAAGAAGGAACACACCAAGGCACATCATAATTACATTAGCCAAGACTAAAATGAAGGAGAGAATCCTAGAAGCAGCAAGGGATAAGGGGACAGTCACCTACAAAGGAGTACCCATCAGACTGTCAGCGGATTTCTCAAAAGAGACCTTACAGGCAAGAAGGGGCTGGAAAGAAGTATTCCAAGTCATGAAATCCAAAGACCTACAGCCAAGATTGCTTTATCCAGCAAAACTTTCATTTAGAATGGAAGGACAGATAAAGTGCTTCTCAGATAAGGTCAAGTTCAAGGAGTTCATCATCACCAAGCCCTTATTATATGAAATGCTAAAGGGACTTATCTAAGAAAAAGAAGATGAAAAATATGAACAGTGAAAGGACAGCAAACTCACAGTTATTAACAACCACACCTAAAACAAAAGCAAACCAAGAGGACAGCTAGATCAGGAGTGGAACCATAGAAATGAAGAACACATGGAGGGTTAGCAACAGGGGAGTGGGAGGAGGAGAAGGGGGGAGAAGGCACAGAAAATAGCATAGACAGTAGGTAGAAAATAGATGGGGGGGCAAGAATAGTGGGGGAAATATAGAATCTAAAGAACTTGAGAGACGTGGTTATAAACTAAGAGGGGGAGAAGGGTGGGGGAGGGAGTGTGCGGGTGGAGGGGAATGAAGGGGGGGAATAGAACACCTGTAATGGTATAATCAATAAAATATATTTTTAAAAAAAGAGATACCACTTCACATCTGTAATAGCCATCATAAACAAAGCAACAAACAACTGTTGGAGAGGTTGTGGAGAAAAGGAAACCCTAGTGCACTCTCGGTGGGATTGCAGACTGGTGCAGTCACTGTGGAAAACAGTATGGAATTTCCTCAGAATAGTAAAAATGGAACTGTCTTTTGAACCAGCAATTACACTGCTTTGATTGTATCCTAAGAATCCTAAACACCAATCCAAAAGAACCTATGCACCCAAATGTTCTTAGCAGCATAATTTACAATAGCCTAGTGCTAGAAGCAACCTAAGTGCCCACCAGTAATGGATCAAAAAAAAACTATGTTGCATTTACAAAATGAAATTCTTTGCAGCAGAAAGAAAGAAGGAGCTCTTACCTTTTGCGAAGCAGGGATGGAACTGGACAACTGTCTGCTAAGTGAAATAAGCCAGGCAGTGAAAGACACATACCATATGATCCTGTAAGTGAAACCTAATCATCAAAACAAGAAAGCAAAATACAGTCGGAAATATTGAAATAAAGAAGATAAAGAACTCATGACACATGGACATGAACTAAAGGGGGGGATGTGGGAGGAGGGGCTGTGCAGGGTGGAGGGGAATGAAGGGGGGAAATGGGACAACTGTATTGGCATAATCAAAAATATATATATTTTTAAAGAACAATCTGACAGTAAGTAGAGGGAGGGAGAGGGATTAAGGGGATAAATAGGTTAGGGCCTTCAAGGAACCTATATAAAGACTTCAGACCCAGAGAAAGTCTTCAGACAAAGAAACTCAAGCACTTGCATCTTCAAGTCCCCTTTCTAAGGGTATGAGTAAAGACATCATAACTTACAGTCATAATTTCTGAAATTTAAAGTCTCCCAAATTTGACCAGTGGAAACTCTTAAACTTGCTCACCCTGTATTCATTTGGCAGTCTTACATTAGCTTTGAGCACTTCCTTACTTTCTGGCACAGAATGAACCACAGTCACCTCACATTTTCCCTGACCCAGACCTGGAATTAACTATTACTCCAAGGAGCTCTGATTCATATTAAGGGGGAAACCAAGATCTGACAGCTGAAAGAACTCATTGCCACTTAGTGTGTCATTGCTTTTTGCCCCTTTTAGTGGTATAATTTCACAAATTCACCTTTCAATTTCCAAATCAAATTAAGCAATACAGAATTTATACTTAGTTTCTTTGATTTTTATCTTTGCTTTGCTTTTCTCTTACATACAAAATATGGTTTGTAATAAAACTAACTTAAAATTTCAAAATTATTATATCAACATTACTATTGTACTAATTAAAGAAAGATTATCACCATTTCTTTGCAGTTGTTTTGTTCTTAGCACATCCCAATAAGAATACATAATCAGAATAATATGTTCTACAATCACTTATAATAACTTTCTCTCTTTCTTTTTAAATATTTCGGCATATAGTTAGGATCATTTCCTTCTACTTGTTTTCCATTTGAGGGTTTTCTTTCATTTTATTTTTTATTTTACTTTTTAAATTTTATTTATCCATTACAGTTTACATTCGATAGTATTTTGTACTAGCTTCAAGTGTACATCATAGTGGATAAACAATGATATACTTTACAAAGTGATCCCCCAGATATTTCAAGTACCCACTTGACACCATACGTAGTTATTATGATATGATTGACTATTGCTTTACTTTATATCCCTGTGACTATTTGTAACTACCAATTAGTACTTCTTTTTTAAAACAGATTTTATTTATTTATTTATTTTTAGACAGAGGGGAAGGGAAGGAGAAAGAGAGGGAGAAAAACATCAATGCATGTTTTCCTCTGTGCGCCCCCCACTGGGGACCCGTCTGAAACCCAGGCATGTGCCCTGACTGGGAATCGAACCAGTGACCCTTTGGTTCACAGGCTGGTGCTAAATCCACTGAGCCACACCAGCCAGGGACCAATTAGTACTTCTTAATCCCTTCACGTTTTTCATCCAGTCTCCTAACCCCCCACCCCTCTGGCAATTATCAGTCTGTTTTCTGCAACTATGAGTATGTTTCTATTTTGTTCTTTAGAGTCCATATGTAAGTGAATTCATGCTATTTTTCATTCTCTGTGTGACTTATTTCACTTAGCATAACACCCTCTAGGACCAATCATGTTGTTGCAAATAGTAAGACTTCAGTTATTTTTTATATAGGTATTTTCTTTCTTTTTTTAAGATTGAATTTATTGGGATGACATTGGTTCACAAAACCATACAGGTTTCAAGTGGACAACACAACAAAAGATCATTACTGAGTAATATTCCATTGTATATATGTGAATGCAGTAAAACATTTACCCACTCCATGCATCAAGACATATGCAAAGAGATAGTTGAAATGTCTTTTCTGTTGATGTTAGAGAAATTCAGTCTTACCTAGTTCCAGCCTCAGTTCACCAAAATTGACAAGTGATCTTGGATGTTTTTACTATAGTTTGCAGTCACAGCCTGTTTCTGTGGAAACAGACCCCATCTTGCTGAAAACAGAAAATAACTTTAGCATTAATTAATATTTTGATTTAAATTCGATTGGTTTCAGAATAAATCTGGAGACTATTTGGCAGTATTATTTTGAGAGTGTTATAGGCATGCCCTACATTTTATTAAAACAGCTTAACAAATATAACAAGGTGCTGTGGGTTATAAAAGAGAAGTGGAGCTCCACTATGAAAGTAAGCACAACAAAAGTACATAGTGAAGTCTCAAAATCCAATTTTTAAAAGAGATTTTTATTTATTTATTTATTTTCAGTGAAAGGGAGGGAGAAAGAGAGGGAGAGAAATATCAATATGCGGTTGCCTCTTGTGTACCTTCTAATGGGTACCTAGCCCACAACCCAGGCATGTGCCCATACAGGGAACTGAACTGGTGACCCTTTGGTTCACAGGCTAGGGCTCAGTCCACTGAAACACACCAGCCAGGGTCAAAATCTAATTTTTGAACTGTGTCAATGAGTGAGTGAATTGCTTTTAATGAGTCAAAATTTCCCCTTGACAAAGCCAAGTCATTATAGGATTTCTATGTTCCTTTCACAAGCATTGAGGAAGAAAATGTAAAATTAGGTAAAGAAAATAATGGGCCTCATTTTGGAGCACTCTTGTTTTACTCTATGCTGTTTGAGGGTGAGGGTACTGGGGCTCCTTACATTATTTCTTTTACTTTCAGCAATTGTATCACTTAATTTCTTTTCTTGGCCTCCTCGGTATGTGTTTGTTTATATAGTGAAATGTCAGATGGCTTATTAGTTTTAGTGAGCTCAGGCCAGGACTTACTAGGACTGAATTTCCCTGAGCCAAACAGATACCATATTCTAACTAATTTCCAGAAGGGTTGCAGTATCTCCTTACATATACTCAAGAGTTGCTACTTTGAAAGTAGGTGTTCTTGGAAGGAGTTATATATGGTTATATATTAGAATATATTATTTGGCCTAGAAAGTAATAGTTTCAGATTAGTTGAAAGTTGTCACAGCTTGAAGTAGATGTTGAATAAATAATGGTTAGAAGTCAGGACAAGGGGCCCCAAGGAGAGAAAAAAGAAAGAACAGTTTTCCCAATGCAAATTTTGTCTACTGAACTATTTTACTGAGACTCATTCAGACTATAAAATAATGTAAATATATTTTAAAAACTAGAAAGCCAAGGTGGAGAGAACATTGGTTATAAGCACTCTAGCAACTTTGACTCTTAGAAAGTCAAATTTCTCTCTAGAAAGGTATGAAAATGGGTTTTTTTCTTTCTTTCTGGCCAAAAAAGCTATATTTAGGGGGTGTCTATCCTTTTATTAAAAAAATTAGGTATAATATGCATTTCTTGGTTCATACTGGCAAAGCAGATGATTGTTGTGCTTGTTGTGAGAGTTTTTTTAATTGTTGTTCAATTATAGTTTTCCCAACTACCCCCCCCATTACTCTCCTCTGCCCCATCCCCTCCACCACTCCCTCAGTTAACCCCCATACTGTTGTCCATTACTGTGGATACTTTATACATGTTCCTTGACTAGACCCTTCCCCCATTTTCCCTCTCCTCCCTCCCCTCTGGTCATTGTCAGTTTGTTCCTTATTTCCATGTCTCTGATCCTATTTTGCTCATTTGTTTGTTTTGTTCATTAGGTTCCACTTATAGGTGGCATTATATGGTATTTGCCTTTTGCTGCCTAGATTATTTCACTTTGCATATTACTCTCCAGTTCCATCCATGCTGTTGTGAAGGGTAGGAACTCCTTCTTTTTTTTTCTGCTGCATAGCAGTCTAGTGTGTAAATGTATCACAGTTTCACTGTTGGTGGGAATCAGACTGGTGAAGCCACTGTGGAAAACAGTATGGAATTTATTAAAAAAACTAAAGATGGAGAACGGGAGGGAAGAGGGTGGCATGGTAGGAGGGAGCAGATTCCACTTCCCCCTATACAGGGGAGAAAAACCTAGCTGATTGATGGAGGAACAGAGTAGACAGCGAACAGCACTACAGCATGTATGAAAATAGGAGATCAAAAATTATAACAGACATTGAAAAACCAGACAGTAAGGAGAGTGCTTCAGGACAATAAGGGCCTAGGGATCAGCACGAGGACAAGGGAGGCTGAAGCCCTAGGCCTGGTGCTAGCCAGGTCTGCCACAAGGCTCTTGGGAGAGAGCTGGGTCAACCACTCCCTCCCTGGCCAAACAGGGCTGAGCAGCACCAGGAAAGACCTGATTGCTTGAAGTCTCAGAGAGGGGAATAAGGACTAAGAGGCAAACACACAGGGGTTATGAGCACCCAAGCATAGCCCTGGGTAGAGTGCTCTCCTGAGCCCATGCAGCCAGAAGCACCCTGGCCATGGGCCTGCACCCGCAACCCAGGGAGAGTGTGCTTTGTGAAAGACTTGGAGCCCACCCCTATAAACTGGGGTGAGAACGTGCACCAGGGAAGGCCCAGAATTCACAGTGGTAAACATGGGGTGAGCACACACCCAGATCCCATACCCAAGGACCTACAGAGAGGTGCCACCCTAGCTCTGGGGAGAGAATGCACCACAGTGCTGAACAGGAAGGGAGAAAAGCGGGGAGGATGGGGTGGGGGGCAGGCAGGGTTGGGAATATAAGACAGAAAGCTGTACTTGAACAAGAATTAAATAAAAAAAATTAAAAAAAAAGAAAGAAAAGCAATACCAATTGCCCCTCAGCCTGCTGCAGCCAGCAAAACCAGAAAAACTGGTTTGGTCAGTTTGAAACCAGCAAGAGGTTTTTTTGTTTGTTTGATTTTTTAAAGTAATTTTAAAATTCTATTTATTTTATATCTCTCAATTAGTTTTGCTTCTCTTCTTTCTAGTTTCATTTCTTCTTCCTTCCTTTCCAATTTTGTCTCTTCTTCCTTCCTTCTTCTGCTTTTTTAAAAACCTTTCTCCTATTTCTTTTTAAATACCCACAACTGAGACAAAAATCCCAGAACTATGAAAAGACCAGAGTTGGACCCAAAGAGGGGTCATTCCAACAGCTGAGAGAGTGAGACAAATTTCACTTTGTTATTACAGAGAACCTGCAAGTTATTGCATATTTGTAATATTATTTTTTCATTAGTCTTACATCTTTTATTTTAATAGTATTTTTGTATTCCTCTCCTTTCTGTATAGTCTTCTTTGCTTGGCAGGTTATACTGTATCATTTGATAGGTTTCCCCTGTTATCTCATTCATAGTATATTGCTAATTTGCTGTCCTTTACTTCACTTGTGTTCCATTATCACACTACTCAAGGGCCTATACTTTCTATTCTTGTTATCCAGAAAACATAGATTCTGTCACATAATTGTTGTTCTAATATTATTGTAAATAATAGCTATTTGATACAATTATAAATATTACACAACACCCCTCCCAGATCATAACCGACTTCACAGTTTCCTGAAATCTATTACTGTACTGATTAACTCTATTCTCTCTCACACTACCCCTGTTTATTATCCTTTACTCTCACCTTACCTCAGAATCTGATCTCCCACAACCTCACTGCTTTCTACATTCAATTCACAATCCTTCCCTCCCAACAAGAGTCCTATCTTTTTTCTATCCTTTCTAAAAAGTGGTTGGTTGGGTGGAATATCATGGTTAGCACTATACATACCAAAAAGGATCTTCTATCTATTCTTAACCAGCTGCTACTATAAATATCATAGAATTCTCTCTTGCTGTCTTAAACCATTTTGCTTTACCTTTCCAAGTGATTACAAAAAAAAAAAATAGGTAGAAGCTGTAAACATCAGGACACCCGAAGGGGACTGCACCACAGAATCTCAGGTACTCTACCATAGAAGGTCACACTATGAGCCCAGAGAGCCAGAACAGACCAATTTAAGAAGCTGAAACTAACAAGATGAGTCTCATAAACAATGGAAAGACAAATCACTGGGGGGGCAGGGCTGGGAATATAAGACAGAAAACTGTACTTGAACAAGAATTAAATAAAAATAAAAATAAAAATAAACAATTTCCAAATGAAGGGAAAGGAGGAAGCCTTGGAAAGAATGCTAAATGAAATAGAGGATACTCAACGATCAGATATGGAGTTCAAAGCAATGGTTATCAGGAAGATCCATGAGCTCACAGTGAATTACCAGAAACTACAGGGAAACTACAATGAACTCACTTCAAACTATATCAACATGACAAAGAAAATATAAACTATCAACAAGGGCCAAGAGGAAATGAAGAACATAGTAGAAGGAATTAAAAACAGGATCGATGAGGCAGAAGATTGGATCAGTGAGCTGGAGGACAAAGTAGAAAAAAACACCCAGAAAGAGCAAGAAAAGGAAAACAGGCTCAGAAAGAATGAAGAGAGATGAAGAGAAATGCAAGACAATATGAAATGTAATAATATCCATATAATAGAGATACCAGAAGGAGAAGAAGAAGAGCAAGGGATAGAAAACCTCTTTGACAAAGTCACACAAATCCATGAAACACAGAGTTCCAGTCAAGGGGAACCCAAAGAGACCCACTTCAAGACATATCATAAGTAACATGGCAAAATTTCAAGACAAAGAGCGTATCTTAAAGGCAGCAAGGGAGAAACAGGAAGTAACATACAAGGGAGCCCCAATAAGCTTAGCAGCATACTTCTCAATGAAAACATGCCAACCAGAAGAGAATGGCAAGAAATATTCCAAGCAATGAAAACCAGAGGACTACAACCAAGGCTACTTTACCCAGCAAGGCTTTCAATCAAAATAGAAGGCCAAATAAGGAGCTTCCAAGACAAAAGGAGTCTAAAAGAATACAGTTCCACAAAACCAGCTCTGCAAGAGATCCTAAAGGGACTGCTTTAAGGAAAGGGGGAGAAAGAGGGGGTGAGACACAGGTATGAAAAAGGCAGTGAATAAGTACCTATTAATAATAATCTTAAACGTAAGTGAACTAAATGCTCCAATCAAAAGACATAGATTAGCTGAATTGATAAGAAAGTATGACCTACACATGTGCTGCCTACAAGAGACCCACCTGAGGACAAAAGATATACACAGACTTGAAATGAAGGGCTGGAAACAAATTTTCTAAGCAGGAAAATTTTTCCTGGACAGCAAAATTTTCTATGGACAGGAAAAAAAAGCCAGGGTAGCAAAACTCATATCAGACAAAATAGACTTCCAAAAAAAAGGACCATAAAGAGAGACCCAGAAGGTCACTTCATAATTCTTAAGGGAAGAATCTACCAAGAAGACATAAACATTGTAAATATATATGTACCCAACATAGGAACACCAAAATACATTTAAAAAATTTTAGATGACTTCAGGAAAGATATTGACAGCAATACAATTATAGTAGGGAATTTTAACACCCCACTGTCAAAAATGGACAGATCTTCCAAACAAAACATCAACAAAGATATTGGGACATTGAACAAAGCCCTAGATAAAATGGACTTAACTGATATATACATAGAGAGAGAGCACTCCATCACAAAGAGGTAAATACACATTCCTTTCAAATGCACATGGAACATTTTCAAAGATAGACTGCATGGTAGGGCACAAAACAAGCCTCAACAAATTCAAGAAAATTGAAATCATACCAAGTATTTTCTCCAACCACAAGGGACTGAACTATAAAAAAAAAACCAAGGGGGAAAAAACACTAAACACTCAATATCATGGAGATTAAATAGAATGCTATTAAACAATGAATATGTCAAGAATGAAATTAGGGAAGAAATCAAAAGTTTCTGGAAGCAAATGAAAATGAACTGACAAAAGTCCAAAACTTATGGGACATAGGGTAGGCAGTCCTGAGAGGAAAGTTCATAGTGATACAGGCCTACCTAAAAAAGATAGAAACAGTTCAAACAAACAACCTAACCCTATGTCTACAAGAACTCGAGGAATAACAGGAAAGACAGCCCAGAGCAAGTAGAGGAAGAGAAATAACCAAGATTAGAACAGAATCAAATGATATAAAGACTAAAAGCACAATTATAAGGATCAATGAATACAGGAGCTGGTTCTTTGAAAAGACAAACAAAACTTAAAAACTTTAAAGACTTAAAGGTAAGTCTTTAAGCAGGCTCATCAAGAAAAGAAGAGAGAAGATCCAAATAAACACAATCAGAAAAAAAAGAAGAGAGATGACAACTGACATCACCAAAATACCAATGATTGTAAGAAATTACTATGAAGAGCTGTATGCCAAGAAATTTGAAAACCTAGGTGAAATGGAAAAATTTCTAGAAAAATATAATCTTCCAAAACTCAATGAAGAAGAAGCAGAAAGCCTGAACAGACCAATAACAGCAGATGAAATTGAAACAGTAATAAAAACAAACTCCTGACACACAAAAGCCTTAGACCAGATGGTTTCACAGGACAATTCTATAACACATTTAAGGAAGAGCTAACCCCTATCCTTCACAGATGATTCCAAAAAATTCAAGAAGATGGAAGACTCACAAACCCTTATTTATGAAGCCAGCATCATTTTAATCCCAAAGCCAGAAAAAGACACAAAAAAGAAATAAAACTTCAGGCCAATACCACTGATGAACCTAGACGCTATAATCCTGAACAGAATATTGCCTAACTGCATGCAACATGCCTAACCACTTTCAATACATTAAAAAGATCATACACCATGACCAAGTGGGAATCATCTCAGGAATGCAAGGATGGCACACTATTTGCAAATCAGTGAATGTAATACATCACATAAACAAAAGCAAAGAGAAAAATCACATGATCATATCAACCTATGCAGAAAAGGCATTTATTAAGGTACAGTACCCATTTATAATAAAGAAAAAACACTCAGCAAAGTGGGAATAGAGGAAGCATTTCTTAACTTAATAAAGGCCATATATGAGGCAGCTACAGCCAACACCATACTCAATGGGAAAAAACTAAAAGCTTTTCCACTAAGATTAGGAACAAGAGAAAGTTATCCACTTTCACCACTTCTATTCAACATAATATTGGAAGTTTAAGCCACAGTGATCAGACAAGAAAAGCAAATAAAAGGTATCCAAATCAGAACGGAGAAAACAAAACTGTCATTGTATGCAGCTGACATGATAGTGTACATGAAAAATTCTATAGACTTGGCCAAAAAACTATTTGACCTAATAAATGAATTTGTCAAAAGAGCAGGATACAAAGTCAATATCCAGAAATCAAAGGTAATTTGTATACCAACAATGAAACAGCAGAAGCAGAAATCAAGAAAAAAATCCCATTCAATATAGCAAAAAAAAAAAAAAAAAGAATATTTAGGAATAAATCTAAAGAAGGAGGTAAAAGACCTGTACTCAGAAAACTACACAACACTGGAGAAATAAATCACAGAAGACAAACAAATGGAAACATATATCGTGTTCATGGATCAGAAGAATTAACATCATCAAAATTTCCATACTACCCAAAGAAATCTACAGATTCAGCACCATACCTATTAAAGTACCAATGGCCTATTTCAGAGACATAGAACAAACATTTCAAAACTTTATATGTAAGCAAAAATGACCCCGAATAGCTGCTGTAATTTTAAAAAAGAAGAGCAAAGTAGGTGGGATCACAACACCTTATACCAAACTGTATTACAATGCCACTATAATCAAAACAGCCTGGTACTGGCCTAAAAACAGGCACATAGACCAATGGAACAGAACAGAGAGCCCAGAAAGAAACCCAGGTCTCCACGGTAAATTAATATTCAACAAAGAGGTCAGCAACATAAAATGAAGTAAAAATAGCCTCTTGAACAAATGGTGTTGGAAGAATTGAACAGCTACGTGCAAAAGCATGAAACTCGAGCACCATACGCACAAATAAATTTAAGGTGGTTAAGATTTAAATGTAAGTCATGACACCATTAAAGTCCTAGAAGAGAACATAGGAAGGAATATCTCAGATATTTCACTCATGCAGCAACATTTTCACTGATATATACCCTAGAACAAGGGATATAAAGGAAAGAATAAACAAATGGGATTTCATCAAAATAGAAAGCTTCTGCATGGCTAAAGAAAACAGTATTAAAATAAAAAGAGAACCAGCCATATGAGAAAACATATTTGCCAATGATACCTTAGACAAGGGTTTAATCTCCAAAATATATAAAGAACTTACATGACTTCAGTCTAAGAAGACAAACAACCCAATTAAAAAATGGGCAAAGGACTTGAACAGGCACTTCTCCAAGGAGGACATACAGAGTATCCAGAGACACATGAAAAGATGCTCAATATCGCTTGCTATCAGAGAGATGCAAATTAAAACCACAATGAGATATCACTACACACTGGTCAGAATGGACATCATAAGCAAAGCAACAAATAACAAGTGTCGGAGAGAATGTGGAGAAAGGGGAGCCCTAGTGGACTGTAAGTGGGATTGCAAACTGGTACAACCACTATGGAAAACACTATGGAATTTCCTCAGAAAACTAAAAATGGATCTGCCTTTTGACCCAGCAATTCCATTGCTAGGATTATATGCTAAAAACCATGAAATGCCAATCTAGAAGAACCTATGCCCCCAATGTTCATAGCAGCACAATAGCCAAGAGTTGGAAGCAAACTAGGTGCCCATCAGTAAATGACTGGATCAAAAAACTATGGTACATATACACAATGGAATTCTATGCAGCAGAAAGAAAGAAGGAGCTCCTACCCTTTGCAACAACATGGATAGAACTTGAAAGCATTATGCTAAGTGAAGTAAGCCAGGAGGTGAAAGACAAATAACCTAATAATCTCACCTCTAACAGGAATCTAAACACCAAAACAAACAAGCAAGCAAAATATAACCAAAGACACTGAAATACAGAACAGGCTGACAGTGACCAGAGGGGAGAGGGCAGGGAATTTCCAGGGAATTTCAGGGGGAAAGGGCAGGATTTACAGGAACAAATATAAAGGACATATGGACAAAAAGAAGGGGGGGTTGGAAATAGGAGGGAGTTTGGGAGGCATGGGTTGGGTGTGTTGGGATGGGAATAAAAAACAGGAAAGTTTCCTTGAACAACAAGTAAAATAAAATAAAAAACCCTGAAGATGGAACTTTTTTGATCCAGTAATCCCACTGCCAGGATTCATAAGAACCCAAAAACACCAATTTAAAAGAACCTGTGGACCCCAATGTTCATAGCAGCTTTGTTTACAATAGCTAAGTGGTGGAAATAGCCTAAGTGCAAAGCAAATGATTTTGGCAAAGCCAAAAGCCAAATGTCGCAAAAATAGAAAACATTTATAAATAAGAATTCAACAGTAGGACATGCCTGAAATAGAGGACATTGTTAGGAATCACCTTAGATTCCCTCATTGTATTTACTGATTCTCTGAGAGCACCCTACCACCACCCTCCATCTTCTGTGTGCTTTAAACAGCTAATATCTGTGACCTTCTCCCCAGTATTAACTGGAACTTTTTTATATTGAAAGCCAGAAATACCTGAGAGCTCTCATTCCATGAAATCTTAGATCCCTTTTCTTGGGATGAGGCAATTCTTGAGATGTAATTAACACTCCTCGGTTCACTGCAGGATCAGCTGAGGCTGGGACTTTGCCTGAAGTCTTATCTTTCTTTAGCTTCTACTCTGTATTGTCCTGTGCTCTAGCCAGCCTCCAAAAGGGCCCTCAATGACCCCGATATGCTGATATTCATTCTGTTGCATAGTCCTCTCCATATGGAATAGGTTCTACCTGTGTAACAAATAAGATATGTTGCAGATGATGGTGTGTGACTTCCAAGTCTAGATTATTAAGTCACTATGGCTTCTACCTTGCTCTCTTGGGTTGTCCACTCGAAGGAAAGTCATTTGTAAGGTGAGACAGACACTCAGATAACTCTATGAAAAGGTGCATAAGGCAAGAAACTGAGCTAAAATCCAGAACAAATTAACCATTCACATGGATGAATCATCTTGGAAATTGATTGCCCAGTTTCAGTGAAGCCTTGAGATGACTGCAGCTGTGGCTGACATCTTGACTACCGGCTCATAAGTCACCCCGGGCCAAAACTACACAGCAAGCCATTCCTGAATTCTGGCTCCTCAAAAAATGTGAGATAATAAGTATTTATTGTTAAGCCACTAAATTTTGAGATATTTTTTATGTAACAACAGAACCCTGATACATATTCCTTCCTCCACTTTCTGTTTTCAGCTGGTATTATTTGCTTAATAAATAACTTATACCTTAATCTCATTTCAGTATCCACCTTTGGTGAACTTGACCTAAGACATTTGGATTCAAATCTAGCTCTGTCCTCTCTTAGCTGTGTTACCTTGGTAAAGTCACTAATCACACTACTGTGCCTCAGTAAAAGATGGATAATGATACTACAGAACTCTTAGAGTTGCATGAGGATTAAAGGGGTCAGTCCTCATAAAGTGCAGAGTGTAGTGCATAGCACATTGTTGAAATTCAATAACATTAGTAATTATTGTGAGTGTAGTATAGGGTGACACTGTCAGTTGTGAAGTCTAACCAAATGGAATTTTTTTATAGCCTCTGTGACTTCTGTCATTCATTTTGCTGGCTTTTGACCATAGAAAGTATAAAGAAGATACCTTATATTGGGCTGAATGCTTCAGCCCAATTTGGGAAAAACAATTCAAGACACACACACACTCCATGTGGTATGTTAATAGTGTCATCTTTATAAATGAAACTCAGACTATTGCATTGTTGATCTTCCATTTTACCTTAACCTGCTGCCTGATCCATCACTGTTTTCACCACAGAAAAAGAGGCACAGAGCTGAAGCAATGAATTCAACAGCTAAGTGAGAGTGTTTTCCTGTCACTTAGTGAAGGAAAAGTGAAGGTTAGATACTACCCTTCTCCCATTGCTTATTAAATTAAAAAAAAGTGTATGAGATCAATTAAGAATCTTGATAAACGAAGATTCTTTTCTTCCAGTAAATTTGATTTTTAAAAATTCTACATGTAGACTTCTGGCCAAGACGAAGAACTAGGTAGATAACTTTGCCTCCTTGCCCAACCAAAAAAAGGACAAAAACAAGTAAAAAAAAAAAACCAGAAATGCCAGAAAATCAAACTGCATGGAAGTTCAACAACTAAGGAGTTAAAGAAGAAACATTCATTCAGACTGGCAGGAGGGGTGGAGAAGGGCAGCCTGGGCTGAGAGGATATGTGGCAAGGAGGCAGCTGGAGGACCAGGTGGGCAAGGCGGTGGCTGGTGGACTGGGCAGTACCACATTTGCATTCAGATAAACTGGGAGGAACAACTGGGGAGAGAGACAGGATACACAACCAAAGGTTTTAGCATAGGAAAAGAAAGCCTCAAAAACCTTTGGCTGTAAAAACCTGTATGGGTTGCAGCAGTGGGAGAGATGCCCAGCCTCACAGGAGAGTTTGCTGGAGATACCCAGAAGTTTCTAGAATGTACACAAGCCCACCCATCCAGAATCAGTCCCAGAAAGGATTCAATTTGCTTGTGGGTAGTGGGGGAAGTGACTGAAAGCCAGCAGAGATCGAAGCAAGTGGCATTGTTCACTCTCTGACACCTGCCCCACATACAGCACCATAACACAGCAATGTGGGTTGCCCTGCCCTGGTGAATACCTAAGAGGCGGGTGTGCTGAGACAAAGAAATATGGTGCAAATAAAAGAATAGATCAAAACTCCAAAAATAGAACCAAGTGACGAAGAGATAGCTGACCTATCAGATGAAGAGTTCAAACTACTGGTAAACAAGGTGCTCAGATAAATAGTTGAGTATGACCACAAAATAGAGGGAAAATATAAAGGCTGATTGAAACAAAAAAAGTGAAATATGCAAAGGGAAATAAGGAAAAATATAGGAAACCAACAGTGAAGGGAAGAAAACCAGGACTCTAATGAACGAGTTGGAACAGAAGGAAGAAATAAACATTCAACTAGAATAGAATGAAGAAAGCAAAAATTCAAAAAAAAATGAGGAGAGGCTGAGGAACCTCTGGTACAACTTTAAACATTCCAAACTCCAAATCATAGGGGTGCCAGACGAAGAAGAGGAAGAGCAAGAAGTTGAAAACTCATTTGAAACAATAATGGAGGAAAACTTTCTCAATCTGGTGAAGGAAATATAATTTCAGGAAGTCCAAGAAGCCCAGAGAATCCCAAGGAAATTGGACCCAAGGAGAAACAGACCAAGGCACATTATCATTAAGTTATCCAAGATTAAAGATAAAGAGAGAATCTTAAATGTAGAAATAGAAAGAGAGTTACCTACGAAGGAGTTCCCATAAGACTATCAGCTTATTTCCCATAATATTATCAGCTGATTTCTCACAAGAAAGCTTACAGGCAAGAAGGGGCTGGAAAGAAGTATTCCAAGTCATGAAAGGCAAGGACCTACATCAAAGGTTACTCTATCCAGCAAAGCAGCCATTGAAGGGCAGATAACGAGTCTCCAAAAAATGTTAAGTAAAGAAGTTTATCATCATCAAACCCTTTTATATGAAATGTTGTAGGAACTTATTTATGCAAAAGACGGTGATCAGAACAATGAACATTAGAACCATAAATGGCCCTGAATAGCTGCAGCAATTTTGAGGAAGAAGAACAAAGTAGGAGGGATCACAATACCCATATTACAAGGCCACAGTAATCAAAACACCCTGGTACTGGCATAAGAACAGCCACATAGAACAATGGAACAGAATAGAGAGCCCACAAATGAACCAAAGTCTCTATGGTCAATTAATATTTGACAGAGGGGGAAGAAGCATAAATTGGAGAAAAAAATAACCTCTTCAACAAATGGTGTTGGGAGAACTGGACAGCTACATGCAAAAAAGTGAAACTCGAGCACCAACTTACACCATACACAAAAATTAACTCAAGATTGATAAAATACTTAAATATAAGTCATGACATCATAAGAGTTCTAGAGGAAAACATAGGCAGGAAAATCTCAGATATTCCACACAGCAATAGTTTAACTGATATGTCCCCTAGAACAAGGGACATAAAGGAAAGAACAAACAGATGGGACCTCATCAAATTAAAAAGCTTCTCCATGGCTAAAGAAAACATCATTAAAATGAAAAGAGAACCATCTCTATGGGAAAACATATTTGTCAATGATACCTCAGAAAAGGGTTTGATCTACAGAATGTATAAAGAACTCACACGACTCCACTCCAGGAAGATAAACAACCCAATTTAAAAATGGGCAAAGGACCTGAACAGACACGTCTCCAAGAAGGACATACAGAGGGCCCCAAGACATATGAAAGGATGCTCAGCATCATTAGCTATCAAAGAGATGAAAATTAAAACCACAATGAGATACCACTTCACACTGGTCAGAATGGCCATCATAAGTCAACAAACAACAAGTGTTGGAGAGGATATAAAGAAAAGGGAACCCTAGGGCACTGTTGGTGGAATTGCAGACTGGTGCAGCCACTGTGGAAAACAGTATAGAATTTCCTAAAAAAACTGAAAATAGAACTGCCTTCTGACCCAGCCTTTCCACTGCTAGGATTATATGCTAAGAATCCTGAAACACCAATCCCAAAGAACCTATGCACTCCAATGTTCATAGCAGCACAATTCACCTTATCCAAGTGCAGGAAGCAACCTAAATGCCCATATATAAATGAATAGATAAAAAAACTGTAGTACATTTACACAATGGAATTCTATGCAGCAGAAAGTAAGAAGGATCTCCTACCCTTTGTAACAGCAATGAACAGAACTGGAGAGCACGATGGTAAGTGAAATAATCCAGGAGGTAAAAGACAAATACTATATAATCTCAACTTTAATTGGAACCTAATGAACAAAACAAACAAGCAAGGAAAATAGAACTGGAGACATTGAAATTAGAAACAATATGACAATAACCAGAGAGGAGGTGGGAGGGAATAATGGGGAGAAAGGAGGAAGGTTTTTCAGGAACAACTATAAAGGACACATGAACAAAACCAAGGGGGTGGGTGGAAACAGGGCGAGGGAGGTGGGGATGGCTGGGGTGGGGTGGAAGTGGTGGGTGGTAAATGCAGACAACTGTAAATGAATAACAATAAAATAATTTGAAAAAGAAAGCTATATATATGCAACTTAAAAAAACTCTGAACATTAAAATCACAAGCTCACAACTATCAACAACTGAACCTAAAAAAAACCCAAACAAACAAAAGCAAACTAAGCAAACAACTAGAACAGGGACAGAATCACAGAAATGGAAGTCACATAGAGGGTTATCAGTGGGAAGGGGAAGGGGGATCATGAGAGAAAAGTTACAGAAATAAGAAGCATAAATGGTAGGTACAAAATAGACAGGGAGAGGTTAAGAATAGTATAGGAAATGGAGAAGCCAAGGAACTATATGTATGACCCATGAATATGAACTAAGAGGGGAGGAATGCTGGTGAGAGGGGTTGCAGGGCAGAGGGGTAGTAAAGGGGAAAAAATTGAGACAACTGTAATAGTGTAATCAATAAAATATACTTAAAATTCTTCATGTGATGATAACATATACATGTGAATAGGCAGTGAGTAATTGTAATGAACTGGAGAAAAAGATTACCATGTTCTGACAGTGAGGATATAATGAATTAAAACTATAATTCTGCAAGCTGGACAGGGAGTATAAAATGAGGAGATTCTGGATTTCAGACTCCAGTGAAATAGAGAATGAGAAAGATTTCTATATAGATGAGGGGACTAAAGGGGAGAGCCTTAGCTGTAAAGCTGCCAGATGAAATGGCACCGGGTCTCACATCACTCTCCTAGTGCCATTCATTTCTCCATCATGGCTGAGAAGAATACCCTCAGCAGCCCCAATAAGATTTTATTTTATTTTCTGGATTTGAGGTTATTATTTATTTATTATTGAAGGAGAAGATTTGCCATTTACATTAAGTCTCGTTTATTTTTTTCACATTTTTATTGTTGTTCAAGTACAGTTGTCTCCAGAGAATGATTTCTCCTGAATTTTAACTTCCATAGTCTAATTTGCACTTACCAACTATGAAGGCTTGTTGATTATTGAAACAAAATACTTGGAAATGTTGAAGGTGGGAGGTAAGAATAAGAAGCATGGTTGTAGAGAACGCCAAATACCACAAGTTCTGAGACTGTACAGTGTTTAGGCCCGTCACAGTACACTTTATTTCCAGTGTTATCTGAGGAATAGTCCCTAAAATAGGTGCTATTAGTTATGCTTCCTCTTCAGTCTTTCTTAAGATTCCTGTGGAAATTTGTGATTAGGCTAATACATGAAACTGGCAACTGATTCCAAGAGAGGTGTTGGCTTAGTACTAGCTCTGATTAACACATGTTGGCCAAGTCTACCAATAGTCATAGGAATTATGCACTGGAGCTTAAAGAAGGAAACCTTGATTGGCAGCAAAAGTCACATAGCTCGCCTGAAGGTCCTTGGTCAGTTGAAGAGTTGTTCTTTTTTTTTTAAAGATTTTATTTATTTATTTATTTTTAGAGGGGAAGGAGAGAGGGAGAGAAACATCAATGTATAGTTGCCTTTTTGTGCATCCCCTGCTGGTAGTTAGCCTGCAAGGAACCGGTTTGCAACCCAGGCATGTGCCCTGACTGGGAATCGAACCGCGATCGTCTGGTTCGCAGGCCCGCGCTCAATCCACTGAGCTATGCCAGCCAGGGCAAGAGTTGTTCTTTAATGATACAGAAAGAGGGAAATCTAGAACAATTCTGACCCTTTTTTCCAGCATGATGAATTGACCATCACTCAGTTTCAAACCATTTGTTAAGCTCTTGTTTATAAAGTGCTCCCCCTAGCAGTGTGCACGAAGTGGGTTAACAGGGCACTCTCATGTACTGCTGGTAGGAGAAAAAATGACAATAGCCTTTGGTAGACAATTTAGGAATATGTATCAAAATTAAAAATGTATGATATCAGTTAGCAAAAGAGATGGCACAAAAGAGGCGACACTTTCAAAATGGGTATTGAGAGTGTGCAATAAGGGTTTAGGCAAATGAACAAGGGATAGTACGGCATCTGAAGCTTGCTGGAGCATGAAATCATTACCACTCTAGGACTGAGGGAGCAAGAGGAAGGAGTGGTGAACAGAACTTGGAGCTATAAGGAAGGGTGTCCCTCCAGGAGCTTTGGCTTTTGATAGAAGTATATAGCTATATTTTGGTAGAAGAATGTGCTGGCAGGAAGAGTGCTGGTAGAAATAAATACCTCAATTTCACTGTTCTTCATTCTTGTAATCTCTTGTCAGCATCTCCCAGTAGCAAAACTGGATTAGAAACTAGAGGTTGCAATCCATATGAATGAGTCTCCTTGTGCAAGGAACAGGGTGCTAAAGGATGGAGAGTGTGTATTCAGCGACAAACAAAATATCTAGCTCAGCAACCCTACTCATTTTCACAATGTTTTCTAAAAAAATGTTGCAATAGGGTTTTAACAGCATAGCATTTCTTCATACTAGTGAAAAACTGGAAAGGACCAAAATTTCCATTAAAAGGAGAAAGGTTGAATGAAGGCACATTCATATTATGGAATACTATGCACCTATTAGGAAAAAATAAGAGAATTTGTATGGGTATGGAAACATGTCCAAGATGTACAAGCATGTAAGAAAATACAAAACTAGGAAACAAACAAAAAATTCAAGTAGCATATCAATATATAGAGCATAATTTTATTTTTGCTAGGGGAAAGAAATCTTAAATAACCAACATGTGCATCAAATACTGGTTTTACATACATACCTCACTAGGGATGAGCAGGGAAAAGGGATATTTTAGTATTTTTCCTAAATAAATTTTTGTTGTTTTAAAGTTTACAAGAATTTATCTATACATTACTTGTGTAATTAAATAAAGTAATAAGACAGCACAACTGAAAAATTTGTGTTAGTTATAACTTGTAAAGTCCTGATGGGTAGAGACAAATCTCCTTAATGCCTTTCCTTCCTTGTCTCTTTGTCTGCACTCTGCTTTGTGGGCACTGGTACTCTTTAAGTTCAGCCTTAGTTCTGCCCCAGACAAGCCAGTGGTTAGTGAACCTAGGGAATTAGGCTTTATTGTTTATTTCTCCTTTAACCTGTTGGGCATAAGATGTGTTCACTGAGCTGCTTCCTTTCCATTTGACTCTTGCTTTGTTAGCTAGTTCCTAAGCCCAACTTCATTATATTAAGACTTAGCAAGACACAGGAAAGGCACAATGACTTCTGTCCATGCTGTAGCTAGAATCCTTGACCTTTCCAGGCATAACCTCACATCTTCTTTATTGCACATTATTCTGTTGCTTCATCATCTTCCTACTTCCTGATTGTTCAAGTTCTCCCATATTGCATCCACAATGTTAGAGTCCTCTAGCTTTCCACTTGTTTTTGTGGTTGTTTCATCCTGGCACCTTTAAATATTGCACTTTTGGTAACTTGCCTCTTTGGAGAGATGCAGAAGGCACTGCTGTGATGCCTTAGCTGGCAGCCCTTGTCTGTGGCTCCATTTTTCCCTGCCCTATGACTTTGACCCCAGAAATCTAGGTACAAAGAAGTTCATGCTTTGGTTTTCTAAGGCACTAAGATTTCTTTGGATCTGCAGTTCTCTTCTGGACCCAGCTTGCGTGGTTGGAGTCTGCCCATATTGCCTGGATTTTACCGATATTCTCTCACCAAAGGACTTTACCTTGCTTCCTGTACATCCAAGTTCTGTCTTGCTCAAAGTCAAGGAGACCACCTGGAACTACTGGCATCAAATTAACTCTCACCATTAGTAAGTAGTTCTCAAACTGTGGCCTTCAGACCAGCAGTATCTGTATCACCTGGAAACTTGGGAGAAATGCAAATTCTTGGCCTCACCTGGCATACTGAGTCAGACCTCTGAGGTTGGAGCCCAAAAATCTATGTTTTAATAAACCTTCCAGGTGCTTCTAATGCATGGTGAATTTGAGAAACATTTGTCTAGATCCTCTTGCTGTCACACAACAGCTCTTAGTTTACAGACTTTAGTATGTACAGTAATCACCCAGGGGAATTTATTATAGATATATATTCTAGAGTTCTACCCATAGATAATCTGAGTTAATAGAGTGAGATTTGGAAATCTACATAGCAAGACATCCTACCCAAGAAGTCTTAGGAAGGTACTTTAAGCAACATTTTCTTAGCTTCTGCATACATCCCAAGGTATCCAATGCCCCAGTGGGCAGGGAGTTATGCCAATGTCCAATCAATCATCCAGGAACCCCCATTATTGCAGAATAGACCTCTTTCTCTACTCAAGCCTGTCTCCTCCCCTTCACCACCTCCCCCATTTATGTTCTTCCTATGAACATGTAGGTTCATAATTGCTTCCAGCACATTGAATGAATATTTCATAATTGGTTCCAATCCAAGAATGACAATGATTCAGAAGAATAGACTGACTATCCAGCAAAAAGATTATCAGTTCAAATGGACAACTATTTCCCCTCTATTATAGTGGGTAGGTAAAATGTATTCTGAGATTAATTTTTTTAGATTTTCTATCCTTTCCACTTTAGTCAGGAAAGCTTTCCTGGTCCCCAGGCACACTGCTTGCATTGACTCAAAAAATGCATTCACCCAAGAAGTCCAGAGAGGTTGATCCAGTGATTAAAGTACTACGTGGTAAGTCTTACTCTCTCTTATCATTTGAGTTAAGCACACATTTTGGTGGCATAGTCCATGCTGGTCATAGTTATTGGTGTGTAGTTTTACCTATTGAAGTACTTAATAAACTATACCAAGCAGATCCATGTCTCTTGACTGGTTGTCTTTTCCTGCTACTAAAAGTTGACCTAGCATCTCTCATTTCTTAATAGTAGCCTCTTGATTACCAGGGAAAATATCATGCCAAATTTTTACCCACTTGCAACCTCCAAAACCAAGTGTGTTCCAGCCAAGTCCAGGTGATTTAACCCAGGTCTGGGATGTTTGTCTAAAACTTTTTCAGTTGACTTGATCTATTCAATCCAATCAGTGTACAGAGTTTTCCTTGTCCTTACCTAGCAACTTAGCCTAAATGTATAGGATCCTCCCTGATCTAGCCCAAGTCAGACTCATCATCCAAGGCCTAATCCTAACACTTGCTTTGTCAAACCTGCTTTGATGGATTCCTTCCCTTACTACCAATGTACCTCTTACAGCTCTTTATTAATACTAGTTATAGTTTCTGTGTGAAATAAACTGAAAAAAAATTCACAGTTAAGCACCAGTGTGCTATATCTCTCCTAATTTGCATGGTCCTTGAAAGTATAAATTGTTGTTTCATATATTCTTGTATAACTTTATAGTGTATCACACAGAGCTCTGCATATAGGTGTTCAAAATGTCACCTGGATTAGAAATAGGAGTTAAAGATCTTTTTATTGTCAAATGGCCCCTGCGAATCAAGTCATCTATAACAGAGTCTACAGAGACTAGCCATCTTTGTCTATGATGATGAGGCAGATGTAATTATTAGCCATGCCAAGAAATAAAAAATAGTGCTACATAGTAAAGGTTTCAAGGTAGTCCTGGTTGTGCTTAAATGTGAAGTAAAGACATAAGAATGGGCTATAGTAATTTTCTGGCTGATTTAGACATATCTTTAACTTGTATTTACTGAGCATCTACTATATGCAATGCATTGTACTGAGTGCTATGAAAGGTAAATAAGGAAATAAGATAAGGCCTTCAAGGGGCCGCCAAAGTTGTTTTCGAAGATAGACATGTATAGGAAAAAGACTAATGATAATAAAAATAATATTTAAGTGCAATATGAATGTTATTGAAGCTCAAGGAATTGAGTGATCACAGTGGAATGGTCTGGGAAAAGCTGAGCTGAAGAAGACTCATAGGATTTAGATTACAGGTTGAAAGGATATTCCAGCCAGGAGACATGTAGATGAAATATGCATATGTGTTTATAGAATGATGGATAAGCTAGACTTTTTAAAGCAGAGAAAACAGTGACATTGAGTTCTCAAATCTTGATCTGTGTTTTCACAGATGCTGCTTGTGCTACTTTCACTTGCTTAACCATACTCTGGATCCTGTAGCACTCAAGCCCCTTAGTTATCAGGTATCTACCTACTGACCTGAGCCAACTGGTTACCTCTCCCATGGGTGATCTGTACTGGTAATGTGCATATCTTCCTAATAGATTCTCCCCTACTCTTATATCACACAGATATCCTTTAACGTTTGCTTATTTAGATCCTCAGAGATTGTACTAGAGAAGATTCAAGTTCAGATTTCTTTATTCCCTACCTGGCTGCATAATTTGAACTAGGAGGTATTCTTTGGCTTATCATTCCTAGAACTCCAGTGTGTGTACATGTGTGTGTAAACCATAAGGTCCAAGATTCTATCACAATTTCCCTTTGGGGCCTAGAATCCCTCTATTAGGGAGCTCCAGGGCCTGCCTGAGCACCCCAGAGCTTCCTGAAGTGTGTATGCAAATTACAACCAAATGGGGAAATGTAATTTTTATTTGGGTTTGGATACCTCTTACAAACAGTGCATATAACATCTAGAATCACCCCTGACGGAGTCATCTGACTATATATTCATGGAAATAAACTAATAGGTGTTAGAGCTGAATATTTTAAGGAACTATTTTAAGTTCCTACCTTAAATATTCCTACTATTTTAAGTAAGATTTCTTGGGTTTGTTTTTCATTTCTCAAGGATATTTGTCATGCTCTGCATAATTGGCAAATTAGATATAAAAAGGAAGAAGAAAAAGATGATTGAGGGCTGTTAAGTGCCAAGAGGGCATAAGTGGAAGTATCAAATGGCTAAGGTTGTTTAACGGGCTTGTATTGTGAAGGCAGAGTTCCCTTCCTAAGAAGAGCCAGTAAATTATGCTATAGAAAGACAAAAAACAGGTGAGGGCATTTGGGTACTGGTGATTGTTTTGTAAATATTTTAAGTGCTATCTTTTCCACTATTTTTCCTTTCCAGGAGTATCACCTTGGTACTATCACTTATGTGACATTGCAGGGCAGCTCTCTGAGAAGTGATACCTTGTGAGATTGGGCTCCTCTGGCAGAAATGTGCCAGGAACAGACATTCAACCAGAGGGAAACCAAGGTAATATGGGGGCTGGAATCAGAATAAGTCTCACCATATGCTCAGTACTGAGCTGTTTGCTATAGCAACTGCAACAGGCTTTGTGTTTCTAATGACTCAGCTTCTTTGCTACCAGTATAGCCCCTATCAAGAAAATGTCAACCATTTTTTTGTAAAGAAAAAGAAGCTGCTAGAGAGGGAACCTCAGACATATGAGAGGGAGTTTCAGCACATCAGGCAATCAGAAAGATAGCTGCAAAATGGGAAGATAGGAGAAGTCACAGTCATTTTGAGTCTGAGAAGACTCATGATATATGTTTGGAGCCACTTCCAAGTTCATTAATCCTTGCACAGAAGTTGTGATTTATAAAGGATACATCCCATTTCCCCCAATTGTGGTCAAAATCAGTAAATGAGGATAGATTTCCCTGACAAATAAAACAAACCCAGGCTGCAATGAAGTTTAGTTTGGGCTTATTGTGGTGATGGGTAATGAAACTCCATTCAATTTTACGCTTCAAGAAAAAAGTTTTTAAAAAATTTTTCAGTGCTTTTATTTTTTTCCTTTTTTATTGTTGTTCAAGTATGGGTGTCTCCATTTTCCCACCACCACTTTTCCCTGCCCCATCCACCCCCACCTTTATCCTTGGCCATGAGTCCTTTATACAAGTTCCTTGTCAACCTTTCCAATTCTTTCCCCTCTTATTCCCTTTTTGTCTCCCCTCTGGTCATGTCAGTTTGTTCTTAATTTCAATGTCCCTGGTTATATTTTGCTTGCTTGTTTATTTTGTTGATAAGATTCCTTTTATAGGTGAGATCATATGGTATTTGTCTTTCATGGCCTGGCTTATTTCCCTTAGCATAATGCTCTCCAGATCCATTCATGCTGTGGAGAAGGCTAGGAGCTTCCTCTTTCTGCTGAGCAGTATTCCATTGTGTAAATGGACCAGTTTTTGATCCACTCATTTACAGATGGGCATTTAGGTTGCTTCCAGCACTTCGCTGTTGTAAGTTGTGCTGCTATGAACACTGGAGTGCATAGGTTCTTTTAAATAGGTGTTTCAGGATTTTTAGGGTATAATCCAAGCAGTGGAATTGCCAAGTTCAAGGCAGTTCCATTTTCAGTTTTTTGAGGAAATTCCATACTATTTTTTACAGCGGCTGTACTAGTCTACAATATTAGATCAAAGAAAAATCAATCAGAGTTGAAGTATGGAGTCCTCTAAATGTAACTTTATTTTCATCTGTTTATCTACTCAATCAGATTATGAACTTCTCTAGATTGGGGTATGTTTAATTCATCTCTGTAATGCCAGGCAATATCCCAGAGGCTGCCATGTAAAAGACACTTAATAAGAACATTTTGTGAAGTGAACAAATAAACAAAGAAGGAAAAAATGTGGGGAAGAAAAGATTCAGACTCCTTGCAAATGTTTTGGATTATTATCAACTATAAAGTCCTTGGGATCTATCTGATGTTAGATTGAGCAGCTGAGTTAAAGCCTAGGTCTTGTGATGCTTAAACTTTTTGCACAGTTGGCAAAAAGATTCTAGAGTAAAAGAATTCTAGAGAAAGTAAATTTAATTTCTCCACTGCAGTTCTAAGTACTGCTTTGCAAGTCTATCAGTTTCAGATTTACTCTGGACTCCTTAGTTTATTGACTGGGTTTGCCAATGTCTAGGAAGAAAGCCATTAAACCTGTTATTTGTTTACTCCTTGCCTTATTCTAAAGGTACTTGAAAGGGTTTATTTAATGTGAATGTAATTGATAATAGGGGTTAATCCGATGAAGAGGGAAATAGATTAATTTATGTGTTCAGATAATATGTTTTAAATTCTTTGAAGGAAACATTTTTTTTTCTAGACAGGGGACATTGTGTAGGAGTATTAAGTGATAAGCAGATCCTGCTGGGGCAATGGTTAAAAAGGTTAGTTATTTTTATTTGTTTTATTTCATTTTTAAGTATTTTATTTATTTATTTTTAGAAAGAGGGGAAGAGAAGGAGAGAGGAAGACAAACATTAATGTGTAGTTGCCTCTCATGTGTCCCCTACTGGGGGATGGACCTGGCCTACAACCCAGGCATGTGTTCTGACTGGGAATCAGACTGAGGACTCTTTGTTTCACAGGCTAGCGCTCAATTCACTGAGCCACACCAGCTAGGGCAATAAGGTTAGTTATTTTTGAATAATTTCCTTTGCTAAAAGTTCAAAGTGCAAAATATAATACATTGTGCCTTAGTATTAATGAAATATTTATTTAAATTTAAAAATAATAAACTTCATGCAAATGAACCTTCAAAAAGCTGTTTATTCCACCAAAACAGGTATATTAATGTGTTTGCTAGGGAAGCTGTGATGTTTAAGTGAAACACCATCTGAAAAGGTTTTAGTATACTGACTAGTTATATAATTGGTTAAAAAATCAGTTTCTAACATCTTCTTGTTGGTTTCAACTATCTAGGTTAACAGTTAGAATACCCAAAATAGAGAAGCAGTAGTATATCTCAAGAATATTAACTTTGTCATATTTTGCTTCAAGTGCACAAAAGGAGCATATTATAATTTATAATTTAAATTTACCTATGTTACATTACAAACTGTGCTAAATTATGTTCTTCAATCATAAAAATCTTTCCCCATGGGCAAGGATTCAGAAAATAGTTTTAGAAAAATACTTTCAAGGGTAATTCATGAAAATCAACACAATCCATCAAGAAATGGAAACACAGTGTGTATGTGTGTGCGGTCAAGAAGTAGCCATAGAGTAAGTGTTCTAGTGTAACACTGGGAAACAAATCTCTTTATGACTATTGTGACTGGAAAGGTACCAGCAATGAAAAAAGAATAGTAATGCAATATTCTATAAACATCTCTCATGCTAAATCTTATTAACTCCAGTTTGCTTGAGAAGTTTTATTTCATTTTAAAATAATCAACCTTGAATTAATGGCAAACATGTCTGTTCTCAGATGCATCTCATTTTTGTTAAATTGAGTTTACCTTCAGATTTTTCTGGTAGTATTGTAAAGAGCCCTAATATGTGTTTGTTGTCATGGATATTGGTTGGTGTTTTGTGCAGATTTTCATATTGCATTTCATTGAATCTATGATGTCGTTGACTATAAGATATGCCAGTATTTTACATAATGGTAAAAATGCTGGCATTTAAACTATGACATAAATCTTTCTTATCACCTGGAATTTCTATGGTACTATCTAAAAAGCTCTTTTTTTAAAACATTTTTATTTTTGTTCAGGTACAGTTTTCTCCCGTTTCCCTCCACCCCCCACCTCTCCAGCCCTCCCAACCTCCATCCCCTGTTTCCACCCACCTTGTTATTGTCCATGTGTCATTTAAAAATGTTCCTGCAAACCCTTTACCCTTTTCTCCCATTATCCCTTCCCCTCCCCCCACTGGTCACTGTCAGCCTGTTCTCAATTTCAATGTCTTTGGTCATATTTTTCTTGCTTGTTCATTTTGTTGATTATGTTCCTGTTAAAGGTGAGATCATATCTTTTAGACTTTTGTAAATACAGATTTTATTGTATATTACACTCATGCAAACATAAAAAGGGAAGCATGAGTGAAATAAATTTATTATCTTTGCTTTTGTTAAGGTGGTGTATTACATTTACCGATTTGCAAATATTGAACCACCCTTGCATCCCTGGGATGAATCCCACTTGGTCGTGGTGTATGATCTTTTTGATATATTGTTGGATGCGATTTGCAAATATTTTGATGAGAATTTTAGCATCTATGTTCATCAGCGATATTGGCCTGAAGTTTTCTTTCTTTGTTGTGTCTCTATCTGGTTTTGGAATTAGGGTGATTCTGGCTTCATAAAAAGAGTTGGGGAGTTTCCCATCCTTTTGGATTTTTTGGAATAGTCTGTGAAGAATAGGGGTTAGCTCTTCCTTAAATGCTTTGTAGAATTCTCCTGTGAAACCATCTGGTCCAGGGCTTTTGTGTGATGGGTGTGTTTTGATCACTGCTTGAATTTCATCTGCTGTTATTGGTCTGTTCAGGCTTTCTACTTCTTCTTCATTGAGTTTTGAAAGATTATATTTTTCTAGAAATTTGTCCATTTCACCTAGGTTTTCATATTTCTTGGCATACAGTTCTTCATAGTAATTCCTTACAATCCCTTCTATTTCTGTGGAATCAGTTGTAATGTCTCCTCTTTCATTTCTGATTGTGTTTATTTGTGTCCTCTCTCTTCTTTTCTTAATGAGCCTACTTAAAGGCTTGTCTATTTTGTTTACCTTTTCAAAAAAACAATGCTTGGATTCATTGATCCTTAGAATTGTGCTTTTAGTCTCTATGTCATTTAATTCTGCTCTCATCTTGGTTATTTCCTTCCTTGTACTAGCTCTGGGCTGTCTTTGTTGTTGTTCCTCGAGTACTTGCAGGCGTCGGATTAGGTTGTTTGTTTGAAATATTTCTATTTTCTTTAGGTAAGCCTGTAATGCTATGAACTTCCCTCTCAGGACTGCCTTCAATGTGTTCCATAAGTTTTGGGTTGTTGTGAGTTCATTTTCATTAGTTTCCAGAAACTTTTTTATTTCTTCCCTAATTTCTATCTTGACCCATTCATTGTTTAATAGCATACCATTCATTCTCCATGATTTTGGGTGTTTTAGGTTTTTTCCTGTGGGGTTGGTTTCTAATTTCAGTCCCTTGTGGTCAGAGAAAATGCTTGGTATGATTTCAATTTTCTTGAATTTGCTGAGTCTTGTTTTGTGTCCTATCATGTGGTCTATCTTTGAAAATGTTCCATGTGCATTTGAAAAGAATGTGTATTTAGCTTCTGTGGGATGATTGGCTCTCTATATATCAGTCAAGTCCATTTCATCTAGGGTGTTGTTTAGTGCAGCTATATCTTTGTTGATATTTTGTTTGGAAGATCTTTCCCTTTTTGACAGTGGGGTGTTCAAATCCCCTACCAGAATTGTGTTGCTGTCAATATGTTTCTTGAAGTCTTCTAGGATTTTTCTTATATATTTGAGTGCTCCTATGTTGGGTGCATATATATTTATGATGTTAATGTCTTCTTGGTGGATTCTTCCCTTGAGTATTATGAAGTTACCTTCTGGCTCTCTCTTTATGGCCCTTTTTTGGAACTGTATTTTGTCTGATATTAGAATTGCTACCCCGGCTTTTTTTTTCTTGACGATTTGCTTGGAAAATTTGTTTCCAGCCTTTCACTTTTATTCTGTGGTGGTCTTTTGTCCTGAGGCAGGTCTCCTGTAGGCAGCATATGTGTGGCTTATGCTTTCTTATCCATTCAGCTATTCTATGTGTTTTGATTGGAGAATTTAATCCATTTACATTTAAGGTTATTATTGATAGGTGCTTATTCATTGCCTTTTTTGTACCTGTGTTCCTCTCTGTCTCTCTCTTTTCCTTCCTTTCCTCAAAGCAGTCCTTTTTGTATTTCTTGTAGAGCTGGTTTGGTGGAGGCATATTCTTTTAGATTTCTTTTGCCTTGGAAGCTCTTTATTTGGCCTTCTATCTTGATTGAGAGCCTTGCTGGGTAAAGTAGCCTTGGTTGTAGGCCTCTGGTTCTCATTACTTGAAATATTTCTTGCCATTCTCTTCTTGCTTGGAGTGTTTTCATTGAGAAGTCAGTAGCTAACCTGATTGGGGCTCCCTTGTATATTACTTGCTTTTTCTCCCTCACTGCATATAAGATTCTCTCATTGTCTTGTTATTTTGCAATTTTACTGATGATGTGTCTTGAAGTGGGCCTCTTTGGGTTCCTCTTGAATGGCACTCTCTGTGATTCCTGGATTCCTGTAACTTTTTCTCTCATCAAATTAGGAAAATTTTCCATCATTACTCTTTCAAATAGGTTTTCTATCCCTTGTTCTTCTTTTTCTCCTTCTGGTATTCCTATTATTCAGATATTATTACATTTCATATTGTCTTGCATTTCTCTTAATACCTCTTGATTCTTTCTGAGCCTCTTTTCCCTTTCTTGCTCTTTCTGAGAGATTCTTTCTACTGTGTCCTCCAACTCGCTGATCTGATCTTCTGCTTCATTGATCCTGCTTTTCATTCCTTCTACTGTGTTCTTCAGTTCCGAAATTGTATTCTTCATTTCCTCTTGGCCTTTGCTGATAGTTTCTATTTCCTTTTTCATGTTGATATAGTTTGCAGAGAGCTCATTGTAGCTCCCCTCTAGTTTCTGGTACCTCCCCTCTAGTTTCTGGTAGCTCATTGTGAGCTCTTTGAATTTCCTGATAACTAGTGCTTTGAATTCAATATCTGATAGCTGACTTGCCTCTCTTTCATCTGGCATTATTTCTGAGACTTCCACCTTTTCTTTCATTTGGGCATTGTTTCTTTGTCTTCCCATTGTTCAAGAAACTGTTCTTGTTATCCTCAGCTTCTTAAATTGATATGTTCTGACTCCCGAGGTTTATGGTGTGAACTTCTGTGGTAGAATACCTGTGGAATTCAGTGGTACAGTCTTCTGCCGGTATGTTGATGTTCTCTGCTTCCACCCTCTGCGTTCTTTGTGTGTGTGTGTGATTAGCTGGAGGGGGAGGCAAAATGGTTTATGACAGCAGGAGAGTACTTTATGATATTTACAGTCACAGCTGGCAGAGAAGAGATAGAAGATCTTTAGGCTCTATATAGTGTTAACTGTAATCTTCAACCCAATTTGCCACTTTTAAGAAAGAATATACCAAAGATAAGTCTCTTGTTGGGGAGGGAAGGCTTGTGAGTTGTATCTAGAAAGCAGTGAGGTTGCGGGTGGTCAGATTTTGAGGTAAGGGGAGAGTAAAGAGTAGTAAATAGATGTAGCGTGTGAGCAAGTAGAGTTCATCACTACAGTAATCGAATTCAGGAACCTGTAAAGTGGTCTAAGACCTGAGAGATGTGTTGCGGAGTATTTACAGTGGTATAGAAAGCCACAAACAAAGAAACAAACAAATAAACACACAAAAAGGGCAGGAGATGTGAGGAAAAAGCAATAAGTTTGGGGTGAAAGGAAGGAAGACTAAAACAGGAAAAAAGACAGGAGAGAAAAAGTACTGAAAGATACCACAACAATAAAATAAATATATATATATGATTACTGGAAAAAAAGGTTAAAAAAAAGGTAAAAAAACAAACAAACAAAAAACCCAAAAAACCCTCCCTTGTTGGTTTCAAACTGTCCAATCCAGTTTTTCTGGTTTTGGCAGGACCCTTCTGTGGGCTGGGTTGTAGGCCCAGGCACACACCCGCACACCAGCCAGGCTACCAGACTGGGGTGTGGGTGCCCGCCCACCCGACAGGCTGCCTGGGTCTCAGGGGATCTGGTACTGGTCCTTCCCAGTCCTGTAGCTGTGTGAAAAGCAAGTCAAGGTGCCTTCAGAGGAGGACACCTCAGTCAACTTTCCAATAAAAACTTCTACAGAAAGCATGCCTCTCAGCCCAGCCCAGTTCCCAACCCGACAGGTTAGGACAATGCTCCTCTCAAATTTCCTGGGCTGGCAGGCTGATGGGCTGGCAACCACAGAGATCACAACTGAACACAGCCCCCCGTCCTTGCCACCCTCCCTGCAAACCTAGGTAGACAGGTTTCTGCCACCCAGCCCCGCCTAGATGGGAATGGAGGGAGCCAGCTCTCTTCCAAGGACCCTGCAACCCACCCAAGGCTCCACTGGGTGTGGGGCTCCAGCTGAATCCTCAGTGGCAGACGCCCTAGACGCTGGCCACAGAGGGAAGCCTCTACACCCCTAACGAGGCGGCAGCAGCAGCTCCGAGGTCTTTACGGGCCAGCCTAGGGCTGCCAGCCCAGCTGCGTCTGGCCTTGCTCACGTCCTTGAGACCCCACCAACCTGTAGCTTTCTGGTCCGTCACTATCTCTGGTGTCTTATTTTCATAAATACTGGGAAATTGTTGGTTGGGGAATTGATTGTGCTGTTCCTCAGTAGATCTGTCAGGATCCTCTCCCAGGGGTAAAAGAACTGGAGTCGCTCCGTCCTACTCTGCCGCCATTTTCCCGGAAGATACCAATTAATGTATATCTAAAATGTCTTCATATTTAGAGAAAATCTGATTCTTTTGAATTACCTCTTGGTTTAAAGTGATTGATGATGTCCATGTTCTTTCTTCACATAGTAATATCCTCTGTTCCAGCTAGCATGTTAGTGACACACAAGTGTTTTTTAAAGGAGTGCTCTGTATTTGAACAACAATAAGAAATGTAAAAAGAAAAAAGAAAGAAAATCCAAGGAAACATGAAAAAAAACTATGCTCTCTAGTGTTTTCAAAAATTTTCCCAAAGCCTTGCACACATTCTGTAAGCTTTGATAATACAATGTCCATGGAAGATTTTCAGATGTCAAACAGGACTGATATTCCTTTATCAAATGTCCCTTAAATTGTCTGTTGTTTTAGATGTCAAAGAATTATAGTTGTCCAGTCATGTCATTAAGAAAACAACCAAGTTTTTCTATGTGCAGATAATAACAACTACATCATCAATGTGGCCCTGTCTGACAGCAATTGTAAGTTGACATTAATTAGAGGGTATATCCTGATTTGAGGGCTGTTAAAATATGATGTATTGTGCCTTAGTGTTAATGAAATATAGTAATGTATACATACACTGAAGAAGTATATTTTAAGCAACTTGTTTGTAATACTGGAGTTTGTATTTTATTTTTTAAAGATTTTATTTATTTATTTTTAGAGAGAGAGGAGGGGAAGGAGAAAAAGAGGGAGAGAAACATCAATGTGTGATTGCCTCTCCACTGTCCCCCACTGTGGACCTGGCCTGCAACCCAGGCATGTGACCTGACTGGGAATTGAAACAGTAACCCTTTGGTTCAGAGGCCTGCACTCAATCCACTGAGCTCCACCAGCCAGAGCTTATTGTTAATATTAGACTTTAACTATTTCAGTGGCAAGGCACATGCCTTCTCCATACAGCTCTCTGGTGTAGCACAAAACTCCACACACAAAAGAGTTCAATAGATGCTGGATGCTGGTGCCTACACATATTCCAGATTTTTCACCATTGTTTTTCCACTGAAGAGTGGGAAGCAATTTGCTGTAATGAGAGATTTGAGCTGAGGAGTGGTTTGACTGAAGTGTCCTCTGCAAATTCATATGTTGAAATCCTTATCCCCAAGGTTATGTCTTAGTAGGTGATTGAGTCATGAGGGCAGAACCCTCATGAACAGGATTATAAAGGGGGCCAAAGAGTACTCCCTTACCTCTTCTGCTAAGTTCACAGTATGTAATCCAGAACAGGGCATTCACTAGGACCTGTTCATACTGTCACCCTGATCTTAGACTTTCATCCTCCAGGACTGTAAACAATATGTTTCTGCTGTTAATGAACCACCTAGTTTATGGCATTTTCTTATAGTGAACTAGGTACACCAAAAGAAGGGAAGGTGGCTAACTTTTAGTTTGTCTATTCAACAAAATAAGTCACACAGAAACTTCTATTTTTTTGGCTTGAGCACATGTACCTGATCTTGGAATCAGGCATGAGGAATTTATGACAACTACAATCAACTGAAAAAAATTCCCTTGCTTGTTTTTCAAAGACCTCTGCTCTGTACAGTCCTTGTATCAGTATCTCCTTCTATACAACCATTTCCTCCTTCTTTACTTATTCTTCTCTGACTTTGTTGTTTTCCTTCCTATGTTTTTAAAAAATTTGTATTGTTGTTCAGTTATAATTGCCCACATTTCCCCTCGTTAGTATACCCTGTCCTAGCCAACCTCCTTTTCCTGCATTCAACCCTCCCACTTTTATTCTTGTCCATGGGTCCTTTATCCATGTTCCTTCACTTCACCTTCCCCCTTCTCCCCCCCCCCCGTTATCCTCCTCTCTTTCCCTTCTGGTTACTATCAGTTTGTTCTTTATTCCCATGTCTCTGGTTCTATTTTACCTATTTGTTTTGTTGATTAGGTTCCACTTGTAGATGAGATCATATGTTATTTGTCTTTCACTCCCTGGCTTGTTTCACTTAGCATAATACTCTCCAGTTCCATCCATGTTGTTGCAAAAAGGAGGAGTTCCTGTTTTCTTTATGCTGCATGGTATTCCATTGTGTAAATCAGTGCTCAATATTATTACATAGTAAAATATAAATGATTGGAAACCTACTCTATCAAAAGAGAAAGTCATCTTTGTCAAGATTAAATCATATTAATGTTCCATCTCATTTATTTTTTGCACCACCTTAAATTAATTATGTTGATATTTGCTCATGGTTTTTGGTGCAGGAGAGGCAAAATGTACCATGACATTGCTAGAGAAACTCAGATAAGAGAATTTCAAGACCTTATGTAAGAAAATTTAAAAGAATTCTGCGTTCATCTGTTAAGCTTTCATAATTTAACAAGTAGTTATTAAGCACCTAGAATGTGCCAGACACACTATTCTAAAATTCCAGTTGTGAGTAAAAAGAGATGTAGACATGATGTCATGAAGATTATAACGTAATGAATTCAAGTTCCATCCCTGGTTTGATGACTCTCAAATTTATTTAGCAAAACCTCTTCATTGAGTTCCAAAGCTTTGTGTCCAACGGTCTCTTTTGAATAATTCTATTTGAGTACAACCTCAAGGTCAATATGTCTAAGACTGAATTTATGAACCAAAATATATGGTGGCTCCCTCTCCACTATCTTCCAATAGAAAATAAATGTCACAATACCTGATATCTAACTATATTACATGGCCACTGTAATCAAAACAGTCTGATACTGGCATAATAACAGACACACAGAGCAATAAAAAGAATAGATAGCCCAGAAAAAAACTGATGTCAATAAGGTCGGTTAATATTTGATAAGGAGGCAGGAACATACAATGGAGTGAAAATACCCTCTTCAATAAGTGGAGTTGGGAGATCTAGACAAATACATGCAAAAAAAATGAAACTAAACCACCAACCTACACCATACACAAAAATAAACTCAAGATGGATATAAGACTTAAATGTAAGGCAAGACACCATAAAAATCATAGAGGAAAACACAGGCAGTAAAATTTAAGATTTCCCACACAGCAATATTTTCACTGATATATCCCCTGGGAAAATGGATATTAAGGGAAGAATAAACAAATGGGACTATATCAAACCAGAAAGCTTCTGCATAGCTACAGAAAACACCAACAAAATGGAAGAGAATCAACCATATGGGAAAACATTTGCCAATGATACCTCAGATAAGGATTTGATTATATATATATATATATATATATATATATATATATAGATATATATATAGATATAAAACTTACATGACTCCACACCAGGAAGATAAATATCCAACTAACAAATGGGCAAAGGACTTGAACAGACACTTCTTCAAGGAAGACATATGGAGGATCCAGAGACACATGAAAATATGCTCAATATCACTAGCTATCAGAGAGATGCAAATTAAAACCACAATGAGATAACACTACACATGAGTCAAAATGGCCATCATAAACAAATCAACAAACAACAAGTGCTGGCGAGGTTTTAGAGAAAAGGGAGCCCTAGTACACTGTTGGTGGAAATGCAGACGGGTTTTCCCTTCTGCACTGTGGAAAACAGTGCATTCCACAGTGTGGAAACAGTGCATTTCCACTGCACTGTGGAAAACAGTGTGGAATTTCCTCAGAAAACTAAAAATGGAACTGCCTTTTGACTCGGCAATTCCACTGCTTGGATTATAACCTAAGAACCCTGAAATGCCAATCCAAAAGAACCTATGCACCCCAATGTTCATAGCAGCACAATTTACAATAGCTAAGTGCTGGAAGCAACCTAGATGACCATCAGTAAATGAATGAATCAAAAAACTATGGTCCACTTACGCAATGGAATTCTATGTAGCAGAAAGTAAGAAGGCACTCCAACCCTTCATTGCAGTGTGTATGGATCTGGAGAGCATTATGCTAAGGGAAATAAGCCAGGTGGTGAAAGACAAATACCACATGATCTCACCTATAAGTGGAACCTAATCAACACAACAAACAAGCAAGGAAAATAGAACCAGAGACTTGGAAATAAAGAATAAACTGACAGTGACCAGAGTGGAGAGGGGAGGGGGATAATGTGGGAAAGAAGGGGAAGGGACAAGCAAAGGAACATAAATAGAGGGCTCTTGGGCATGAGCGACGGGTGGGGATGGACTGTAGGAGTGTGGGGGATGGGGTTGGGGTGGGCAATGAGGAAAAAGGTGAAACAACTGTAACTGTAGTACAATACATTTTAAAAAGAACACTATAAATAATTATATAAATAAATGTCATTTTCTCTTTCATACTTTTTGTTTTAGTGAATGTTACCTTTATGAATACAGTGTCCCAAGGAAGAAATTAAAAAATGGAGATGATACTTTCCTATTTCTCAAGCCAGTTTAATCGATCACAAAGCCCTGTCGATTTTACCTAACATTTCATAGCTCTGTCCACTTCTCTACATTTCACTACCACCACCAGTGCCTAAACAAAACCACTATCATGTTTCATGTGAATTTCTCCAATAGCTTAAAAACTACTTTCCAGACATTAATGCTGACCCCTTCTTCAATTCTTCTTTTATCCTGAAGCCAGGATGTGCTCGTGTATTTTTTTAAATCCATTGATCTATCCTCAGCATTTATGAGTACCTGGCAATAGTACGCATTCTAAGTATATGTTGAATATCTAAACAAACATCTTCACTTGCTTTAAGATGTTAAAGAATAAAATCTTTGACTTAGTCTGTGCAATGCTGCATCACTTGTCCCTGCTTAGGCTCCAGTATAATGTCACATCCATTTCCCTCCTAGAAGCTTCTAATGCTATGTAACACCCAAAGTAACTCTTTCTGCTTCAACTAAACTGAGCTTCTTTATGCTTCTCAAACAAATTCTGCTCTCTTTCTCCACAGGGTCTTTATACATAACTGTCTCTTCTCTCTGGGTTTATTGTCCTCCTTCACTTAATGAGTTCTTACCCTTTCTTAAACTCTTAGAGGTCACATGCATCCTCCTCCTGAAAGGACAGCTTCCCTGCACTCCCTAGCTACAACAGTTTTCTTTGTAATTTACCTATGAAGTCCACAGTTCTTTGTGTCACAAAATTTTTCTCCATTTAGAATTAGGTATTTAGCAGTGTGATCAATTGATTAACGTCAGTCTCCATGAGAGTAGTGAATGTCTTTTCTTGCTCCTTAGTTCCTAGCACAATGCCTGGCCTATAACTGGTATACTACACATATTTACTAAATAAAGCAAATACTTTTTAGAAACTCCTTAGGTTTTTTTAGTTTCTATTTTTTAATTTTTATTTTAATTGTTGTTCCAGTAAAGTTTTTTGTCTTTTACTCCCATCCCAGCCTCCCCCCCCCAGTCCTCCCAACCTCCCTCCCATTTCCACACCCCCCAGTTTTTGTCCTTGTATTCTTCATAATTGTTCGTTCCTGTAAACCCTTCCCCCTTTCCCCTGAAATTCCCTCCCCTTTCCCCTCTGGTCACTGTCCACCTGCTCTGTATTTCAGTGTCTTTGGTTATATTTTGCTTGCTTCTTTGTTTTGTTATTTAGGTTCTTGTTAAAGGTGAGATCATACGCTATTTGTCTTTCACTGCCTAGCTTATTTCACTCAGCATAATGCTTTCCAGTTCCATCCATGCTGTTGCAAATGGTAGGAGCTCCTTCTTTCTTTCTGCTGCATAGAATTCCATTGTGCAAATGTACCACAGGTTTTTGATGCATTCATTTTCTGATGGGCACTTAGGTTGTTTCTAGCACTTGGCTATTGTAAATCGTGCTGCTATGAACATTGGGGTGCAGAGGTTCCTTGACTTGCTGTTTCAGGCTTCTTAGGGTATAATTCCAGCAATGGAATTGCCAGGTCAAAATGCTGTTCCATTTTTAGGTTTTTTTTTTAGCAAATTTCATACTGTTTTCCACAGTGGCTGCATCAGTTTGCATCCCCACCAACAGTGCACAAGGGTTCCCTTTACTCCACAACCTTGCCACCACTTACCGTGTGTTGATTTGTTTGTGATGGCCATTCTCACCAGTGTGAAGTGGTATCTCATTGTTGTTTTAATTTGCATCTCTCTGAAGGTTAGCGATATTGAACATCTTTTCATGTGTCTCTGGATACTCTCTTTGTCCTCCTTGGAGAAGTGCCTGTTCAAGTTCTTTGTCCATTTTTTAATTGGGTTACTTGTCTTCTTAAAGTGGAGTCATGTAAGTTCTTTATATATTTTGGAGATTAAACCCTTGTCTGAGGTATCATTGGCAAATATGTTTTCCCATACTGTTGGTTGTCTTTTTATTTTAACGCTGTTTTCTTTAGCTGCACAGAAGCTTTCTATTTTGATGAGATCCCATTTGTTTATTCTTTCCTTTATGTCCCTTGCTCTAGGGCATATATCAATGAAAATGTTGCTGGGTGAGTCAAATATCTGAGATTTTCCTGCCTATGTTCTCCTCTAGGACTTTAATGGTGTCAGGACTTATATATAAATCTTTTATCCACTTTGAATTTATTTTGGTGTATGGTGTAAGTTGGTGCTCGAGTTTCATTTTTTTGCACATAGCTGCCCAGTTCTCCTAACACCATTTGTTGAAGAGGCTATTTTTATTCCATTTTATGTTGCTGCCCCCTTTGTCAAATATTTATTGACCATAGAGACTTGGGTTTATTAGTTATTATAACTAAATATATACTGATTTTATTAAACTTCTCAATGTCATTGCAAATAAAATCACAATTTGGGCACATTTATGCTATTTTCTACCTTGGTGTCACTTGTGTCCTTCAGTAGAGTGCAGTCTACTATAGAAAGGTAGGCTTATTATTTTTTTATTTGAGTTGCTTATCACCTTAGAGAAGGCAGTAATAAAAGTATTCATTTAGCATATAAGCTATAAACAGACATAATCCTGACTTCTTCTATGTTTATGGAGTGAAAACTTATGAAGGTTATCATCTATCATCAGGTACCAAAGCACTTTTAATTCACATTTTGGGGTCTAAGAGAAAATGAACTATGTAAAAGCAAACACAATCCACCACAAAGTTGAAGGGCTTGATTTTTCACTCTTCCAAGTGTCTGAGGGGGGATTATTTCATTCAGCCAGTGAGTCAACAAGGCAGTCTAATTCTCTAAATCTGGTTATTTTCTTTTCCAAAATGTATTTGTACTCTCTACCACAAATGCATATTTGCAGAAGGTGTTGACTATGAAATTCTCTTTGTCACAGTTATTGAAAAAGAATATACAGAGCCCATAATAATTAGATGGTTCACGTTTTCAAAATAAGATTAAGGTTCTCATTCCTATTCAAAGTAATTCTTTGTTGACTGAGCTATTAAAACTCTCTCCACCCAAAAGAGAACCATATTTAAAAAACTTTTAACATTTTTCTAACATAAATCCTGGAATCTTATGGCACATTAGTCATTTAGTGATGTGTTGTTGCTACAAGTATTTGGAATAGATAAATATTATTTTACCATATTTCCAAATTTAAAGCTACAGCTGTCAGTCCAACATTCCATATGTGTCTAAATAAAAAGATTTTTTAACTCAAGGAAAAGAATCATGCATTTTTCTTGGTGGGCATTTCAAGTAATCAATATGCTACACAAGTATTTCCATATAACTTTATAGTTTATAACATTCATTGCCTAATGAGATCCTCAGAATAATCCTATGAGGACAGCATTCTTATAATTTCCAGCTATTCCCAGATGGGTAACCTGAGGGTTGCCTGTCATTATAAATAGCCAAGCTGCTATTTCATTTATGTCTCTATGTTTAAAGTCCTATGGCCTTTTGCTCTGCACAATTCTGAAGAGAAGAGCTATCAATGTGTTTAAGTTACTGAGAGAATAAGCCAGAATAAATTATTAAAAGTTCCAGTATCTCTAAACTTCAATAAGGGAAGTCTGTGAGTGGGTGATAGTAATTATCAAATGTCTTCAGAGATCTTTTTCCTTCTGACTCTAGAATGAGAAGAAATAAAAGCATTATGCTGAGTGAAATAAGCCAGGTGTTGAAGGACAAATACCATATGATCTCACCTTTAACAGGAAGGTAAACAACAAAACAAAAAAGCAAGCAAAATATAACCAAAGACAACTGAAATAGAGAACAGGCTGAGAGTGACCAGAGGGGAGAGGGGAGGGAATTTCAGGAGAAATGGGGGAGGGATTTAGAGAAATAAATATAAAGGATACATGGACAACAACTAAGAAGGGTGGAAATGGGAGGGAGGGGGGAGCACGGGGGGTGGGATGGGATAGGAGTAATAGACAGAAAACTGTACTTGAAAAATAAATAATTAAAAATAAAAAATGCTTTACATGTCAAAAAAACCTCACTTAGGTAATAAAGTCAAAATCTGTTCATTTATTGAAGTCCCAGCATATGCCAGGCACTTTCCAGGTCTCTGGGAATGCAAACATGGCCACTGCACCTCAGGACCTCAGCCTTTAGGTGGAAATGAACACCTAAGCAGAGTTATAAATTAATGTGGTTAGTACAGTGAAAGAGATATGTAGAAGGGCTTTGAGAACACAGAGAAAACCATCTACCCTGGACTGACTAAAGATAGCAACAAAAGCTAACTGGACCCATCATTATTAACTCTGTGAGGACAAGAGGATTCGTCTTACTAATTTTTCTATCCTTGTCACCTAATACATGAATAGTGCTCAATGTATTAGTTTCTTTGACCAAACTGAACTGCTGGGTCAGAGATTCTGAGCAGAGTCATGAAATGCTGGTCTCCCCTTTTGGAAAGAACTATGACTCTCAGGCTAAGCAATGAATGTCTTTTCAGTTTCTTAGTTGGTCTAAACTTTCCTGCCAAAAATGATTTTTGAACATTGATATCTTAGAGAAACCTCTGAAATTTTCTTCTCTTAAAACTTTGGGACCGAAAATCTAGTCTTTTTGGAAGGTAGTCTTATCTCAGAGAAAATCTTTCAATGTTTCCTCTAGGCTGGCAATCTTTTGACCCTGCTTAAGATTTCTTTAATTAATGGAAACAGTCTTTTTGTGTGATGATCAGTGCCTCTTGCACTTAATTAGTTACCAACTTCTGCCAACTTTACCTCAAAACTGACTGTTGAATTCTTATTTTTTAAAAAAATTGGTGCTACCTGGCCATCATCTCTTGCCAAGATTTTACGTTAATATTCTAAACCCATAAACACAGATCCCCCAAGGTAATCTTGGGATTTTATTTTTCAAAATTCTTTGATGGCTCTCCACTGCTAATGGAATAAACAAAATGCCATTTACCATAGTTTCCCAGGCCTTTATGCCCTGAAAAATGAATTGTTTTGGAATGAATTACAGTGTATAATTTGTAAACAGATCAGTCACAGTACAGGGTCAGTTAGTTATTTTTATAAACTGAAGCCCATTTATAAAAACAGTCTTATATGTCTTGATTTCTTACCCCTCCAGATATAGAGTAACAAAACATTTACAAAATTGCTGCCCTGAGGAACTTCCGCCAAGATGGAGGCATAGGTGGAAACACTGTGCCTTCTCCCACAACCAAGTTTGAATACAACAAAGGTTTGGAGAACAAAGACACAGCCAAAGAACAGAAAATCGAATTATACAGAAGTCCGACAACAACTAACCATTCAACCGGGACGGTAAGAGGGGCGGAGCCAGCAGTGGAGCAGGGTCAGGGAGAAAAGATCCCCAGACCCAGGCGCGCAAGTAGCCCGGACCCAGTCAGGGTGTGGGGCAGACTGACCGTGGTGGCACATTCGTGCACAGTGAGACGGACTACACAGGCCCCAGGGGGTGAACCCAGTGGAGGGCTAATGGTGGTGGCGTACAAGCTTGCAGTGGGACGAAACCCACAGGCCCAGGTGATGGTGGCCACTGCGGCACCGGCCACCTGTGGGGGCCACGGTGGGAGGCAGCAGACAGAACGCTATTGTTCCTCTTTGACCCTGCCCCCACATACAGCATCACAACCCAGCAACTGAGTTGCCCTGCTCTGGTGAACACCTAGGGCTCCGATCCTGCTACATAACAGGCACGAACAGCCCAAAAGATGGCGCAAGAAGAACTCAAAGTCCCAGAGCCGATAACTCTAAGCAACCGAGAGATTGCCAGCCTCTCAGAAGCACAGTTCAAGACACTGTTTATCAGGATGCTCACAGAACTGGTGGATTATAGTCACAAATTAGAGGAACATATGAAGGCTAAACTAATTGAAATGAAGGGAGATGTCCAGGAAACAAATAGTGATGTAAAGGAAACTGGGACTCAAATCAATGGAATGGACCAGAAGGAAGAAAAAACATCCAACCAGAAAAGAATGAAGAAATGAGAATTCAAAAAAATGAGGAGAGGCTTAGGAACCTCCAAGACATCTTTAAACGTTCCAACATCCGGATTATAGGGGTACCAGAAGGGGGAAAGAAACAGCCACGAGTGGAAAATGTATTTGAACAAATAATAAAGGAGAACTTCCCCAGTCTGGCAAAGGAAATAGACTTCCAGGAAATCCAGGAAACTCAGAGAGTCTCAAAGAAGTTGGACCCAAGGAGGAACACACCAAGGCACATCAGAATTACATTAGCCAAGATGAAAATTAAGGAGAGAATCCTAGAAGCAGCAAGAGATAAGAGGACACTCACATATCCCATCATACTGTCAGCTGATTTCTCAAAAGAGACCTTCCAGGCAAGAAGGGGCTGGAAAGAAGTATTCCAAGTCATGAAATCCAAAGACCTACAGCCAAGATTGCTTTATCCAGCAAAACTTTCATTTAGAATGGAAGGACAGATAAAGTGCTTCTCAGATAAGGTCAAGTTCAAGGAGTTCATCATCACCAAGCCCTTATTATATGAAATGCTAAAGGGACTTATATAAGAAAAAGAAGATGAAAAATATTAACAGTGAAAGGACAGAAAACTCACAGTTATTAACAACCATGCCTAAAACAAAAGCAACCCAAGAGGACAGCTAGATCAGGAGTGGAACCATAGAAATGAAGAACACATGGAGGGTTAGCAACAGGGGAGAGGGAGGAGGAGAAGGCGGGAGAAGGTGCAGAAAATAGCATAGACAGTAGGTAGAAAATAGATAGGGGAGGGCAAGAATAGTGGGGGAAATATAGAATCTAAAGAACTTGAGAGACGTGGTTATAAACTAAGAGGGGGAGAATGGTGGGGGAGGGAGTGTGTGGGTGCAGGGGACTGAAGGGGGGGGGAATAGAACAACTGTAATGGTATAATCAATAAAATATATTTTTTAAAAAATTGCTGCCCTGAGTGGTGTGGCTCAGTGTACTGAGTGCCGGCCTGCAAACCAAAGAGTTGCTGGTTCAATTCCCAGTCAGGGCACATGCATGGATTGCAGGCCAGGTCCCCAGTAGGGGATGTGCAACAGACAACCACACATTGATGTTTTTTTTTTTCTCTCTCTCTCCTTTTCTCTTTCTCCAAAAATAAATAAATAAAGTCTTTTTAAAAACCTGCTATTCTTAGCTGCTGAAAAGACTATCACTTTGCAAAGAAAAACATTGCTCATTTGCAGAAAGTGGAAACTTCAAAAATAGCAGCTTTTTGTACAGATGGAAGGCCCTTGCTGCATTCTATGATGGTGATTTGGAAATAGTTATTTTAAAAGAATTGAGATCATAACCATTTTCATGCATCTACAGAGATTCAGGGGTCAGTATCCTAAAATCTATTATCAATTCTAATGTCAGTTCAACCCTGACTTTAGACTCTCCAGAGTCTATTGAGACTTTATTGAAAAAGTTAAGATATTGTCTCATTCAAAAATGTTTGTCATTTTGACTTAGTTCCTGTATATGTATGTGTGTACATGAGTAAATTCTTTCCTTCACATTGTACTAACATGCCATTGCATCCAACAATAGTGGAGATATTTTTGAATTGTTGTGGTACAGCACACTGGATCTTTTACCTCCTCCTGATCTTTTCACCAGTCTGGTTTACCTTTAGATACTAAAGAGAATGTTGTAATAAAAAGGAAAAATTTTAGTGAGTCAGAGAAAATAAATTGATTAAATTAAAGCCTCTCATTTTTGAAGTTGGATTCTGTCTAGCACAACAGCTGGGACTTAATTCAGAAGAGATAATACAGTTGCTTGGATCTTGAAAAGTAAGTTATTAAAGTTCTCTTTTGAAAAGTATCTGATACTTCTTTTCATTTCTATGACTTAACTCCTGTTTCTTTACTGTTCCAACATAATAGAAAAAACAGTGAAGGGTAAGATCAATTAATATAGCTTTGGGAAATGTAAACATGAGCGTTTTTTTCCCCAGTTTGCTATGCTGGGTGTGTCTGAAAAACACATCTGGTAGGATAACTGTGATCTGGATCTGAGTCCTGATTCCTCTATGAATGACTTTGAAATTGATTCACCAATGAAAGAAGGGATTGATTGCTTGATATTTGGGGATTTCTTTGTCTCTTACATACTTTACTCTGTGATCTGTCCCATAATTCTAGTAAGGGTCTCTTTGTGAATAATGAAGGAATCTCCCACTGCACAAGTGGGTAGAACAAAGGAGAAAAAGGGAAGAGAAGGGAATGTAAAAATGCAACTTGGACCTTAAGATCATATTCCCATTGCTCTCATATGTGTTTCTGTGGGATTTTCTGATCAAACTTCCTTCAAGACTCAGTAGAGTTTCAGGCCTACATCAGACCTTGTACTTCCAAGGGAAACAACCTGCAGCTTTAGTTCAGAGGCAGTGGGAAAAGTGTGCATATGATAGTAAAAGGAAGCAGGTGTTTGTGTAGATAGTAAGTCTTTTGAAATGTAGAATGCATGATTGGTACCAAAGGTAAAGCAGAACTTTAGGTGCTCAGTAATAAAAAACATTCTAGAGATAACTATAATGATTACCAGGTAAGTATTTCATACTTCATATGTGTTTGGAACTATTCTAGGTAATTTATTTATTATTTTTATAGATTTTATTTATTTATCTTTAGAGGTGAAGGGAAGGAGAGAGGGAGAGAAATATCATTGTATGGTTGTCTCTTGTGTGTCCCCTGCTGGGAACCGGCCTGCAACCCAGGCATGTGCCCTGACTGGGAATCGAACTGCAATCCTTTGGTTCACAGGCCCACGCTCAATCCACTGAGCTACACCAGCCAGGGCCTATTCTAGATAATTTAAATGTGTTAACTGATTGAGTCTTACAATAACAGTCTGAGTTAAGTATTACTAATCACATACTACGTACACTGAAACTCAGGTTAATAATAACTATATAACTTGTTTAAGGTCCTATAACTAATAAGTGGTAGAAACAAGATTCAAACTGGTATAACTATATTCTTAAACATTATACCTTATACTGATCTTAAATAGCCACGATCTAATTTTCCCCATATTTGAAATTGTAATGACAATAGATATTATTTAAAACAAATTATTATTATTTATTTGAGGTTTGAAAATAATTAATCAGAAACTTTTTTGCCACTGAAGATTTGTATATGCCAATATTGGGAACAGCTAAGAAAGAGTCTGTAGAGTGTGTGTATAAGCAAGGATATAGCAAGGATATATAACCAAAAAGTGGGTTTTTAGAGTTCACCAGCCTTGTGCCACTAAAATTTGATTATTCTGATCCATGCAGAGGCTCCTAGTTCTTTACATTAACTCATTTATTCACTTATTGATTTATTCAATAAATATTTGTCAAGTACCTACTAGGTCCCACACCCTATTCCAGGTATTGAGGGATAAATCTGTAAACAAAATCAGTCAAATATCACTCCTTCATGGAGCTCAAATTCTAGTATAGGAAGACAGAAACAAATAAAACAAGTACAATAAGAAATATATTTGATCCTCTTTTCCCCACAACCTCTCCAGCACTCGTTGTTTGTTTCTTTGTTTATGATAGCCATTCTGACTGGTGTTAAGTGGTATCTCATTGTGGTTTTAATTTGCATCTCTCTGATAGCTAGCGATATCGAGCATCTTTCCATGTGTCTCTGGATCCTCTGCATGTCCTCCTTGTAGAAATGTCTGTTCAAGTCCTCTGCCCATTTTTAAATTGGGTTGCTTGTCTTCTTTGAGTGGAGTCGAGTGAGTTCTTTGTATATTTTGGAGATTAAACCTTTGTCTGAGGTATCATTGGCAAATATGTTTTCCCAAACAGTTGCTTCTCTTTGTATCTTGATACTGTTTTCCTTAGCCATGCAGAAGCTTTTAATTTTGATGAGATCCCATTTGTGTGCAGACTGGTACAACCACTATGGAAAGCAGTATGGAATTTTCTAAGAAAACTAAAAATGGACATGCCTTTTGACCCAGCAATTCCACTGCTAGGAGTATATCCTAAGAACCCTGAAACACCAATCCAAAAGAACCTATGCACCCCGATGTTCATAGCAGCACAATTTACAATAGCCAAGAGTTGGAAGCAACCTAAATGCCCATCAGTCGATGACTGGATCAAAAAACTATGGTACATTTACACAGTGGAATTCTATGCTGCAGAAAGGAAGAAGGAGCTCCTACCCTTTGCACCATCATGGATGGAACTGGAAGGCATTATGCTGAGTGAAATAAGCCAGGCAGTGAAAGACAAATACCATATGATATTACCTTTAACAGGAATCTAAACAACAAAACAAACAAGCAAGCAAAATGTAACCAAAGACACTGAAATACAGAACGTGTTGACAGGGTCCAGAGGGGAGAGGGGAGAGAATCACAGGGGAAAAGGGGATGGACTCACATGAATAAGTATGAAGGACACATGGAAAATAACTAAGATGGGGGCGGAGATGGGAGGGGGTGGGGAGCACTGGGGGGCAGGGCTGGGAATACAAGAAAGAAAACTGTACTTGAACAAAAGTTAAATTAAAAAAAGATAGAAAAAAGAAATATATTTGAAAACAACAGGTGCTACTGAGAAAATAGAAAGGCAAGTACTGAAAGGATATTGTAATTTTAATGGATAGTCATGGAAAATCTATCTGAGAAAATGACAGTTGAGCAACTCCTGAAGAATGCAAGAGTCGAATATATATCTGATGGAAGACTATTTTAGGCAAAGAGACTAGGTAGTGCAAATGCCCTTAGATGGAAGCCTATATATTCAGAGAATATCGAAACATACAGTATGCTGGAATAGAGTAAGCAAGGTTGAGAGTAGTAAAGTAGGGATGAGAGTGATAAGGGACTAGATTGTGACCTTAAAAGATGTAATGACTTTAACTTTTATTCTGTGTGACCTAAAAGTGATTGGACATTTTGAGCAAACAAGTGGCACAAGTGACATGATCTGGCATGATTTAAAATGACCACTCTGACTTCTGTGTTGAGAATACACTGGATGGAATTAAGGATGGAAGCAGGTGGATCAGTTAATTTAAAACACTTTTACAATAATCCAAAAGAGAGATGATGCCTATATTAGTTTCCTATTGCTACTGTAACAAAAATTACCACAGATTTAATGGTTTAAATAGCAAATATTTATTACCAAGCATGTTTGTAGGTGTAGGTATAGGTATCATGGGACAAAAATCAAGGTGTTGGCTGGCTGTGTTCCTTTCTGGAAGCTCTACTGGGAGAACTTTTATGCTGATTTGGGTTGTTGGCAGAATTCAGTTTCTTGTGGTTGTGAGACTGAGGTCCCCACTTTCTTGCTTGCTATAAGCTCAGGGCTATTCCCAGCTTGTAAAGGACTTATTTCAGCCCTTGCATTTAACCCCTTACATCTCAGAACCAGCCACAAGATATGGAATCTTTCTCACGCTACCGCTCTCTAACTCTTATTCCATTGTCACATATTTCTCTGACCTACCTGAGAAAGATTCTATACTTTTGGGGATTTATTTAATTAATTGATTTCATCTAGACAACACAGATAATCTTCTATTTCAAAATTTGCACTCTTAATTGCATCTAAAAAATCACTATTGCCATGTAAGGCAACATTTTCATAGCTTCCAGGGATTAGGGTGTGGATATCATTAGGAGTATTGTCATTATTCTGCTTATCAATGTCAGTTATGATGAAGGTGTAATAGTGGTGATGATGAGAAGAAGTAGATAGAGTCTGGGTATATTTTCAAAGTAGGGACAACACTTTCTCTTTTTCTTAAGAGTATGAATCAAATTAAAAAAAAACAAGAATGGCTTCAGAGGTTTTGGCCTGAATAACAAAAATGATTGAATTTCTATGAATGAGTTTAGAAAGACTGCTTGAGCAGGTTTGAGCTTCTGACAGGATAGGCAAATATTGTGCTGCAGGAGTAAATGGTCCTAAAATGTCAGTGATTTTCACAAAGAACATGACAGATGTTTTTTTGTTTGGTCCTTGCTTTGAGAATGAGTTTTAAAGTGCTTTATGGTTTAAAGATTTTTCCAGTTTTATATTTGATAGTCAGTGGTGAAAACTACCTGCATCCTCCAACTCTGCAAGTCTCTGAATTGTTTAACTCACTTCTCCCTAATTCCTGCTTTAGTGGACAACTCTTTTTGCTGGAATCACGGGCACTTCATCCTTAGCAACAATGGAAATTGTTAATTTTATTATATAAATTCTAATAGGCGGGTAAAATAAGAAATGAGATCAGGTGAGACCAAGGAAATGAAAGTGTCGGGGGATTGGAAATGTAGGGTAAGTACGAAAAAATCCCATAAAAAGTAGTAAAGAGAAGAGACTAGGAAATATAATTTGATTACAAGGTTAGCATTAAGGACCCTTCTGAGGTTAGTTGTCATAGATTTAAAAGAATAGTCAGCATGGGTACATGTTTTTCTACAGCCACATTCAGATATAGAAGTAGAGTCATTTAGTTGAAGAGCTAAATTTAACTATGGTTGGGGTTTTGCCATGTGAGAATAATGATTTGAGAGAAGAGAAAGGAAATTTGTGCTATGTTTGTGGAGTTGATGATAACTGCCCATAAGTTTTCTAACTAGATAATAAATGAAGTGGTAGTACTTAGGGTATGCTAAACAATAAAAATAATAGGCTCAATTAATTGTAAATCTCCATGGGACTGAAGAATTATGGGACTCAAGATACTCAAGGAAGTGAACTGAAAACATAGAGGCAGTGGTTGGAGAGGGAGATGCATGAAATTAAAATTATGAAAGGTCTACAGTTATAGGTAATAATGAGATTTATGTATTATAATTTTTATTTATTTTTTGCTACAAAAGGCACTACCATTTTCTTTTGTTAAAGAGAAATGTATCTTTGTGGTGCAAGAGATCCATGGAAATTCATGGGTTGAAACTTATGTGCAATTTTAAATTATCTAGGTTTCTTTTTATCTCATCTCTAACTGGGACTGATGGTGTTGCCTCTTTGTTAGATTGATGCATGGATTATAAATAATGTCTCTATAAAGTCTGATACACACATATCTATTATTATTATTATTATTATTATTATTATTATTAGACTTATTTCAAACAGAGAAAATCCTTGGCATTTCTTAACTTAGAGTTTGCTTTCAAGAGTTTTGGAGTGAGGAGAGACAGACTAGACTTGCTGGGAACCAGAAAAGTCTGTAAGGTGATTAAAAGAAATGTCATTTACCCTCAGCCTCCAAGTACTCATTCTTCTCTTTGTCTCACCCTATATTTATAGCATTAAACCAATGTGATTATAAGTCAGAAGGTGCAATAGCACTGTTTTCTGTAAGAACTGATCTCTTGACAAAGTTCAAGCACAAATTGTTTGACATTGTCGCACACCTAAAACAGCTTTGATCAAGATACCTCATTCTAGGTAGTTTGAAATATTTCTTGCTAGCTACCCTACTATTATATCTTAGAGGTGCAAAAGTGGCTTGAGAGCCTAGAAGAGGTGGAGAAAGCCTGCTGTATACTCAATTCCAGTTAATCCTTGAAAGAGTGTTATGGATAAGGCTATAACAGGGTGACAGCTTCAACCAGTTTCCTGTTCCACTTTTCTGTCCAAGAATTTCTTTCCTGTGGTGAAAGAGAACAAGTAGGAATGCAGTGTCAGTCTGGTCATGAGCAGCAGCAAGAGGGAGATGAGGAGTGGGCAGTAAGATTGCTGTCTGAAGGTGACAGAAAGGTGGTCACATATCAATCAACACTATTTTTCTTGCTTTCTTTCCACTACAATATTCCTATGGGAGGGGCAAACTGCTCATCTGACACAACTTTATTCTACCTCCTGTATATCAATCAGTCTTTTTCATGTTTTTTGTTTTGTGTTTCTGGAGTGCTCAGTGAACAGGACTGGAAGAGGCCATTAAATTTGGAGTTTAAGCACCAGCTATCTATGTGCCTATGCCATTTTCCCTAGTTAGCCCTCAGTTTGGGGTGCGGAGTGACGAGATGCCAAGGACCTTCTAAATCAGGAGTTCTGTGATTCCATAGAAACACAATAACTGAATGGTAAAATTAACATAATATAATCACTTGAAAATCAAGTTTGAAAACAAGCATTGAGGAACTAACATGATGGTCAATTTTTATTTATTACCTCAGAACAATAAGGATAAAATGCAAAACATTGACTTCCCCTGTTTTCCAACATATTTATATTTTTTCTTGAGAAATACTAGGTTATAAACAGTTATATATGAATTAAAATGTTCAGTAATTTGAAAATTATGTTTTATAGTGTCTCCTGGGGACTTATTCATCTCTCATTTGAAAACTAGTACTTTTGAGTGATTATTTCTCTTCACTGATGATTTTAGGGGGATATTTAATTATTGTTTAGTCAGTATTGTTATAATCTAGAAATTTGTTAAGGGGTGAAGGATGTGGGTAAAGATTTCTAAAAATGTGTATTGAATAGGTGCTTTTTGTTTGACCAAGATATTAAGAAACCACTTTGATGAATGGTAAAAATCTTAGTTTAAAAACAATTGAACCACTTGCATACATCAACCGTTGTTAATGCCCACATGAGAAGAAGCATCAGGAGCCTGGCTGAAAGAACAGACACTGGTGTTTGTTCTGTGTCTCCTTCTTGGGTGTGTATTGTTCATAGTATAACTAATAACTCTTGTGTGCCTCCTTCGGTTCTTTCAGCTTCATGTATCTCTAGGGCCACTTATTCTGCTGTAGTCCACTGTGTGCTGATGGAGTCCATGGGATTCCCTTGCTTCCAAGTATCTTTGGCTCCTTCCACTACTTTTAGACTTAAATATGGTTCCACACAGCCATAAGTGGGATATAGCCTCTCCAGCTGTTGCTAAAGGGGTCACATAATGCAACCCAGAACTGGAATGTGTTAATTTCACATGGTGTGAACTTGAACAAATAGGGTTAGAAGAAAGATAGGAGAAAACTGACTGATGAATTCAGTCAGGCCCCATTCTCAGATGGACTGTCTAGGGAGATGGTAGCTTCAAAAGGCCTCTCTGAAGATACCCAGTAAGAACAAGCAATTGCACCTTTGAAAAATATGTAGCCAGCTTGATAATGCATTCCCTTGTATATTCTCTTTCTCCTTTCCTGCCTTAGACCTCCTTTTCCTTGTAACTGATTACCTTGGACTGCTTATCTCCACAAAAAAAGCTTAGCTGGGCAGATGCCCTCTGCCAGAAGCAGCTTTAGTGAGCCACGCTGGCCAGTTTTTACGCTGGGATGAGGCCAGAGTAACCCTTCTATTTGTGTCGCATGATCTGGGTGGAAGGGACAGAATACCATTGTTCAGGTGTGCTATTAGAGTACCACTGGAATTTGCGTCAAGGGAAGTCTCAGAAACAGCAGTTCAACAGCTAAAGTTTTGGGTCTTCAAGTAAACTAATGCTAAAGGGCTTATTGATCCATTCACTTATTTATTTAATAAACAGTTGCTGAGATCTCGGGGAAGATGGCAGTGGAGTAGGACAAAGAATTCCGCTTCCCCCCACATACCGGAGAAAAGCCTGGCTGATCTGGGGAGGAGCACAGTGGATAGCCAACAGGGACCCACCATATAGGAAGGTAGGACTCCAGAAATTGGAGCGGACACTGAATGGCCAGACAGTGAGATGGCTGCAGGTCAGTAAGGTCCGAGGGAACAGCGCAGAGGCCGCAGGCCCTCTGCTAGGACAAGCCGGGGCCCGGGGCCTGTCCACCTCAGTCTCTGGGAGCCAAGTGCCAGCAGCAAAGTCCTTGGGAGAAAGCCAGTCATCAGCTCCCTCCCTACCCAGCCAGGCGCAGTTTGAAAAATGCCAGGAGAAATCAGTTTGCTTAAAGTGCCAGAGAGAGGAATGGACATGAGGAAGCAAACCACAGGGCTTTGATTACCTGTGGAGTCGATGGTTGCCGGCTTGGGAGAATTGAGAGTCACCCTTGTGTTCCCCCATAGCACTGGGAAAGGTTTCTGCCCAAGCCTGCTGGACCAGAGAAGCCTGGCCAGGAGCGCACACCCATACCCCAGCCCAGGACTGTGAATCCTGGGGAAAGTCTGCTTTCAGTGGGGCTCTGGAGAGAGGTGCCAGACCGGATATTGGGAGAGCACTCCTGAGACAGGCTGAGTTCACCGAGAAGGAAGAAAGGCCACATCAATCACCTCTGAGACTGCTGCAGCTAGTGTGACCAGAAAAAATGATTTGATGAGCTGAAAACCAACAAGAGATTGTGTGTGTGTGTGTGTGTGTGTGTGTGTGTGTTTTAAATGATCTTTTATTTTTTTAACTTTTTTAAAGATTTTATTTATTTATCTTAGAGGAGAAGGGAAGGAGAGAGAAAGAGAGAAATATCAATGTATGGTTGCCTCTCATGCATCCCCTGCAGGGAACCGGGAACTGGCCTGCAACCCAGGCATGTGCCCTGACTGGGAATTGAACTGTGATTGTGTGGTTCGCAGGCCCTCACTCAATCCACTGAGCTACACCAGTCAGGGCTATTTTTTTAAACTTTATTATTGTCTTATCTTTCAATACTTTTACCCTCTCTCTTCTTCTTTCTTATTTATTCCTTCTTCCTTTCTTTCCAAACTTACAGCTTTTTACTCCCTTCTGCTGCCCTTTTTTCCCTTTCTTTTCACCCTTGTCCCCCCAAGTGAGACAAAAGACTTGGAATGGTAAAAAGATGAGAGTTGGACTCAAAGAGGGGACATCCCGACAGCAGAGACAGAAAGAAAAAATTCACTTTGCTATAACAGAAAAACAAAAAGTTGGGACAGAGAAAATGGCGGCGGAGTAGGACTGAGCGACTACAGTTCTCCTACACCTTGGGGAAAATCCTGGCAGATTTACAGAAGAACAGTGCAGTCAATTCCCCAACCAACAATTCCCCAGCATTTATGAAAATAAGAGACCAGAGATAGTGACGAACCAGACAGCTAGAGGTCCTTGGGGTCTCAGGGACGCGAGTAAGGACGGAGGCGGCCAGACCGGCGGCAGCCATTAGCCGGCGCGAAGACCTCGGAGCCAGGGCTGCCGCAGCGGTCCAAGCCCAGGGGCTTCCTTCCGTCTGTGCCCAGCAACAGGGGCGTCTGCTACGGAGAACTCATCGGGAGCCCGGCAACCCTGAGAAAAGTCAAGGGCAGCGGCAGTGGTGGCGGTGGCGGCGGGACGGCAGCCATTGACCGGCGCATAAAGACCTTGGAGCCTTGGCTGCCTCAGCGGTCGGGGCCCAGAGGCTTCCGCCTGCACCCAGCGACAGGGGTGTCTGACACAGAGGACTCATTGGGACCCTGGCACCTGTGAGTAAAGACAAAAGCGGCAGTGGCGGGCCGGCTGCCCTCGGGAGCCAGGCACCCCAGAGTAAAATCAAAAGCAGCAGCAGCAGCGGGACCAGCAGCCATTGGACGACGCATAAAGACCTTGGAGCTGCTGCTGCAGCTTCCAGGGCCCAGAGGCTTCTGTCTACAGCCAGCGTCGGGGCGTCTGCCACAGAAGAATCAGTGGGAGCCCAGCAACTGTGAGTAAAGACAAAAGCGGCAGTGGCAGGACCAGCTGCCCTGGGCCAGCCCAAAACGCCTCAGAGCCGCTGCTGCCGCTGTGGTAGGGGTGTAGAGGCTTCCGTCTGTGGCCAGTGCCACGGAGGACTCCTAGGGAGCCCAGCACCCAGTGGAGCACTGGGCCGGCTGCGGGGTCCCTGGAAGAGCTGGCTCCCTCCCTCACCATCTAGGCGGGGCTGGGTGGCAGAGACCTGTCTGCCTAGGTGTGCAGGGAGGGTGGCAAGAAGAGGGGGCCGTGTTCAGTTGCGATCTCTGTGGTTGCCAGCCCACCAGCGTGCCAGCCCAGGAAATCTGAGAGGAGCATTGTCCTAACCAGTCAGGTTGGGGATTGGGCTGGGCTGAGAGGCACGCTTTCTGGAGAAATTTTTGCTGGAAAGTGGACTGAGGTGTTCTCCTGTGAAGGCAGCTTGACTTGCTTCTCACCCAGCCACAGGACAGTACCAGGTCCCCTGGGTCCAAGGCAGCCTGTCAGGTGGGCGGGCGCCCGCAACCCAGTCTGGTAGCCTGGCTGGTAGGCAGGAGTGCGCCTGGGCCTACAACCCAGCCCACAGAGGGGTCCCACCGAAACCAGAAAAACCGGATTGGACAGTTTGAAACCAACAAGGAAGGAGTTTTGGTTGTTGGTTTTTTTTTTTTTTGTTTTTTTTTTTTACTTTTATTTTTAAACTTTGTTCAGTAATCGTATATATTTTTTAATTTTATTGTTGCTGTATCTTTCAGTACTCTGTTCCTCTCCTTTCTTTTTTCCTGTTTTAGTCCCTCTTCATATCACCCCAAACCTATTGCTTTTTCCTCACTTCTCTTGCCCTTTTTTGTGTGTTTGTTTGTTTGTTTCTTTGTTGCTTTCTATACCACTGTAAATACTCCGCAACACATCTCTCAGGTCTTAGACCACTTTACAGGTTCCTGAATTCTATTACTATAGTGATTAACTCTACTTGCTCACACACTACGTCTATTTACTACTCTTTACTATCCCCTTACCTCAAAATCTGACCACCCGCAACCTCACTGCTTTCTAGATACAACTCACAAGCCTTCCCTCCCCAACAAGAGACTTATCTTTGGTATATTCTTTCTTAAAAGTGGCAAATTGGGTTGAAGATTACAGTTAACACTATATAGAGCCTAAAGATCTTCTATCTCTTCTCTGCCAGCTGTGACTGTAAATATCATAAAGTACTCTCCTGCTGTCATAAACCATTTGCCTCCCCCTCCAGCTGATCACACACACACAAAGAAAGGAGTAGGGGGAAGCAGAGAACATCAAGATACTTGCAGAAGACTGCACCACTGAATTTCACAGGGATTCTACCACAAAAGTTCACACCATAAACCCAGGGAGTCAAAACAGATCAATTTAAGAAGCTGAAGCTAACAAGAAGAGTCTCATAAGCAATGGGAAGACAAAGAAACAATGCCCAAATGAAAGAAAAGCTGGAAGCCTCAGAAATAATGTTAGATGAAAGAGAGGCAAGTCAGCTATCAGATATTGAATTCAAAGCACTAGTTATCAGGAAATTCAAAGAGCTCACAATGAGCTACCAGAAACTAGAGGGGAGATACCAGAAACTAGAGGGGAACTACAATGAGCTCGCCACAAACTATATCAACATGAAAAAGGAAATAGAAACTATCAGCAAAGGCCAAGAGGAAATGAAGAATACAATTTTGGAACTGAAGAACACAGTAGAAGGAATGAAAAGCAGGATCGATGAGGCAGAAGATCGGATCAGTGAGTTGGAGGACACAGTAGAAAGAATCTCCCAGAAAGAGCAAGAAAGGGAAAAGAGGCTCAAAAAGAATGAAGATGGACTAAGAGAAATGCAAGATAATATGAAATGTAATAATATACGAATAATAGGAATACCAGAAGGAGAAGAAGAAGAACAAGGGATAGAAAACCTATTTGAAAGAGTAATGATGGAAAATTTTCCTAATTTGATGAGAGAAAAAGTTACAGGAATCCAGGAATCACAGAGAGTGCCATTCAAGTGGAACCCAAAGAGGCCCACTTCAAGACACATCATCATTAAAATGGCAAAATTTCAAGACAAAGAGAGAATCCTAAAGGCAGCAAGGGAGAAAAAGGAAGTAACATACAAGGGAGCCCCAATAAGGTTAGCTACTGACTTCTCAATGGAAACACTCCAAGCAAGAAGAGAATGGCAAGAAATATTTCAAGTAATGAGAACCAGAGGCCTACAACCAAGGCTACTTTACCCAGCAAGGCTCTCAATCAAGATAGAAGGCCAAATAAAGAGCTTCCAAGACAAAAGAAGTCTAAAAGAATAT